>NC_090384.1:73552714-73857297 GCF_036365525.1 Heterodontus francisci
GTCAACCTGGAATGCGAGCTCCTCCACCCTCAACGTCTGGTAATCAAAAGTCCATTGTGGATTGAATGTGTCAGGGAATGGTCTTTTGTCCCTTTTAAGCACTGTCTGTAAATATGCAAATGTCTTTCCAGTCAAGGGTCTGGTGTTTTTTTTTTAAAGCGAGTTCTTTCTTTACTCCAGTAACAGTTTAAAATCAATGTTCATGTGGCGAAATTAATGTGCCTCTTTCTTGGCAGGTGGGGCCTGTATGACCTGTAAGAGCAAAGATTAGTGATGCCATGCCATGCCACATAGTTGATCCATGAAAACACCTGATGGACCTGTCAAGAACCATGCCTGCCCTGTTCGGAGCCTTCAATTAAGTGAAGGAAATGGGTATGTCTCATCCTAGGTTGTGTGATCCACTTTGCCTAAGGATCCATATGCACCAGGGACAAAATCAACAGGGAGTCCACATAGAGGCCCCCAGTCGTGAGCAGCAACAACCAAGGGGAGTTCGCCATTACAGGTAGTCATGCATCTACAGGCCCCACAAGGCACCATTGTCAGAAGCACCAATGTCAGAGGCAATTACACATGTAGAGAGGGTGGTGATATGTGTCTGTTACCTGCTCAATGGTGACCTGCAGCCCATGGGCTTTGGTGGACATCTTATGCCTGCAGTCCTCATAGTGGCAGCGGCTCTTAAGCTTGATGCCTATGCAGCATTTCAGGGGCCCACCGGAGACCTTTGTGGGGTCATACAGTCAGCAGTGCACCGCTGCATCAGGGAGGTCACCAATGCCCTGCACCGCAGGGCCAGTGAGTACGTCCTCTTCAGGATGGACCCTCACAGCCAGGCCCAGAGGGCCATCAGTTTCAGGACCATTGCTGGATAACCAAAGGTTTTAGGGTTCATAGAATGCACCCATGTGGCCATCAAGCCTCCCGCCAGGCTACCACCTGCAGACGTTACCATTAAAGGAATCCTCTCAATCTCGGTGCAGCTGGTATGTGATCACCAGAGATGCTTCATGCAAATCTGTGCTGCCTTCTCACCCAGCTGCTATGGCACCTGGGTTCTGCACCAGTCCCAGCTGCCACTGCTGTTCACTGAACTGGCCCAGATGGTGGGGTGGCTTCTTGGAGATAAGGCTATCCCTTGCAGACATGGCTCCTGACACCAGTGAGAGACCCCACCACTGCTGCAGAGGAGAGATACAATGCCAGCTACTGAGCTACAAGAGCCGCCACTGAGCAGGCGATAAGCATGCTAAAAGCATGCTTCCAATACTTGGACAGATCGGGTGGTGCCCTGTACTAAGGGCTGAAAAGGCCAGCTCCTTTCTTTGCTGCTCGCTGTGCTCTGCACAACTACGCACCCAATAGAGGGCATGCCTGGTATGATGAGGAGAGACGTCAGCAGGATTCCTCTTCGGACTATGAGGACGCTGAGGACTTACAACTGAAAAGGTGCACCGGAGGGCAGATGGCACCCGGACTCCGGATACAGAGCTAGCAGCGAGCTAGGAATGTACTGCAGTGGCTTATCGGACAAAGGCTGTCTGCTCCATAGGAACCGACATGAGTTCTGCAAGACACACATCACTCTCGCTCACCTGCTGTGCACCAGTCCACATCTGCAGCATCTCTGTGTAAACCATTAGAGGCAGCAGCTGACTGAGCTAATGTGAATGTCACTGCATCCATGGAGAGGCTCATGAATAACGGTGGCATGGCAATAATGTTGTTCCATACGTTGGCTCTTCTGAAGGGCCAACGGTACAAAGGGATGTGACATTGGTGGTACATGCTGGCACACATCATTTGCACAGAGAAAAAGACACACATGTTGATGAGGAACATTTCATGAATGACGTATTTACATTGCTGTGACACCCGTGCATTCCCATTTGTGTCAGTGTGTTCTCTGTAAACCTCTGTAATACCTCTTATGGTCTATTTAAGTCTCAAGTCCTGGAATGTGCAGATTTATGATTATTCACCCAGGTGTGGCACGCCTACAAGAAGGAATGTTACACTTGAGTGGAATCGCAACTTCACAGGACACTTTGACACAGCAGGGCAAGTAGGTGGCAGCAATGCGGAAAGTGCTGGGGTCACTCAGCAGGTCAGGCAGCATCTTTGGAGAGAGAAGCAGAGTTAATTTTCAGGTTTGTGAACCTGGACAAGTTAACTCTGCTTCTCTCTCCACAGATGCTGCCTGACCTGCTGGATTTCTTCAGCACTTCCTGCTTTGCTGCCAGATTGACAGCCGCCCCACTCTTCAGTAGTCAGGTAAGTATTCTTTGACAGCTGTCAGGAAACAGGTGCTGGGGCGCTAAAATAGGGCCCCAGCACCTGCTCCATAACTGTCAAAACTCTCGCTGTGCCAAATGCCCCACCTGTCCCCACGTAATATGGGGGGGAGGGCGGTGTGCGGCCTCTATGGAAATATCGCGGGGGCTCGGCGGCAGCCGGCAAATGCAACGGCAGCGCCCTCAAAAAAAAAGAGCAATATTTTCTTGTGGTTGTGTGTGATTGAATACTAACATGTCTAAAACTGAAACTCGCAGCTCTCCAAGCCAGGGTGAAGTAACTTGGGATAAGTTAAATGCACTGGCTGTGGAGGAGTTGAGAAAAATAGCTGAGCAGTGTGGGATCACTGTACATGGCAAGGCTCGGAAGTCTGAACTCCGAAGGCTAGTGGCCAACCATTTTACCCTTGAATCTGAACAGGGTATGATCAGCAAAAATACAACTAGAACAAAGGAAAATTGAATTTGAGGAAAGAGAGAGGGAGAAAGAGAGAGCCTTCCAAAAGAACATAGAACATTACAGCGCAGTACAGGCTCTTCGGCCCTCGATGTTGCGCCGACCTGTGAAACCATCTGACCTACACTATTCCATTTTAATCCATATGTCTATCTAATGACCACTTAAATGCCCTTAAAGTTGGCGAGTCTACTACTGTTGCAGGCAGGACGTTCCACGCCCCTACTACTCTCTGAGTAAAGAAACTACCTCTGACATCTGTCCTATATCTATCACCCCTCAACTTAAAGCTATGTCCCCTCGTGTTTGCCATCACCATCCAAGGAAAAAGACTCTCACTATCCACCCTATCTAACCCTCTGATTATCTTATATGTCTCTATTAAGTCACTTCTCCGCCTCCTTCTCTCTAACGAAAACAACCTCAAGTCCCTCAGCCTTTCCTCGTAAGACCTTCCCTCCATACCAGGCAACATCCTAGTAAATCTCCTCTGCACCCTTTCCAAAGCTTCCACATCCTTCCAATAATGCGGTGACCAGAACTGCATGCAATACTCCAGGTGCGGCCGCACCAGAGTTTTGTACAGCTGCAGCATGACCTCGTGGCTCCGAAACTCGATCCCCCTACTAATAAAAGCTAACACACCATATGCCTTCTTAACAGCCCTATTAACCTGGGTGGCAACTTTCAGGGATTTATGTACCTGGACACCAAGATCTCTCTGCTCATCTACACTACCAAGAATCTTCCCATTATCCCAGTACTCTGCATTCCTGTTACTCCTTCCAAAGTGAATCACCTCACACTTTTCCGCATTAAACTCCATTTGCCATCTCTCAGCCCAGCTCTGCAGCCTATCTATGTCGCTCTGTAACTTACAACATCCTTCGGCACTATCCACAACTCCACCGACCTTCGTGTCATCCGCAAATTTACTAACCCACCCTTCTACACCCTCATCCAGGTCATTTATAAAAATGACAAACAGCAGTGGCCCCAAAACAGATCCTTGCGGTACACCACTAGTAACTAAACTCCAGGATGAACATTTGCCATCAACCACCATCCTCTGTCTTCTTTCAGCTAGCCAATTTCTGATCCAAAGCACTAAATCACCTTCAATCCCATACTTCCGTATTTTCTGCAATAGCCTACCGTGGGGAACCTTATCAAACGCCTTACTGAAATCCATATACACCACATCCACAGCTTTACCTTCATCCACCTGTTTGGTCACCTTCTCAAAAAACTCAATAAGGTTTGTGAGGCACGACCTACCCTTCACAAAACCGTGCTGACTATCGCTAATGAACTTATTCTTTTCAAGATGATTATAAATCCTATCTCTTATAACCTTTTCCAACATTTTACCCACAACCGAAGTAAGGCTCACAGGTCTATAATTACCAGGGCTGTCTCTACTCCCCTTCTTGAACAAGGGGACAACATTTGCTATCCTCCAGTCTTCCGGCACTATTCCCGTCGACAATGACGACATAAAGATCAAGGACAAAGGCTCTGCAATCTCCTCCCTGGCTTCCCAGAGAATCCTAGGATAAATCCCATCTGGCCCAGGGGACTTATCTATTTTCACACTTTCCAAAATTGCTAACACCTCCTCCTTGTGAACCTCAATCCCATCTAGCCTAGTAGTCTGTATCTCAGTATTCTCCTCGACAACATTTTCTTTCTCTACTGTAAATACTGACGAAAAATATTCATTTAACGCTTCCCCTATCTCCTCTGATTCCACACACAACTTCCCACTACTATCCTTGATTGGCCCTAATCTAACTCTAGTCATTCTTTTATTCCTGATATACCTATAGAAAGCCTTAGGGTTTTCCTTTATCCTATCCGCCAATGACTTCTCGTGTCCTCTCCTCGCTCTTCTAAGCTCTCCCTTTAGATCATTCCTGGCTAGCTTGTAACTCTCAAGCGCCCTAACTGAGTTACTTCACATCTCATCCTAACATAAGCCTTCTTCTTCCTCTTGACAAGCGCTTCAACTTCTTTAGTAAACCACGGCTCCCTCGCTCGACAACTTCCTCCCTGCCTCACAGGTACATACTTATCAAGGACACGCAGTCGCTGCTCCTTGAATAAGCTCCACATTTTGATTGTGCTCATCCCCTGCAGTTTCCTTCCCCATCCTACGCATCCTAAGTCTTGCCTAATCGCATCATAATTTCCTTTCCCCTAGCTATAATTCTTGCCCTGCGGTATATACCTGTCCCTGTCCATCGCTAAGGTAAACCTAACCGAATTGTGATCACTATCACCAAAGTGCTCACCTACATCTAAATCTAACACCTGGCCGGGTTCATTACCCAGTATCAAATCCAATGTGGCATCGCCCCTGGTTGGCCTGTCTACATACTGTGTCAGAAAACCCTCCTGCACACACTGGACAAAAACTGACCCATCTAAAGTACTCGAACTATAGTATTTCCAGTCAATATTTGGAAAGTTAAAGTCCCCCATAACAACTACCCTGTTACTCTCGCTCCTGTCGAGAATCATCTTCGCTATCCTTTCCTCTACATCTCTGGAACTATTCGGAGGTCTATAGAAAACTCCCAACAGGGTGACCTCTCCTCTCCTGTTTCTAACCTCGGCCCATACTACCTCTGTAGACGAGTCCTCAAACGTCCTTTCTGCCGCCGTAATACTCTCCTTGATTAACAATGCCACACCCCCCCCTCTTTTACCATCTTCTCTGTTCTTACTGAAACATCTAAATCCCGGAACCTGCAACATCCATTCCTGTCCCTGCTCTACCCATGTCTCCGAAGTGGCCACAACATCGAGATCCCAGGTACCAACCCATGCTGCAAGCTCACCCACCTTATTCCGGATGCTCCTGGCGTTGAAGTAGACCCACTTTAAACCAAGTTCTTGCTTGCCAGTGCCCTCTTGCATCCTTGTAACCTTATCCCTGACCTCACTACTCTCAACATCCTGTACACTGGAACTACAATTTAGGTTCCCATCCCCCTGCTGAATTAGTTTAAACCCCCCCGAAGAGCACTAGCAAATCTCCCCCCCAGGATATTGCTACACCTCTGGTTCAGGTGAAGACCATCCTGTTTGTAGAGGTCCCACCTACTGCAGAAAGAGCCCCAATTATCCAGGAAACCAAAACCCTCCCTTCTACACCATCCCTGCAGCCACGTGTTCAACTCTTCTCTCTCCCTATTCCTCGTTTCGCTAGCATGTGGCACGGGCAACAACCCAGAGATAACAACTCTGTTTGTTCTCGCTCTAATCTTCCACCCTAGCTCCCTGAATTTCTGCTTTAAATCCCCATCTCTCTTCCTACCTATGTCATTGGTGCCTATGTGGACCACGACTTGGGGCTGCTCCCCCTTAAGGATCCCAAAAACACGATCCGAGACATCACGAACCCTGGCACCTGGGAGGCAACACACCAACCATGAGTCTCTCTCGTTCTCACAGAACCTCCTATCTGTTCCCCTAACTATGGAGTCCCCAATGACTAATGCTCTGCTCCTCTTCCCCCTTCCCTTCTGAGCAACAGGGACAGACTCTGTGCCAGAGACCTGTACCCATTGCTTACCCCTGGTAAGTCATCCCCCCCAACAGTATCCAAAACGGTATACCTGTTGTTGAGGGAAACGGCCACAGGGGATCCCTGCACTGCCTGCTGGTTCCCTCTCCTTCCCCTGACAGTAACCCATCTACCTACTTCTTTTACCTGAGGTGTGACTACCTCCCTATAACTCCTCTCAATAACCCCCTCCGCCTCCCGAATGATCCGAAGTTCATCCAGCTCCAGCTCCAGTTCCCTAACGCGGTCCTCGAGGAGCTGGAGTTGAGTGCACTTCCCGCAAATGCAGTCAACAGGGACACTCTTGGCGACCCTTACCTCCCACATTCTGCAGGAGGAACATTCAACTGCCTTAACATCCATTCCCACTATTCTAAATTCCCAACAAATTTACTGAAAAACCAAAAAAAAGTCAAAACTTGTTAGCTTAGCAATCCGACGGACAGAACTTTTTTTTTGGTTAGAGGAGGAGGATGGGTGGGAGACACTACCTGAGTCGTGTTTCGGGTAAAGCAACCGCCCAAATATGTAACCTCACTTACCCAGCAGTCCCGCGTGCGCTCCGCCTATACACGAGAAATGGCTTCCGATTTCTTGGCGCACTTTTCAAAGCTCTGCTCCCGCTGTTCTCTCTCTCTCTCTCTCTGTGGCTTCCGATTTCTTGGCGCGCTTTTCAAAGCTCTGCTCCCGCTGTTCTCTCTGTGAAGAGAAAGAAAGAGCCTTCCAGAAGGAATGTGAAGAAAATGAAAGGCAGGAGAGAGAGAAAGACAGGAGAAGGAACAAAAGAGAGAGGACAGAGAGAAAGAGAGACAGGAGAAGGAACAAGAGAGGAGAGAGAGATAGAGAAAGAATATTCCAGAAAGAAAGCAAAGAAAGAGTTGAAGCGGCTTGAGTTAACTCGGGGGTGACAGAGTAACCTCAGTGAAAGCATGGCCAATATGGAGGAGCACAATTCAGGGTTGGGCCCAAAATTGCTAAAACTCACTTAATTAATTCCAAAATTGAATGAGGAAGATGTAGAAGTGTTTTTTGTGTCTTTTGAGAAACTGGCAAGGCAAGCTAACTGGAAAAGCCCATCAGGTTTATTCCTTGTTGCCAGATGAGAGTTCATCAAATTATGGACTGACCAAAAATGCTAAGCTCAGGGCATATACATTAGTACCTGAAGCCTACTGCCAAAAGTTTAAAACGCTCAAGAAGCAAGCTAATCAAACTTATCTGGAGTTTGAAAGAAGTAAGCAGCTGGTTTTTGACCAGTGGCTGAGGGCTCTTAAAATACAGCTGAGCTATGAGACTGTCAGAGAAGTAATCCTGTTAGAGGAATATAAAAATTCTCTCCCACTCTCAATAAAGACCCATGTAGAGGAGCAGCAGGTTCAGGGAGCCTGGCAAGCGGCCGTTCTGCCCGATGAGTTTGCTTTAATTTATAAGTCAGTTTCTCAGGGGAGAACCTTTCATAATGACCCCCAAAAATCTGAAAAGGACAAAGGGTGGGAAGGATATATCCACCCAGGCTGTTCAGGAAGAGAAAGGAAAACAGGAGACACTGGGGGCCCTCCTCCAGCCAGAAAGGAAGGTTCTGGTAGCAGGAGTGAGACCCGGAGACCTTTGTGCTTTCATTGTAATAAAGCAGGGCATTTAAAAGCTGGCTGCTGGAAACTAAAAGGAAAAACAGTAGGGTTAATCAGGACACACCTGCTCAGTGAAGACGGGACCCTGATGAAAAGCACAGAACAAGCTGTGGCTTTAACTGCAGTAAGAGTGCAAACCAGGAAGTTTGCTGCAGCCAGTGCAGGAAAAATTAATAGGATTCCTGAAGGTTATCAGGGTTTTGTGCCTGAAGTGAAAGTAACCTCATACCCCTCAAGTGGGGCAAGCAAGCCCATAGTGATTCTCAGGGACACAGAGGCCACTTTTACTGGGTCCTTTTACTGGGAAAAGGCCTGACCTTTCCCCCAGAGAGTACAGTGAACACCAAAATGGTGGTGAATGGTACTGGAGTGCAGTGTATGCCTGTAACTGTACACTGGGTGCACTTGGAATGCAACCTAGTTTCGGGACCGGTGACCATAGGGATTGTCCCTAATTTGCCTGTGGATGGGGTTGACTTGCTCCTAGGTAATGTTCTGGCAGAGGTGTAGGTGATAGCCCCCCATCTAGTGAAAGAAAGACCGCAGGAGGTCAGAGAGACAGGGCAGTGGCAGGAGACAGTTCCCTGCAGTTTCCCTGATTGTGGAGTAGATTAGGCCATGATCAAACCAGCTCCCCCAGAGGAGACAGCATTGGCACTGCAGGCAGATGACCATGAGGTCTGCCTGTCCGAAACTTTCTTTGGAAAGTTAGGAGACCCAGAGAATGAATTCAATGGATTTTCTCCAGCTGAGGCTCAGCGAGCCGACCCAGTGTTGCAAGAGTTTGCACAGACCGCCCAGTCTGAAAGGGAAGCGGGGCGAGTCCCTGACTGCTGCTATTTAAAGAATGAGGTACTGATGAGGAAATGGAGTTCTCCTCACAGATCTGAGAGCAAGGAATGGACAGTAGTTCACCAGTTAGTGGTGCCACACAGGTACCAGAGAGAAATATTAAGAAGGGCTCATGAGACGACAGTGACTGTACATGCTGGTATATGAAAGACCAAAGCCCGCATAAGACAGCAATTTGACTAACCATAACTCCACAAAGATATGGTGGAGAACTGCAGGAACAAAGAACAAAGAAAAGTACAGCACAGGAACAGGCCCTTCGGCCCTCCAAGCCGACGCCGATCCAAATCCTCTATCTAAACATGTCGCCTATTTTCTAAGGGTCTGAATCTCTTTACTTCCTGCCCATTCATGTATCTGTCTAGATACATCTTAAAAGACACTATCGTGCCCGCGTCTACCACCTCCGCTGGCAACGTGTTCCAGGCACCCACCACCCTCTGCGTAAAGAACTTTCCACGCATATCCCCCCTAAACTTTTCCCCTTTCACTTTGAACTCGTGTCCCCTAGTAATTGAATCCCCCACTCTGGGAAAAAGCTTCTTGCTATCCAACCTGTCTATACCTCTCATGACTTTGTACACCTCAATCATGTCCCCCCTCAACCTCCATCTTTCTAATGAAAATAATCCTAATCTACTCAACCTCTCTTCATAGCTAGCGCCGTCCATACCAGGCAACATCCTGGTGAACCTCCTCTGCACCCTCTCCAAAGCATCCACATCCTTTTGGTAATGTGGCGACCAGAACTGCACGCAGTACTCCAAATGTGGCCGAACCAAAGTCCTATACAACTGTAACATGACCTGCCAACTCTTGTACTCAATACCCCGTCCGATGAAGGAAAGCATGCCGTATGCCTTCTTGACCACTCTATTTACCTGCGTTGCCACCTTCAGGGAACAATGGACCTGAACACCCAAATCTCTCTGTACATCAATTTTCCCCAGGACTTTTCCATTTACTGTATAGTTCACTCTTGAATTGGATCTTCCAAAATGCATCACCTCGCATTTGCCCTGATTGAACGCCATCTGCCATTTCTCTGCCCAACTCTCCAGTCTATCTATATTCTGCTGTATTCTCTGACAGTCCCCTTCACTATCTGCTACTCCACCAATCTTAGTGTCGTCTGCAAACTTGCTAATCAGACCACCTATACTTTCCTCCAAATCATTTATGTATATCACAAACAACAGTGGTCCCAGCACGGATCCCTGTGGAACACCACTGGTCACAGGTCTCCATTTTGAGAAACACCCTTCCACTGCTACTCTCTGTCTCCTGTTGCCCAGCCAGTTCTTTATCCATCTAGCTAGTACACCTTGGACCCCATGCGACTTCACTTTCTCCATCAGCCTACCACGGGGAACCTTATCAAACGCCTTACTGAAGTCCATGTATATGACATCTACAGCCCTTCCCTCATCAATCAACTTTGTCACTTCCTCAAAGAATTCTATTAAGTTGGTAAGACATGACCTTCCCTGCACAAAACCATGTTGCCTATCACTGATAAGCCCATTTTCTTCCAAATGGGAATAGATCCTATCCCTCAGTATCTTCTCCAGCAGCTTCCCTACCACTGACGTCAGGCTCACCGGTCTATAATTACCTGGATTATCCCTGCTACCCTTCTTAAACAAGGGGACAACATTAGCAATTCTCCAGTCCTCCGGGACCTCACCCATGTTTAAGGATGTTGCAAAGATATCTGTTAAGGCCCCAACTATTTCCTCTCTCGCTTCCCACAGTAACCTGGGGTAGATCCCATCCGGACCTGGGGACTTGTCCACCTTAATGCCTTTTAGAATACCCAACACTTCCTCCCTCCTTATGCCGACTTGACCTAGAGTAATCAAACATCTGTCCCTAACCTTAACATCCGTCATGTCCCTCTCCTCGGTGAATACCGATGCAAAGTACTCATTTAGAATCTCACCCATTTTCTCTGACACCACGCATAACTTTCCTCCTTTGTCCTTGAGTGGGCCAATCCTTTCTCTCGTTACCCTCTTGCTCCTTATATATGAATAAAAGGCTTTGGGATTTTCCTTAACCCTGTTTGCTAAAGATAAGTTGCCACATGTGCCAGGTTGAGGAGAAACTACAATCTACAGTGAAACCTGCACCCCTAAGTCCTGTACCAGTGTTAGGAGGACCCTCCAGTAGAGGGTTGGTGAACTGTAGGGGACGCCCACCCAGAACAAAAGGGGACAGGCAGGCACATGGCTGGCAAAAGTTTATAAAGGGAAGGGGAAAAAGTGACCAAGAGGGCAGGGTAAAGGAAGTCCGGGAGGAATCCCAAATGAAAACCCTTACTGTCCAGTCAGCCAACCCCAAAAAAACTAAAATGTTAGACCTTACATCCTCCTATGCAAATGCAAACTCTAGATGCACCCCACCAGAGTTGCTAACAGCATTTACAGGAACCTGCAGAGTCAAAGAGAGACCTCTCGGTGGGCACAGAAACTGTGAGGATGATGCCTCACCTAGTTAAAGTGTCATTGGAGAGTGCAGGCAGGAATGTCCCAGACAGCAAAGGGGAGATTAACAAAGAATCCTCCGCCACAGTCAGAGGAAAAGGGAACCACCCATCCCCTGAAGTCAAAAGCCTTTGCATGACTCAGTAAAGCACTGAAAGAGAGTTTAGGATAAACCTGCCCAATCCTCACTTTCCTGGAAAAAAAAATGACCTCAACTGGAACCAAACCCTAGGCAGTCATGCTAATGAGCAAACTGAAGAAATGCTTCCTCAAAGAACCACATGTTTACTGGGATGCCAAAAAGGGGAAATTAAAGCAGCACAGGCACCCAGAGAAGACTATTTTAATAAGCTTTAAGAGTTATGAATGAATGGAAATGAATGAGAGAAATGCATGTTTTTTCTTTCTGTATCTTAAATTTCCCTCAAACTTTTTAATGAAATGCACCATTTTTTTCCTTCCAAATCATATTTCATTCCACTGGGTGTGGAGATGTCATGCATGCCCCCACCTGCCAAGAATGAGGCACATTAATTTTGCAACATGCACATTGATTTTTAAACTGTTACTGGAGTAAAGAAAGAACTTGCTTCAAAAAGAAAAAACAGACTCTTGACTGGAAAGACATTTGCATATTTACAGACAGTGCTTAAAAGGAACAAAAGACCATGCCCTGACACATTCAATCCACAATGGACTTTTGATTACTAGACGTTGAGGGTGGAGGAGCTCGCATTCCAGGTTGACAGCGAAGATGGCCAAATACACAAACAGATGTGGTCAGACCAGTTTAGTCACATGACTGTTGGAGATTTTTTTGAACTTGCCACAGAGAATTTGAACTCAGAGGATGTTTGCTCCTGGACTGAAAAGACCTCTCATGGCTGGCTTGCCGCCACCTGTCCTGTCTGCTCTCATCTCTCTCACCAGCTTCGGAATCCATTGAAGACATATGAACCCCAAGAGAGAAACGTCTCCTACAGTGAACAAGGCTGATGACGAATACTGAGCCCCAACGAAAAGCAAGATCTACCTTCGAGCAAGGACTACAGTGAGCTCGAAGCACAGTAATGAACACCCCTCTTCAGAGGTTGCCTCAAACCTCTACTTTATTTTTCTTCTGCTCTTTCCTGTCTCTATTTGCATGTGCGTATTGCATATGCATGCTAGCGTGTGTCGCGGCATGCATCCATAGGCATTAACCGAATTAGAGTTTAAGTATAAATTTTAATAAATTTCACTTTTTTTCTTTAAACTTAAGAAAGCCTGTTTGTACTCATTTCTTTGCCTTGTAATTTGAAAGCAATGAACAAGGATTCACCAAGCGGGAGCTAAAACACAGTATGTTTAAAACAAAACCCTGTTACAGTAAGACCAGGTGAAGGCTAAAAGGGAACTCCTGAACCTCCTTCTCACCTGGTCTTAACAACATGAAGATTCTAACAGCTGCATCGATTGCCCCCACCAGCCAGGTAACCTTTTCACTCCTGCCGCTTATGGCACCCTCCCCACATACAGGGTGGCCATTGCTCCTTCACGCACACAAACGTACAATGGCGCAGTTCGGACACCATTCATGGAGGGACGGTACGCAATCCCTCCCTTTATGCCTACAGAGCTTTGCCTCCAGTAGTCCCACCCCCCTCCCACCTCCCTTCAAGTATGCAGAGCTTTGCCCCCTGTAATACCTCCCCCCACCTCCCTTCAAGTATACAGTAGACCCCTGTAAATCTGGAGTTACCTTCACTGTCAAGTACTCCTGGTTCCGATGTCCCGTCGGCTTCTCAGGTTCACGAACGGAACGGCACGTGACGGCTGCGCATTTAATGTAAAATGCGGAAGTGTGGATAGGGAGGTGGCGTGATGCATAATCAAGAGAGGTATGTAGTCCTTTACATATTATAATTCGGGTGCTGCCGCTGAGCGGCAAGGGAGGCTGCACAAAGGTCCCGCTGCCACTGGTAATATGTTGCGGGGCCTTCTCGGCATTGTGGGTCGAGGTGGGCCTCTCCCGCAAGTATTTTACGGGCCTCCCCACCATGATCTACGACGCCGAGGAGCTGGTAAAATTCAGCCCATAGCGTCATAGAAACTTACAGCACAGAAGGAAGCCATTCAGTCTTTCATGCCTATGCTGTCTTTTTAAAAGAACAGTCGTGTTTAGTCCCATATCCCCGCTTATTGTCTCTAACCCTATAAGTTCTGCTATGACTGAGGCGGGAGTAGTGCACTGTCAATTCAGTCTCAATACTCCACAAGTCACAGCATATTATTAAAGTTTTCCCACCTACCGGAAATTAGCCAAATTAAACACTTTAGTAAACCCCAGAATAAAACAGACCAAACCAGGTATCTTTAAACAACAACAAATTAACTATTCATTAATAAATTAAATCTTAAACACTATTAAGATAAATCTATGGCTAAAGACCTTATAACTTCTTATTTAACCTAAGCCTCCCCATGCACACACACATACATTCAAAAACAATAGTTAACCCATTTTTAAAAATAGTATTTCTTAGGAATAAAATCAGGAGCTGGGTTCCAAGTCCTGGTGAGTTACATTCCTGGTTGGTGGGGTGTCTCAGATTAGAACAATCAGATGCCACTCGAAATCTCCAGGTGAATTTGACAAAACAGTCTTTTAATAGATGGGCATTTGAAGCACTTTGGTTGTAGCAGGCATCACACAGTTCTTTTAACAAGGCTTATAGCCACAGGTCTATTTGGATTCTAAAATTGATAGTTTTTCAGTAAAAACTTTACTGAGAATTTCAGCAAACACAAACAAACAACAGAGTCCCTCTTGAAGACAAATGTTTTTTTTTCCCAGGGTTTTTTTTCTCCCCTGAAGCAATATAGAGCCTGAAGATAAATATGGATTTTCCTGATAAGAAAGAGGGATCCTTCCTTTCAGTGAAGTACGCTTCACGGGACTCTAGTTCAAACCAGTTGAAGCCGGTCTTTATCCACTGTTAAAAGTTATAGTACATCATGCGACCTTCTCTCTCTCCTGTTGTGGCCTAGGAAACAGGTGCAGTTGCTGGCACACTGTGCTCAGTCTTAAAGGCACATTGTTTTAAACAGAGGAGAAAAAAAACAGTTCAGTGACAGTTCTTAGCTCTCAAGTGCCTGGTCAACTCCATTTTAAAATTACTTATGGAATCAGCTTCCACCAACTTTTTCGGTAGAACATTCCAGATGCCAGCAACTCTTCCAAGTGAAAAACGTTTTCCTCCTTTTCCCTGTCGATCGTTTGCCAATGATTTTGAATCTTTGACCTCCAGTTATTGACTTGCCAGAGCAAATAGTTTTTCTTTATCTACTCTATCAAAGTCTCTTACTACCTCAATTAGGTCACCTATTAATCTTTTCTGTTCCAAGGAGAACAGTCCTAACATTCCTAACATTCCTAACTTCTCATAACTAAAGTCCCTCATCTCTGCTAACATCATGGTAAACCTCCTCTGTACTTTTTTGTACCCTTTCTAAGGCCTTTGCATCTTTCCTGAAGTATGGTGCCCAGAATTGTCCACAACACTCCAGTTGAGGCCTAACCAGTGATTTATGAAGTTCTAGCATGATCTCTTTGCTTTTGTATTCTACGCCTCTATTTATGAACGCAAGTAGCCCATATACTCGTTTCAAGTTGTTTTATATTTTTTGGAATAGGGTAAGCATTCTGTTTCTGTACTTGCAGCATGAAACTAGCCCACCAGGATGTTTGTCAAAAATCACACAGCTACCTACAATGGACAGGGAAATCAAGATCTGTGGATTTACAATGTGTTCCTGGGGCAAAGCTCTAAGTTGGGAGCACAGGAGCAGAAAACTTATCCCAGGGTTTCCAAATTATCTGTAATGTGTCTCTTCTTTCTTTTCCCTGAAATTTGGATTACTGTTTGCTCCTAAGCACATGTCTGCATATGTCTTCCGACCACTGAATCATATTAGTAAGTTTGAGTTTCAATTAATAGCAACACATGACAGTTTTCTATTAAAATCAAGGCATGGATCATTTAAAATAAACCTAATGGATCTGTCTTCCTACAACAGGCCTTATACCCTGAGACCAATAGAAAGGACCAGAGATTATGCACACTGTCAAATAACAATTCAATTAAACAGACAAGTCGTCCATCATAGCAGACTGTATTGTGATTAAAATGCCTGCTGTTATCATTGATATCATCAATCAGTCACGAGAGCCATACTTCAGGATGGAAATGTCACAATTAGCAGTGAAATATATATTTGATCAGCAAATACTTGACAAAGTTGGCAGAAAGAAATAAATGGCAACAAAATGACAGTGCACAGGTAACAAGGAGAACCCATTATTAATTTGTAAGGTTGAGGACTCTCTCCATTTTCAGGAACTGTCGCTATCTAATCCACTTGTCTCAAATCCTGATGTTACAGATTTGTAACTTAAATTGATCCTTGTCATCTTCCTACCTGTCACTTTCTGGGCTTGTTTGTGACATGAGTGCAGATTGGGGCAATTTTTGAATTTCTTTTTTCTTTTCCTTCCCTGTTATTCTTCATGTATTCATCTCACACCCAGGAAAACTGAACAACTGAGGCACCAACGGTGTGAAATTGGTGTTTGATGGTAGCGCAAAATGAGTGATAACAGATCAGCAGCCTGTTTTATAACACATTCAGTTTTCTTTTTCATCGACTTCTGATAGAATATCGCCCATTCTGCACTACGACCAATGACCAATTGCACCCCAAAGGTCTCCATGACATCTCCTTGCCTGCCCGTAAACTTTTTTATATACAAAGTTGGACCTGAAGTTCTCCTCCATTCTCCTTTCCCTGTCATAACAGTGACAGAACTGACAAAGTTCATTGCACATGGCATTTTAAATTCTAATGTGTACTATTATAAAAATTCCAAGCTGGGGCAAGAATGATGCTCAGTGATCTCACTACTTGCTACAGAAAAACACTTAATTTAATTCAGTTTTACATCGGTACTGAGTGGAGTCCACGAAGGTAAGCAAATATATGAATAAAAGCAAAGTATTTTGTTTCTTAGTATTGGTCTTGAATTCAAACCAAACAAAATGTGCAAAATATAGCCAAATTTGCAGATGACACTAAAATAGGTGGGTCAGTAAGTTGCAATAAAGAAATAAGAAATCTACAAATGGATAATAAAAGCAAAATACTGCAGATGCTGAAAATATGAAGTAAAAACAAGAAATGCTGGAAATACTCAGCAGGTCTGGCAGCATCTGTGCGGAGAGAAGCAGAGTTAATGTTTCAGGTCAGAGACCCCTCTTCAGAACTGGCAAATATTAGAAATGTAAAAGGTTTTAAGCAAGTAAAGCGGGGGTGGGGCAAGAGATAACAAAGGTGATGTTGTAGATAGGACAAGGTCACAGAGAATAACTGACCAGAAGGTCATGGAACAAAGACAAACGGCATGTTAATGGTGTGCTGAAAGACAAAGTGTTAGGACAGATAGGGTGTGAATGACTGTAAAGCACAAAGCACTCCAAGTACTAACATAAAAAAACATATTAAAAAAACCAAAACAGTGGGTAAGCACCGTGGAAGCAAACTAAACAAACTGAAAAACCTAAAATAAAATAACCAAATAAAAAAGGAAAACGAGAAAAAGAAAAAATAACTAAGCATAAAAAGGGGGACCCGTCATACTCTGAAATTATTGAACTCAATGTTCAGTCTGGCAGGTTGTCGTGTGCCTAATCGGTAAATGAGATGCTGTTCCTCCACAAATGGATATGGATAGCTTAGATAAATGGGCCAAAATTTGGCAGATGGATTTTAACATGGATAAGTGTGAGGTTATCCATTTTGGTCAGAAGAATAGAAAGGCAAATTATTATCTAAATAGAGAGAAACTTCAGAGTGTTTTGGTGCAGAAGGATCTGGGTGTCCTCGTGCATGAATCACAGAAAACTAGTTTGCAGGTACAGCAGGTAATAAGGAAGGCAAATGGAATTTTGGCATTTATTGCTAAAGGAATAGAGTATAAAAGTAGGGAAGTGTTGCTGCAACTGTACAAGGCATTGGTGAGACCGCACCTGGAGTATTGCGTCCAGTTTTGTCCTCTTACTTGAGAAAGGATGTATTTGCATTGGAGGCAGTTCAGAGGAGGCTCACTAGATTGATTCCAGAGATGAGGGGTTTGTCTTATGAAGAGAGATTGAGCAGTTTAGGCCTTTACTTTCGAGAGTTTAGAAGAATGAGAGGAGATCTAATTGAGATATATAAGATGATTAAGGGGATTGACAAAGTAGACATAGAGAGGATGTTTCGTCTAGTAGGGCAATCTAGAATGAGAGGACATAGTTTTAGGATAAGGGGTAGCAAAACTAAAACAGAGATGAGGAGCTTCTCTCAAAGGGTCTCTCTATACTTCTCTCAAAGGGTCGTGAATCTGTGGAATTCACTACCCCAGAGTCCGGTGGATGCCGGGACATTGAGTAAATTTAAGGAGGAGTTGGACAGATTTTTAATTAGTAAAGGGTTGAAGGGTTATTGAGAACAGGCAGGAAAGTGAAGTTGAGGCCAAGATGAGATCAGCCATGATCGTATTGAATGGCGGAGCAGGCTCGAGGGGCTGAATTGCCTACTCCTGCTCCTAGTTCTTATGGTCTTATATAAACCTTGGATTAACTGCCAATAGTTGGTTATAATTTTATATTTCAAATTTGATAACTATGATTTTTGTTCCATAAGGTTTGCACTTCTGAGTTGCAAAATGTTGTATCATTGTTAATTAAATGTATTGAATGCTGGGCGATGGCCTGTGCATTGGTTGGTTAGACTCAAAGACAATTAGTTAAATAGGCCACTGCAGTTTTTACTAAATTATAGAAGGTAATATCTATATTTCAGAAGATTGCATCATGAATACCAAACCAAAATTAAAAGGATAAACTAAAAGGCTGAAATTTTGGTATATTTATGAAACACGACAGGCATTGGTCTGGATTTTATTTGCTGAAAAGCTATTTAACATTTATCCACATTGGCCTGACTTGGATTTATTTGGGAGTTTAATATTTCGTAAACTGCGCATGAGCATCACATGCCTTCAGATTCCTGGCTGTTTAAAGGTCGCGACACAGAGGCAAGGCCTCAGTGCCACCATGGCGAAGGCAACCAAGGGGCTGTTGCATGACTCCAAAGGGGGAACAGGGGAGTGTGGTGGCCATTGCCCAACAGTGGCACAACCCTCACGGCAAGGGTGGGTGCAAAGGGGGTTCAGCCTCACAGACAGGGTGTGCACAGAGGGGTATTATCCCTTGATCAGAGGGGAGTGGCAAGAGGAAGGCTCCAAAGACAAGTTCATATCTCCAGGGACAGGGTACAGGAGGGGGGTTGGGGGGCGACCAACTGGAATGGGGATTCCTGAGCTGTGCAGCAGAGACTCAGAGGGAGGCAGGGCCAGGCAGGGGCTGGGCAAGCTGATGATGATCTACTAGGGGAGCCACAGCAGCCGGCCACACCAAGAAGGGCCTATCCCCGGACTTGACTCAGGTAGCTCCAGATGTCCGAGTGCCAGTGTCAGCGAAGACTGCAGCTCTCCAGGGAGGCTGTTACCATGCTGCAGGATGAGCTACAACTCATGAGCTTTGGTGGAAATCCTATACCAGGGGCTGGAGATCACCGTAGCACTAAACTTTTATGCCTGTGGAGCTTTCCAGGGATCCACTGGGGAAATGTATGGGGTGTCCCAGCTGCTGCATCAAAGAGGTGACCAATGCCCTGTTCAAGAGGGCCGCTGACTATGTGCGGTACCAGACCGACCCTGACGGTTAGGCGGTTTTGGAGCCATCGCTGGATTTTCCCAGGTGCAAGGTGCCATCTATTGCAAGCATGCAGCCATCAAGACTCCCACAGAGCAGCCAGTGGCCTTCATCGACAAAAAGGGCTTACATTCTATGAATGTTTAACAGGTCTGCAACCACCGAAAGCGTTTCCTGCAGGTGTGAGCCCACTTCCCAGGAAGCAGCACAACGCCTACATACTTCGACAGTCCCAGGTGCCACAGCTATTCCAGACCGCTGCTTGCCTTCAGGGATGGATTCTCAAGGACAAGGACTATCCATTGAAGATATGGCTACTGATGGCTGTGAGGAATCCAATCACTGCAGCACAGGAGAGGTACAACACCTTCCACGTCCCCACTCAAGCGGCCATTGAGCAGGCCATTAGGCTGCTGAGATGAGATTCCGGTGCCTGGATTGATCAGGTGGAGCCCTGCAGTACGCCTCAGTGAGGGTCTTGTGAATTGTGGTGGTCTGCTGTGCTCTGCACAATCTAGCACTGAAGAGACGGGAGGCCTTGCATGAAGAGGACATGATTGAACGCCAGTCCTCATCCGGAGGAGAATGTGGAGGAGGAAGCCGGCAGGCAGTGCGGGATGATGCAGCCCTTGTACAGAGGCGAGGGCCATTGAGAGACACGCAAGAGAGGCTCAGAACAATCTCATACATACCCAGTTTCTGCCACCATGATATCCATTTCAAGAAACTCAATAAAGACTGACTTCACTGTATTCTGCATGTCGCCTCTTTCCTATCGCAATCCTTTGCTCACCAGGCACACTCATAGAGCTGAGAAGGTACCCGTACACAGCTTGCCCCTGCACTGGCAGCCCATTGAGGGAGCAAGCATGAAGGTGGCATCTGACAAGGCAGCAGGCAAAGCATGAGCCACTGCCCACACTCAGAGTACCTTGAGGGGAGCACCCAGATGTGGAGGTTCGTCTCTCCTCCTGTTCAAGGCTCCCTGCTGACCATAGATGGACGAGAACCTGAGAGGACACCGAGCACCTTGACCCCCTCTTGCCTTGCCACTGCTGCATTATGCTCATGATCAAGGTGAGTGTATGGAAGTCTGTGCACCTTTCTGGGATCTGAGTCTTCTGGAGGGTCGCTAACCTCTCGATGGAGGAAGCTATGTGCTCAATTGCCTGAGACATGACAGCACTCATTGCAGGGATGGACTCCTCCATTGTGCACGCATGACTGCACATTGCCTCAGGCAGCTCTGCCAGATGTTCCCTCACCTCTCTCTGCAACTCCAGCATGTTCTGTGCTGTTAACATCAGAGACTCATGATCAGCCGAGGGTTCATCATGGGCCAGGCCTACCACAGTCCTCTGACTGTCAGTGGCATCACCAGTCACATCCTCTGTCAGCTGCTCACTTGCGTGTGCAATGCTCTCACCCCCTTGTGATCCTGCATCTAAGTCCTAACGCATACCCATTGAGAAGAGTGTATCTGCGCTGGCAGAGGATGCAGGGGAATGGATGGGATTCAGAGGATGATGGGATTCTAGTGACACCGGCAGACGATCTTCCCCATGAGGTGCCATGACCTGCATGAGAAAACACAAACATTTAGGGGTTGTGCTGTATGGACCTACCCATGCCAGCTATGAATAATGTGGTTCTCTAGAAGGTCTGTAGTTGCCACATGACCACAATGCTTCCTCACTCTCTTGGGTGGATACTCCAGTTTCTCTGTCTGTTATGGATCAGCCACCCTGGGAGCCCGCTAGTTCCAGAGTCTCCTCCTCTGCTGGGGTCAGTGCTTGGATGTCCAGGATCCCACCTCCAGTCTTCACCCTTTTCCTAGTGTTGTGGGCCATTTTCTCCTGCAAACAGAAAGAGGGACACTGTTAGTCTTCCCACAGAGACCAGCAGGACACTTGTTCTGGTGGCGGCCCTTTGACTCCAGATGGTGATTCACGAATGCCTTCCCCTCACATCAGCACTGAAGGGACGTGCAGGGGGCAAGCAAGGACAGAAGGACAGCTGTCTTGGAGATGGAGTTATGCATCTGACATGATCTGCTATTGCCTCAGCCCCTTGGCACCTTGACACCCCCTTTGTAGCCGCTCACTGACCATGTCATACTCCCTCCCGCATAGCCAAATGCAAGCCCCAAAGATCGGATGGGTATAGAAGACTCACCTTGGTGGAGCGTAGGAGGTCATTGACCCTCTTGTGGCACTGGACCCAGTTTTGGAGGATGACCCCACGGCTGCTGACCCCCTTCACGATCTCCGTCCAGGCTTCTTTGGTCAGGTGGGAGGGTGTCTTCCTGCCATCCCTTGGGAAGAGGAGTTTTCGCCTTTCCCTTACAGCCTGGAGGAGAATGTGCAGGGAGGCATCACTGAACCGTGGGGCCACCCGGTGTCTTCCACCTGACACGGTCCTTCTTGTCGAGGCCTTGGTCAGCAGCACAGCAGCACAGGGACTCCAGGCAGGGGAGAGGGGGTCAGCAGTACAGCAGCACAGGGACTCCAGGCAGGGGGTCAGCAGTACAGCAGCACAGGGACTCCAGGCAGGGGAGAGGGGGTCAGCAGTACAGCAGCACAGGGACTCCAGGCAGGGGAGAGGGGGTCAGCAGTACAGCAACACAGGGACTCCAGGCAGGGGAGAGGGGGCCAGCAGTACAGCAGCACAGGGACTCCAGGCAGGGGAGAGTGGGTCAGCAGTACAGCAGCACAGGGACTCCAGGCAGGGGATCAGCAGTACAGCAGCACAGGGACCTCAGGCAGGGGAGAGGGGGTCAGCAGTACAGCAGCACAGGGACTCCAGGCAGAGGAGAGTGGGTCAGCAGTACAGCAACACAGGGACTCCAGGCAGGGGAGAGGGGGCCAGCAGTACAGCAGCACAGGGACTCCAGGCAGAGGAGAGTGGGTCAGCAGTACAGCAGCACAGGGACTCCAGGTAGGGGTCAGCAGCACAGCAGCAACAAAGGCAAAGCAGCAGTTTAAGCATAGCTGGTAGCACTTTAATATGTCACCAGCACCTGCATTCATTTCTGTTGACAATGCCATCAGCGTCTCCTGCATTCAAATGGGCCAGTTGCCGCGTGATCGTGGTGAGCCAGCTGAATACATGACGATCAGCGATGCCACCCTTATCCCGTTGCATTGACTGGACTTGCACTGGGCTGATAAAATTCAGTCCATTATCTGCATTTCTGTATATTTATTCTGGTGTTTGATAGTTCCTATTAAAAATTTGAGAAGAAATTTTATATATTAATCTAAATGTTATGGAGACTATGGCTGGAATTTTACGCACGTTGAACGGGAGCCTTCCACCGACCGAAAAGTCAGTGGCGATCCTGCCCCTGCTTGGCCTGGGGATCCAGTCCGGATTTTACCGTCAGGCCCTTAACCAGTCTTAAGCGGGACTTCCACCTCTTGAGGCAGGAAGTCCTGCCTAATGGAGCTGCCGGCCAATCAGCGGGCAGGCGGCTCTTAGTCCCAGCAGTGCCACTGGGAGTGGTGGCCACTGCTGGGACTGCAAACCTGCTTCAAGAAGAAGAGAAGGATAGCCCCAGGAAAAAGTATGTTTCTGGGGCCTCGCCGGGGTGATAGGTCGGGCCTCGGTGAGGCAAGGGTGGTCAATTGGGAGATGGGGCAGGGCGTGTTGGGAATTAAGGGTGGTTGGGGCATTGGGGGTGATCCTCCATCGGGTGCCTGATAAGAAGGGCCACCCTCAGGCCGTCAGAAGGTTTTCTCGGGCCTGAGCTGCCCGCCTGACAACAGTAAAATCCCAGTGGCAGTGCACCTTAAGTGGCCGTTAACTGGCTGCTTAAGGACCTTGATTGGCCTGGGGCAGGCGGGCCATTTTCTGCCGCCGCCGCCACCCCGCACAAAATGGTGGTGGAGGCAGGAGTGGGTTGGGAAGGGCCCCCTGAGTCTCCCACTCCATTTTGTGCCCCCCCACCCCTGTCAGCATCCTGCTCCTTGGGGTGGGGGTGGGGGCATAAATTTCCGGCCTATGTTCCAAATTTGTGGTTTTGTGATATTATTGGGCATGCTTTTTGATTGCCCGGCCAATTTCTTTCTGGAAGTGTTTACATGCAATATTGTGAGGTCAGTTATTTCTAAAATGATGCAGAAGAAATGTCTGGTGACATAGGTACATTGCACAATGACTGCAAGATCATGGGCAAAATGGGATGATTTTACATACAGAACTGATGCTTCTTCAGTCGGGTTCTGGACATTGACTTGTTGATATGCATCAAATATCAAAAGATATGCATGTATGATGTGATCTCAAAGAGAATAAAAATACTTTTTATATATTTTAAACACCACCCTCATTCCCAGGTCCAACTCTTGTATTGATATGGACGCATATCAGGGCCTTTGTTGACAAACTTTTTGCGACACCACTGGACCACGCACCTAGATATTAACCGGGCACCAAGTGTGCCTACACCAACATGTAAGAATGGGCTGTAGGCAAACATGGACCATTCATCATCTTTGCTTATTACTGGAGACACTAGCAAAACTGCCATTAATAGGAGAGGGAATGAGACCTCAGCATGAGACAGAAAAAAATCCGTCAGGCTTCCAAGCTATCCACCTCATAGGAATTGCATAATATTACTAAAGGTTGATAATTCAATATATCGAAAAGAAAAAATCAGTAGATGCTGGAAATATGAAATACAAACAGAAAATTCTCAAAACACTCATCTGGTCGGGTAGCATCTGCAGAAAGAGAAGCATAGGATTAACAATTGAGGTCGACCGTGTTTCATCAATGATGAAAGATCATCTAGCTGACACATTAACTACATGCTTTTCTCTCCACAGATGCTGTCTGATCTGCTGAGTATTCCCAGCATTTTTCATTTTGACTTTCCACCTGTGATTATTATCCAGTGGCTTCTGTAGAAACTGTGGAAGTTAGATGAGGACTGGATCGGGCACTGCCATGATAGGCTCAATGTTTAAATAGCCTGCCAATATTAGCTGCCAAGATTCACATATGAATAATGGTCAGTTGGTACTGGGGAGTAACTGGCACTCCCACAAGGAGTCAGTACCGTCACAAAAGGAGAAAATGAGTGAGGAAAAAAATAACACATCAGTGTTAGACACCTTGATATCTCATATTTTCTCATCCAAATCTGTGCAGACTGACAGTTAATTCCCACCAGCAAGTATAGACATGTCAGGTAAGGAAGGATTAAGTACGCTCTCAGAATGGTTTTCTGTGGTGTTGAAGTAGAAATTACAAGTTTTGTTTTGTAATATTAGCCTTACATTTACTCTTAGATATTAAGATATAAATTTGGTGCTCATTCCCCTTCTGCTTCCAGTATTATAATGCTGTACTGCTCCCAGTCTGAATCATTCTTCAATCCTCCCAGGATATGTTTGCCCATAAAGAGAACGGGGAAATAACATGGAGTGGTTTAAAATGTTGAGTAAGGAGATAGCCAAAGCAGAGAAAGAATATTACAACAAAGGGCACCTGCGATGGTTAAGCAAGTATATCAACAACAACAAAAACTTATATTTATATAGCCCCATTAATGAAATACAAACATACAAACATATAAATTAGGAGCAAGAGTAGGCCATTCAGCCTTTCGTGCCAGCTCCACCATTAATTAAGGGAATGGCTGTTCTGAATGTGGCCGCAATTCCACTTTCCTGCCTACCCCCTATACCCTTTGACTCCCTTGTTAGTCAAGAATTTATCTACCTCTGCCTTAAAAATATTCAATGACTCTGCCTCCACTGCTCTCTGGGGAAGCGAGTTCCAAAGACTCACAACCCTCTGAGAGAAAACATTTCTCCTCATCTCTGTCTTTAATGGGTGACTCCTTATTTTTAAACTGTGTCCTTTAGTTCTAGTCTGTTCCACAAGGGGAAACATCCTTTCAGCATGCACCCTGTCAAGTCCCATCAGGAGCTGATATGTTTCAATTAGATCACCTCTCATTCTTCTAAACTTCAATGGATACAGATCCAACCTGTCCAAACTTTCGTCATAAGATAACCCTCCCCCCCCAATCCAGGTATCAGTCGAGTGAACCTTCTCTGCACTCTAACTCTATAAGTGCCTCAAATGCATTTACATCCTTTCTCAAATAAAGAGACCAGAACTGCATGCAGTACTCCAGATGTGGTCTCACCAATACCATGTAGAACCGTAGCAAAACAACCCTACTTTTATATTCCATTCCCCTTGCAATAAATGACAACATTCCATTTGTCTTCCTAATCACTTGCTGTATCTGCATACCAACCCTTTTGTGAGTTACAGTTACAGTTACAGAGATACAGCACTGAAAGTTATGTACCAGGACACCCAAATTCCTCTGTGCCTCAGAGTTCTGCAATCTCTTTCCATTTAAATAATATGCTGCTTCACTATTCTTCCTGCCAAAGTGAATAAAATGTTCTAAGGCGCTTCACAGGAGCATTATAAAACAAAATATGACACCAAGCCACATAAGGAAATATTAGGGCAGATGACCAAAAGCTTAGTCAAAGAGGTAGTTTTTAAGGAGTGTCTTAAAGGAGGAAAGTGAGGTAGAGAGGCAGAGAGGTGCAGGGAGGGAACTCCAGAGCTTAGGGTCTAGGCAACTGAAGGCATGGCCGCCAATGGTGGAGCGATTAAAATTGGGGATGCTCAAAGGCCAGAATTAGACAACAGCAGAAATCTCAGGTTTTGTGGGGTTGGAATAAATTGCAAAAATAGGGATGGGCCAGGCCATGGAGGTATTTGAAAACAAAGATGAGAATTTTAAAATCAAGATGTTGCTTACCCGGGAGCAAATGTAGGTCAGCAAGCACTGCAGTGATAGGGGAACGGGACTTGGTGCAAATTAAGACATGGGCAGCAGAATTTTGGATGACCGCAAGTCTGCAGACAGTAGAATGTGGGAGGCCAGCAAGGAGTGCATTGGAACCCTCAAACCTATAGGTAACAAAGGCGTGAATGAATATTTCAGCAGCAGATGAGCTGAGACAGGAGCCAAATCGGGCGATGTTACAGAGGTGGAAATAGGCACAAACATGTGGCTGGAAGTTCATCTTGGAGTCAAATATGACATCAAAGTTGTGAACAGACCGTTTTATTCTCAGACTGTTTCCAGAGAGAGGGATGGAGTCAATAGTTAGGAGTAGGGACCAAAAGGCAGTGGCTTCACTCTTCCCAACATTTAATTGGAGGAAATTTCTGTTCATCCAGTACTGGATGTCGGATAAGCAGTCTGATAACTGAGCAACAGTGGAAGAGTCGAGAGAGGTGGTGGTGAGGTAGAGCTGGATGTCATTAGCGTACATGTGAAACTTAATGCTGTGCTTTCGGATGATGTTGCCGATGGGCAGAATGTAAATGAAAAATGGGAGGGGGCCAAGGACAGATCCTTGGGGGCACCAGAGGTAATGGTGCAAGAGCAGGAAGAGAAGCCATTGCAAGTAGTACTCTGGCTGTGATTAGATCGATATGAATGGAACCAGACGAAAGTAGTCCCAACCAGCTGGGAGACAGTGGAGAGGCATTGGAGGAGGATGGTGTGGGCAACTGTGTCAAAGGCTGCAGACAGGTCGAGAGGACAAGGGAGGGTAGTTTACTTTAGTCACAGTCACATAGGATGCCTTTTGTGATTTTGGTAAGAGCCATTTTTGCACTGTGACAGGGGGGAAACCTGAGTGGAGGGATTCAGACATGGAGTTCAGAGAAAGATGGATGTGGATTTGTGAGGTGAAAACATATTTAAGGACTTTGGAGAGGAAAGGAAGGTTGCAGAGTGGGCGAACTATACAGATCAGGAATGCACCAAAATATTGCCCTAAACTAAGTCAGTGGACCTCATCTGGACCAAGAATATACAAATCAAAATTAGACTTTAGCAGCCTGGCTTAGGGAGCAACTAATTGCCCAGGGTTCTTCCTCCTGCTGGAAATAGATATTTAAAACAGTGAATGTAAACAGGATCAGTGTTTGTTATACAGGTCCCACCTTGCCAAAAGTTTGTACAGAGTCTCACATAAGGATAGTGGCATCTGGGCAAGGTACTAGAGGGTGAATGGTTTTCACAGAGCTACATTCTACCAATGAGTCTAGTGGAAAGGAGATGGGAAAATTGTGGACAGAAATTGCTGAGAATTTAATAAAAAATAAAGGACTAGGGTACGTTTGTTGCAGTATAGATAGTATTATCCTCACAACAGAAAACAACGACATTGCTTTGTATGTGATTCCTTTCCTGCCTAAAATCAGCTCCGTGGTGTATATGCATCATATCAGTGACCATGCAATTGCATGTGAAGATTTCGTCACACATATACATGCAACATACATGGATGTTATGTGCATGCATCTCTGCATCTGGGTATTCTGTTCTGTCTCAAATTTTGTACGAATACACCACCAAAAATAATCTGGGAATTTATTGGTAGAAATTGGTAAAAACTAATTTTATTAATTCCTACTTATGCTCAACCCAAATAGATTAAATGAGTTGAGACTCCAGCTTAATTTGCAACTCAAACCATACTGCTAAATTATACAATGGTCCACAAATACAGCTACGTATTTTCACTGTGTCAATTAAACTATATGATCACTATTTCTATTTTTTCCTATTTAATTCTTAAATTTCTGAACTTATGTTACATTTTGCTAATTTTATAAATACCCTTTTCTACTTGCAATACTATGCAAGTTAACCAGGCACAAAATTCAGCCATGTGAAATGATCCAATCCCTCTTTCTCCTTGCAGTATGTCATATGTGGCCCGGGGACCTCCATAATCGCATACTAGGTCATCGCCTCATTTGTACTCTAATCTAAGGCAGGCATACTGTATGACGCTATCAGTTACCAATGAAATTCTACTATGCAAACATTAGCACACATCTAGTGCTTGATACATACTTACATCAATCTTGCGAAGGAGCATTTAAAGCTGTTGTACTAAATTGATAAATTTAAAATTGTAACAGCCTGGTGGGGTTATGCATCCATGTACTGATGTGGTGTGATACTAAGGAGTATGGCTTATCTCACTGTAATACTCCATGTGTTGAACATCTATCCTAGCTCCCTGTGGAGTTGGCAAGTCAAGGTGAGGTCCTTCTACTGAGGGAGGAAAGGAATTTCAAAGGATGATTGAAGTGTGCAATGTCCCATTGGCAAGATCTGTGAGAAGGTCACTTGTTAAGCTTTGCATTTGTTACAGAAGGGGAGAAGAAATAGAAATATGAGTAGGGGATGCTGCATTTTTAATTGCCTCTTAAAATTTGCACCAAATAGCAACAAAAGAAATTGTTTATACCTGCCAACAAGCTTGCATTAACTTGAAATCCCAAGCTGAATTTTGATGCCCTCCACCCAGGGTAAATAGGGCAGTCAAGCCCCAAAAATATCATAGAAAAATTAATCCACCGTTCCTGCCATACCTGTGGCTGATTCCATTTTGCTGGGGCTCTTCAAATATAAAGGCAAGAGTGCCCCAGAGTTTTGGATGAGCTCAAATTGTTTGAAGAAAAATGTGAAGCCGGCCTAGAGAGTATTGGAATAGTCGAGTCAGGATTTCAGAAAACATGGACAAAATTTCAGCAACAGAGACTTTCACCTTTGTACTCTGGATCATCTCCACCCCTGTCACAGCCTATCTGCTGCTGAAACCCTTAACTTTTGTTATCTCCAAACTTGACAATGCCAATGCTCTCCCATCCTCCACACTCCCCAAACTTAAGCTCTTGCAAAACCCTGCTGACTGTACCCTAACTCGCACCAATATCTGTTCACCCATCGCCTCTGCACTCAATGATCTGGATTGCTGCTAGCCCTGAAACGCTTAGATTTAAATATTCTCTTCCTTGTATTCCATTCCCTCCATGGCATCACCCTTCCCTATCTCTGTAACGTCCTTCAGCCCTTCAATTCACTGAGAACTCTAATTTCCTTCAACTCTGGCCTCTTGTGTATCTCCCACTTTCTTCAATCCACCATTGGTGGCCATGCCTTCAACCATTTATGCCGTAAGCTCTGGAATTCCCTCTCTACCTCTCCACCTCTCTCATCTTTTAATATGCTCCTTAAAACCTATCTCGCTGGCCAAGCTTTTGATCACCTTTCATTGAAAGCACGATATGAATGTAAGTTATTGTTCGAAGCGCAGCTCAGGGTCTGAAAGGACACCTAGGTTGTGAACAGTCTCATTCAGCCTGAGACAGTGGCCAGGGAGGGGATGGAATCAGTGGTACTGAAACAGGGCTTTTGTTCAGGTCCAAAGACAATAGCTTTGGGCTTTTCAATGTTTAATTGAAGGAAATTGCCCATACAGGACATGATGCCAGACAAGGCAGAGCAGTAGTGGTGAGGGAATGCACACATCAAGGCCGATATTCTGGTTCTGGAGTAAATTCAGACTGTGTTACAGAATGCAGCTTTTTGCATGATCAGCTTATTTAATTATGATCTTTGAGCTGACTATCTAGATTAGGTGTGACAGATTAGCTCGCAGTTTTGGGGCAGAATTTCCTGAACAGCAGCAGCTCTTAAAGGGCAGTTGCTATTTATGAGCAAGCTGCTTGTCACTTTATGTGGCTGTGATTTTTGTCTGCCACACGTTTTGGCTGTTTGGTGAACATGGACTAATGAAAGGCAAGGAGGTTAAATTGCATGTCCCTATTTTCTGATGCTGTACTCCAGGTGCTTCTACAGAAAGTGCAGCAAAGAGAAGCCACCCTTCTTAGGGGAGAAGACCACTCACTTCAGCAAACAGCTTTGGGACAAGGTACCAGAAAAACTGAATGTGATATCTCACATCCTAATTTAAGAGAAAACTTTGTGCACTTCTTCAATCGACCCATGGGGCTTTTACAACCACCTGAAAGGGCAAGCATGGCCTCAGTTTAACATGCGATCTGAAAAATGGTATGGCACTTCCTCAGTACTGCACTTAATTCTTAGACTGAATTATGTGCTCAAGATCTAGAGTGGGAATTGTACCCACAACCTTCTGACTCAGGCAAGTGTGCAAAGGCTGGCACCTAAATAATAGCAAAAAAATAACTATGCCATACTTCCAAGATAGTAAACTCTTAAAGGCTTTCCCACCATTGCCATTTAATAATAGTTTGCAAAGCAAATAGTACATTCCTAGTGAGAAAGAGGAAAATTGGGCCTTCTAGGTATCTTAATTCATTTGCATAATTCTGGAGCTATAATCATAATAAGATCATAAGAACTAGGAGCAGGAGTAGGCCATCCGGCCCCTCGAGCCTGCTCCGCCATTCAATAAGATCGTGGCTGATCTTTTCGTGGACTCAGATCCACTTACCCGTGCTCCCACCGTATCCTTTAATTCCTTTATTGTTCAAAAAGATATCTACCTTAGCTTTAAAAATGTTCACTGAAGAAGCGTCAACTACTTCACTGGGCAAGGAATTCCATAGATTAACAACCCTCTGGGTGAAGAAGTTCCTTCTTAATTCAGTCCTAAATCTGCTCCCTCTAATCTTGAGGCTATGCCCTCTTGTCCTAGCTTCATCTGCCAGTGGAAACATCCTCTCTACTTGTATCTTATCTATTCCCTTCATGATTTTATATGTTTCTATAAGATTCCCACTCATTCTTCTGAACTCCAATGAATATAATCCCAATCTACTCAGTCTCTCCTCATAAGCCAACCCCCTCAACTCCGGAATCAACCTAGTGAACCTCCTCTGCACCCTCTCCAGTGCCAGTATATCCTTTCTCAAGTAAGGAGACCAAAACTGCACACAGTACTCCAGGTGCGGCCTCACCAGTACCTTATACAGCTGCAACATAACCTCTCTGCTTTTAAACTCAATCCCTTTAGCAATGAAGGACAAAATTCCATTTGCCTTCCTAATTACTTGCTGTACCTGCAGACCAACCTTCTGCGATTCATGCACAAGGACACCCAGGTCCCTCTGCATAGCAGCATGCTGCAACTTTCTACCATTCAAGTAATAATCCTTTTTACTGTTACTCCTACCGAAATGAATGACTTCACATTTATTAACATTGTATTCCATCTGCCAGACCTTTGCCCACTCACTCAATGTATCTATGTTCCTCTGCAAAGTTTCACAGTCATCTGCACACTTTGCTCTGCCACTCATCTTAGTGTCATCTGCAAACTTTGACACTCTACACGTGGTCCCCAATTCCAAATCATCTAGATAAATTGTAAATAATTGCGGTCCCAACACCGATCCCTGAGGCACACCACTAGTGACTGATTGCCAACCAGAATAGCACTCATTTATCCCCACTCTCTGCTTCCTGTTAGTCAACCAATCCTCTATCCATGCTAATACTTTACCCCTGACTCCATGCATCCTTATCTTATGCAGCAGCCTCTTGTGCGGCACCTTGTCGAAGGCCTTTTGGAAATCTAGGTACACCACATCCACTGGGTCCCCATTGTCCACCTTGCTTGTAATGTCATCATAGAATTCCAAAAGATTTGTCAAGCATGACCTGTCCTTCATGAACCCATGCTGCGTCTGTCCAACGGGACAATTTCTATCTAGATGCCCTGCTATTTCTTCCTTGATAATAGACTCAAGCATCTTCCCCACTACAGAGGTTAAGCTAACCGGTCTATAATTCCCCATCTTTTGTCTACCTCCCTTTTTAAACAGTGGCGTCACATCTGCTGTTTTCCAATCTGCTGGGACTACCCCAGAGTCCAGCGAATTTTGGAAAATTACCGCCAGTGCACCTGCTATTTCTCCCGTCATCTCTTTTAGTACCCTGGGATGCATTCCATCAGGGCCAGGAGACTTATCAATCCTTAGCTCCTTTAGCTTGCCCAACACTATCTCTTCCGTAATAATGATTGTTTCCAGGTCCTCACCTACGTTTGTCTCTTTGTCAATTACTGGCATGTTATTAATGTCCTCCACTGTGAAGACCGATACAAAATACCTGTTTAATGCATCGGCCATTTCATCATATACCATAACTAAATTCCCCTTCTCATCCTCTAAAGGACCAACGTTTACTTTAGCCACTCTTTTTCGTTTTATATATTTATAGAAACCTTTGCTATCTGTCTTTATATTCTGTGCTAGTTTTTTCTCATGTTCTATCTTACTTTTCTTTATAGCTCTTTTTGTGGCTTTCTGTTGACCTTTAAAGTGAGGCTCTTGCAAAATTCCTAACACTCACCAAACTAATTATGCTTTCATAACTGATGAACTGGATTGGAAAATGGGCCCTGTGATGTTTGACCAAATTGTTGATTGCATGTGAAAATGATTAAGGAAACAGCGATATGATAGGTACTTGTCTTAGGGCAAGAAATTCGTCTCCATAGCATCCCCTCCAAACCTGCATCTGGCATTCAGAACTCCTGGCTGAAGTTTGTGGCATTCTCATGCACAAATGAAAATAGGAATAAAATGGTGTTATTTAGACCCTGATGCCATTTTCATCTCTGTCCACATGACTACCACCAGTTCCTGCTCCTGCTCACCAACTACGGATGCTACAAGAGGGAAAGTGGCCATTTAAAGGTATCCCCAGCTGCTGTTAGATACAGTTGGATGGAGCTTGTGGGGACATTTTTCTGGTATTCACTTATAGTTTATCCATCTTAACGAATGTGAAATGTTAACTAGTTTGCGCTGTATGTTATGCTGACTGAAAGTCCACAGTTTTACTTCTTTCTGTTCCCAGACATTAAATGCACCTCCCCCTTAAGCTGCTGCTGGCCCTTGACAAGCTGCCACACCATCTGAATTGCCACTTCTGAACTGACGAGCTAACTATGCAGGGAGTTCTTTTCTCTGGCACGTCAGTGAATGTATCATAATGAGGACTGACCACAAATATCAATCAGGTTCCACGTTGACTCCCTTGGGTGAACTCCACACCTGCCCTAGTCTCTGTCCACCCATTTATACCACATCCATACAAAAGGTGCCTCTTATAAAGCTGAAAATATGGAAATATTTATTGTTTCACTCAAAGTGTACTCCTTCTATCTTCCCTCACTTGAATCTTCAATAAAAATGAATGATACTTCGGGGGTTAAATTGGATAAACTCTGAAAACAGACATGGGAGTCATGATTTGCAATTAACCCACACCCATTCATAGCATTGCAGGAGCACGTTAAATTCATGCTGCCTGCTGTTTTACATGATTGTTGCATGCAGTCAGCGCTACCTGTGCTGTTCATTGACTGCAGGCATCAGAAGGGGTCCTGATATCATGGGTGACTGGGGATCCTTAAAGGCAGCCTGCACCTCTTAAAGGGGAGGTGCATTGCGTCTGCAAGAAGTGGTGGGAGCCCTTTGTGAATTGAATTAGTGCTGTAATATAGTGAAGTATAGCTGAACATGTGAGAAAACCAAGTGCAGAAAACCTCTAAAAATATATATAATTGTGCCAGCAGCCAGAAGAAATAATCCAGTAATTAATCTGTTAGTACTTCATGATCCTTTTAAATAGTGCTGGTGATAGTGAAGTGGTCCTTCATTCTGTGTAATGATGGGTTCAGCTGTGCAAGGTTTACACTGACTGGAGTATGGAGTTGCAAAATGGTGCCTTCAAATCAGCATTGCACACTCATTGGCATCATCAGCTCACTGCTGTGCATGCTGCCAGCAGTCATTAAGTGCACGTGCATACAAACCTCTCTGCCAATAGGGTGCACTTCCTATCGGAAGTGTGTGCATGCATCTCAGTCCCCGATTTTCAACTTTTACTTGGCTGCTTTGCAGCTAAAAATCGGCCGCGACAGGGCCCAGTGTAGCCCCCAATGTGTTTTCCAATATTTTTAAATGTGTTGGACTAGTACAAAAATAATCTTTTGAAGCAAAGGCTCTGAATCTATAGATAATCAGAATATATTTTATTACAATACACCAGTGAGGACATTGATGTGTATGCCAGTGCTCTGAAATAAATGTTGTTGAGTCGCATACATCTGCTGGCTGGAGTACCTCTAGTACAGTGGATCTTTTCAATTCAATGCGAAGGACAGGAGAATTGGCAACAGCATTTACACCTTATTGAAACCCTCAAAACACAGCCACTGTAAACAATATTAAGTGGTACTGACAGAAGCACATGCAAACTTGGTTAACCATACTTTCCTGACTAAATGGCATCACAATGAATTCCAGAAGGGGGCAGAAATGAGGAAAATTAAACAAGAAAATGATTTTAAAAACAACGGCACCAATGATATCTCTTACAAGTGACTGTTCATGTGCAGACAATGGATTTTGTAACATTTGCAGTCCACATCAGATGATGGTGAAATTTCAGAAATGGGGCTAATACTTCCTAGTGTAATTATAAGTAGTAATTGACGAATATTCTATGCTTGTTTGAGGATTTCACATTTTAGTGTTATGACTAGGTAAAAAAGTCTATCTAATACAGCTGAACAGGAAGAAATGTATTTAATTATTATTTCATACACGCATCAGGTAAGAGTTTCCCTGCAGTGACGTGTATCATAAATAAATTTAGGCTGCAGTTATGTTACAGATGCTAATCTGAGAGGGATATCTTCCAGCTGCAATATGCAGCTAGCAGACACTAGCTGTAGATTAATTCCAGTCTGCTTGCCAATGATTCACAGTTACAAAGCTTTACAGCTAAGTTTTAATGTTAGAAGAATGAGTGTCAGCATCTGTTTCATCCTAATATTAGGAATGAGTTATATAAAATTTTAAAAGCTCCCTTGAGGTCTAATGGACTGCCTATGAACGCTTAAGATGTGGCTTTGAACTGGACTGAAAGCAGGCTTTACGGTACTTTGATCAGATTGAGACCTGGCACCCTAGTCATATTGCAACTTTTAGAATTGATGCACAGCAGAAACTGTTTTGTATCAACACAAAAATAACAATATCACTCCGATGTTAACCAAAATAAATAGAGACCTGCACCATGTATAATAGAGTTGAATCTTAATCCATGCATAACTGGCTGACAAAGACAGCTCCACTTGGGTTGTGAATAGAAGCTGTAAGTTACAAATAACTAATTTGTGAATCTGCAGCCCAATCATTTAACGTGAACAAGGATAATAAAATATATTTAACAAAAACTTGTATTTTGAAAGTGATTCAGTTAAATGACCCTTGATTAACATTTACATCAATAGACAGAGCTAAGCAATGCCACAACCAATGGATCAGATCAAAGCTCTGCAGTCCTGTCACATCCAGTCGTGAATGGTGGTGGACAATGAAACAACTAACAGGAGGAGGAGGCTCCACAAATATCCCCACTCACATTGACGGGGGAGCCCAGCACATTAGTTTGAAAGAAAAGGCTGAAGCATTTGCAACGATCTGGATGGATGATCCATCTCGGGCCTCCTTCTGAGGTTCCCAGCGTCACAGATGCCAGTCTTCAGCCAATCTGATTCACTCCACATGATATCAAGAAACAGTTGAAGGCACTGGATACTGAAAAGGCTATGGGTCCTGACAACATTCTGCCTGTAGTACTGAAGGCCTGTGCTGCAGAATGAGCTGTGCCCCTAGCCAAGCTGTTCCAGTCAGCTACAACACTGGCATCTACCCAAAAATGTGAAAAATTGCCCAGGTATTTCCTATCTACAAAAAGCAGGACAAATGCAAACCAGCCAATTACTACCCCATCGGTCTACTCTTGATCATCAGCAAAGTGATGGAAGGTGTCATCAACAGTGCTATCAAGCGCAACTTAAACAGCAATAACCTGCTCAGTGATGCTCGGTTTGGGTCTGCCAGGGCCACTCAGCTCCTGACCTCATTACACCCTTGTTCCAAACATGGACAAAAGAGCTGAATGCCGGAGGTAAAATGAGAGTGACTGCCCTTGATATTAAGGCATCATTTGACCGAGTGTGGCATCAAGGAGCCCTAGCCAAACTGAAGTCAATGGGATTCAAGAGGAAAGCTCTCCACTGGTTGGAGTCATACCTAGCATAAAGAAAGATGATTGTGCTTGTTGGAGGTCAATTATCTCAGCCCCAGGATAGAGTCCTAGGCCCAATCATCTTCAATTGTTTCATCAATGACCATCATAAGGTCAGAAATGGGGATGTTCGCTGATGATTGTATGATATTCAGTTCTATTTGCAACTCCTCAGATACTGAAGCAGCCATGTCCATATGCAGTAAGATTTGGATAACATTCAGGTTTGGGCTGATTAGTGACAAGTTACATTCACACCACACAAGAGCCAAGCAATGACGATCTCCATTAAGAGAGAATCTAACCATCTCTCCTTGATGTTCAATGGAATTACCATCGTTGAAACCCCCACTATCAACATCCTGGGGGTTACCACTGACCAGAAACTGAACTGGAACAGTCACATAAATACTGTGGCTACAAGAGCAGGTCAGTGACTGGGAAGTCTGTGGCAAGTAACCCCCCTCCTGACTCCCCATCTACAAAGCACAGGTCAGGAGTGTGATGGAATATTCATGCGTGCATCCGAACATACAAACATACAAATTAGGAGCAGGCATAGGCCACTTAGCCCCCAGAGCCTGCTCCAACATTTAATAAGATCAGGACTGATCTGCTTGTAACCTCAACTCCTCATTCTTGCCTACCCCCAATAACCTTTCACCCCTTGCTTATCAAGAATCTATCTACCTCTGCTTTAAAAATATTCAAAGATTCTGCTTCCACCACCTTTTGAGGAACATAATTCCAAAGACTCATGCTGCTCTGAGAGAAAAAAATTCTCCTCATCTCTGTTTTAAATGGGTGACCCCTTATTTTTAAACAGTGACCCCTAGTTCTAGATTCTCCCACAAGCAGCAGCATCCTTTCCACATCCACACTGTCAAGACCCCTCAGAATATTATATGTTTCACTGAGATCACCTCTTACTCTTCTAAACTCCAGCCGATACAAGCCTAGCCTGTCCAACCTTTCCTCATAAGACAACCCACCCATTCCAGGTATTAGTCTAGTTAAAAGTAAACTTTCCACTTGCCTGGATGAGTGCATCTCCAACAACACTAAGGAAGCTCGACACCATCCAGGCCAAAGCCACCCACTTGATTGGCACCCCCTCAACTACCTTAAACATTCACTTCCCCCACCACCGACACACAGTGGCAGCAGTGTGTACCAGCTACAAGATGCACTGCAGTAACTCATCACGCCTCCTTCAACAGCACATTCCAAACCCGTGACTTCTTCCACCTCGACGAACAAGAACAGCAGATGCATGGGAACACCACCATCTGCAGGTTCCCCTCCAAGCCTGGCTTGGAACTAAATTGCTGTTCCTTCACTGTCGCTTGATCAAAATCCTGGAACTCCCTCCCTACTCACACTGTGGGTGTACCCGCACCAGATGGACTGCAGTGGTTCAAGAAGGCAGCTCACCACCACCTTCTCAAGGGCAATTAGTAATGAACAACAAATGCTGGCCTTGCCATCGATGCCCACATCCCATGAAAGAATAAAAAGAAAATTGAGATCTTGAAATCACATTGTGTAAAATTAGTCACTATGTTCACATGAAATTCTTTTGACCATTATCTTAACAAAGGTACCAAGATAGAGGACATAGGAATTTCATAGAGATGCGTTAAAAACCATTGTTATTAAAATCACATAATACGACATCAACCCACAATGGAATAACTTTCCTCTTTTAATGCAATGCTCAAGAATGCCTACTTTGCTCCATAATTAACAATCCTTTAATGAAATCAGGTGAATATATAACTATAACTATAAAATGTGCAATTTATGTGAATGTGATTTCATTAGTGGGTTGTTAATTATGGAGAAAAAAGGCATTCACTAGTCTTTTATTAGAAGAACTATTTCACCCAACCCAGCTGATTATGGACGACTGGGGTATATTTTAACTTTGGGTGTAAGATTAAAATGAGTAATATCATATTAGTCCCCCATTGTACATCTCTCATTGACTGCCATGGAAATAAAAGTTGGGAGAAATGTAGAACGGGCAACTGATCCACTATTGTCCATTATACACTATATCACACAAAGTCAAAATCTACACCATGTTGTGCTTGGATAAGGATTTTGTATATAAGCTCTGTTTAAATCAAGCATGCTGTACAACAACGACAATCAGAAAGTGGTTTATTGTATTCACATCCTGTGTACTGTGGGTCAGGCAGACAGGCAGTTATCTGGTTTGGATATAAAATAATAAATGGGTTTTTAAATAAAAATGTATCCTTCCTAATTATTATGTTTTCACAGAATTTGGCAAAATTAATTTTGCAAAAAAATGGTCATGTTACAGATTTATTTTCTGACTTTCACTCTGTTAATTACAGAGCTCACTATCCGATTAATTAGGTTTGCATTCACTTGATGCTATATTGCGGCAGTAGAAATAATTCAGTTTCATTATTGAGCCATTAAATGCACTGTGTCCCCTCAGAAGCTACATGCTGAGAATTTGCATTGCTTGGCTTATCACAAAGATTTACAAGCATCTGACCTTTTCAAGTGTGACTAACATTAGATCCCCGAATGCACATGTGCATGTTCATTTCAAACCCAATGTTGCTCTCTGTAAAAATGATTATTCATGACACAGTAAAATGGCTTTCCCAATCGGACTTTTATTACAAAAAATGATCTGTGTCTTCCTGAAATCTTACTCTGATTTATCCTCTTGGCACCACTTCTGTGTTAAAATATCATTCCAACATTGTTAACCCTTTAGAAACTTTATGAGTATTTTCGGATGTGTTTATGCTGTAGCTACTGGCTTTAGATCGGTAACTACAGAATAAATTCCACCCTGGTAGTAACTGATTTATGTTGGTAGTTATAGAAGTTACAACATGAAATCAGCCTATTCAGTCCCACCAGCCCATCTCAGCATTTACCCTCCACAGGAGCAAATAGTTCTAATCACTTTCACCCACCCTGTTCCAATACCCCTTTTATACCATTTCCTTCATCCACCTATCCAAGCTAATCTTGTATATTGATACAGGGAATGTCATCAGACTTTTCCCACTATACCGCCATAACTTAACCGGAATTGTGACAGAAACTTTGTTTATCTGCATAAACAGGGTGCCTGGGAAAGTTACAGCAGCAGAGCACAAGCAGCTCTGATGGAATTCCCATCATTTCTGCCTCAATTAATAACCATTGAAAGTGAATTCCTGCCATAACTCTTTTTAAGAAGATTCTCCTATCCTCCATTCTAAAATATCATACAATTAATTTTGCATCTACGGCCCTTCAGTCTAGACCCAGCAAATACTAGACACATTTTGCTCAATCTATTTACCCTGTCCTATCCCCCCATAACTTTAAACAGTTCTATCATATTGACCCATAATCTGTGTTGTTCTAAAAAAAAAAGACCCAACATCTCAAGTCTTTCTTTATATTTGTATTTCTTCTTCTCAGGCAGCATTCTGGTGAACCTGCATTGACTCTCAAAATCTTTCCTACAGCACGGTATCTAGCTGAAGTCTTGTTAACTTTTTATGAAGTCTCATCATTACCTCTTGGCTTTTATATTCTATACCTCTTGCAATAAAATCTAGGATAACATTAGCTTTTTTTATGGCCTTATCAACCTGAGGTACTACTTTTATTGTCTTGTGAACCAGCACCCTCAAATCACTTTTCTCTCAGCTACTGGGAGAATGCTTCCCTAGCTTGGGCGTCTAGAACTAGGAGTCACAGTCTCAGAATTAGGACTCAGCCATTTAGGGCTGAGATGAAGAGACATTTCTTCACTCAAAATGTTGTGGATCTTTGGAATTAACTATCCTAGAGGGCTGTAATGCTCAGTCATTGAGTAGAAGCAGGACAGAGGTCAATTTCTGGAAACTTAAGGGGATTACAGGATATGGGGATAGTGAGGGAAGGTATAGCTATGGTAGAAGATCAGCCATGATCTTATTGAATGACAGAGAAAGCTCGAAGGGCTGAACAGCTATTCCTACTGCTATTTTTTTAAATTCATTCATGGGATGTGGGCATCACTGACTGTGCCAGCATTTATTGCTCATCCCTACTTGCCCTTGAGAAGGTGGTAGTGAGCTGCCTTCTTGAACTGCTGCAGTCCATGTGAGGTAGGTATACTCACAGTGCTGTTAGGAAGGGAGTTCCAGGATTTTGACCCAGCGACAGTGAAAGAACGGCAATATAGTTCCAAGTCAGGATGGTGTGTGACTTGGACGGGAACTTGCAGGTGGTGATGTTCCCATGCATCTGCTGCTCTTGCCCTTCGAGGTGGTAGAGGTCACGGGTTTGGAAGGTACTGTCTAAGCAGCCTTAGTGTGTTGCATCTTGTAGATGGTACACACTGCTGCCACTGTGCGTCAGTGGTGGAGGGAGTAAATGTTTGTGGATGCTGTGCCACTCAAGCAGGCTGCTTTGTCCTGGATGGTGTCAAGCTTCTTGAGTGTTGTTGGAGCTGCACCCATCCAGGCAAGTGGAGAGTATTCCATCAGACTCCTGACTTGTAGATGGTGGACAAACATTGGGGAGTCAAGAGGTGAGTTACTCGCTGCAGGATTCCTAGCCTCTGACCTGCTATTGTAACCATAGTATTTATATAGCTACTCCAGTTTAGTTTCTGGTCAATGGTAGCCCCTAGGATGTTGATAGTGGGAGATTCAGTGATGGTAATGCCATTGAATGTCAAGGGGAGATGGTCATTGCCTGGCACAAATGTTACTTGCCACTTATCAGTCCAAGCCTGGATATTGTCCAGGTCTTGCTGCATTTCTACACGGACTGCTTCAGTATTTGAAGAGTCGTGAATGAAGAGTCGTGAATGGTGTTGAACATTGTGCAATCATCAGCAAACATCCCCACTTCTGACCTTATGATTGAAGGAAGGTCATTGATGAAGCAGCTGAAGATGGTTGGGCCTAGGACACTACCCTAAGGAACCCCTGCAACTCAGATGATTGACCTCCAACAACCACCTTCCTTTAGAGAGACCACTGTACAGTCCTTGTGAAGGCAAAGTCCTACCTTAGAGAGATACAGCACTGAAACAGGCCTTTTGGCCCACTGAGTCTGTGCTGACCAACAACCACCCATTTATACTAATCCTACATTAATCCCATATTCCCTACCACATCCCCACCATCTACCTACACTAATAGGCAACTTACAATAGCCAATTTACCTATCAACCTGCAAGTTTTTGGCTGTGGGAGGAAACCAGAGCACCCAGTGGGACCCCACACACTCATAGGGAGAACTTGCAAACACCACACAGGCAGTACTCAGAATTGAACCCGGGTCGCTGGAGCTGGGAGGCTGCGGTGCTAACCGCTGCGCCACTGTGCCGCCAGGTATGGCTCTTACCAGCAGAGAGTTTTCCCCCTCATTCCCATTGACTCCAGTTTTGCTAGGGCTCCTTGATGCCATACTCGGTCAAATGCTGCCTTGATGTCAAGGACAGTCACTCTTACCTCACCTCTTGAGTTCAGCTCTTTTGTCCATGTTTGAACCAAGGCTGGAATGAGGTCAGGTGCTGAGTGGCCCTGTCGGAACCCAAACTGGGTATCACTGAGCAGATTATTGCTAAGCAAGTGCTGCTTGATGGCACTGTTGATGACACCTTCCATCACTTTGCTGATGATTGAGAGTAGACTGATGGGGTGGTAATTGGCCAGGTTGGACTTGTCCTGCTCTTTATGTACAGGACATACCTAGGCAATTTTCAACATTGCCGGGTAGATGCCAGTGTTGTAGCTATATTGAAACAGCTTTGCTAGGGGTGCAGCAAGTTCTGGAGCTCAGGTCTTCAGTACTATTGCCGGAATATTGTCAGGACCCATAGCCTTTGCAGTATCCAGTGCCTTCAGTCGTTTCTTGATATCACGCGGAGTGAATCGAATTGGCTGAAGACTGGAATCTGTGATGCTGGGGACTTCAGGAGGGGGCCGAGATGGATCATCAACTTGGCACTTCTGGCTGAAGATTGTTGCAAATGCTATTTCTTCTATTCATATATTCTTCTCAACACCAAACCTACTTTGATTCACAGTATAATTACTGTTGTCATATTTTTACCAAATGCATCACCTCACACTTATTGTCACTGAACTCCTTTTGCTACTTTTTAGCTTATTCCCTCACCTTATCAATATCCCTCATCGGCTTTGTTTTGTTTCTAAGTAATTGACTGTACCTCCTATTTTGGTATCATATCCAAATTTATACACCACCCCCTCTAGGCCTATGTCCAAATGATTAATAAAAACAGTGAACAGAAGTAACCCCAAAACTGAACCCTGTGAGACACCACTACCAACTTCCAACTAATGTAAAAACTGCTCTTAACTCTTAAGTTCTATTTTCTTCCTTTTAGGCAGTTTTGATGCAGATTGTTATCCTCCTCCTAATTCCATAGCCTTTAATCTTCTCTAGTAAACTGTCATGTGTACCTTGACAAAGGATTTACTAAAGTCCATGTACACACATCCTTTCTATCTCCTGCATCAACCATGTCTTTTATTTCCTCAAAGACCTCAATGGGGTTTGTCAAGCATAATTGTCCTTTTTGAAATCTATACTGGCTTTTCCTCACAATTATTTCTTTATCTAGATATGTGGTAATTTAATCCCTAAATGAAGTCTCTAAAATTTTCCCTACCACAGGTCTTGAGTTAATTAACCTACAATAGGTCTGTCTCCTTTTTTAAAAAAATAAATAGGGAGTAGATTGGCCATTCTCCAGTCCTCCAGCACCCACCCACATTCAATGGAATTCAGTAATATCATTTCTGGGGCGTCTGCAGTTTCCTCCTTCATATCCTTCAGGATCTCAGCATATATCCTATTGAGCCTTGGCACTTTGTCATCCTTTAGCTTCAACAATTTATCTAAAATTTTCCTTTTATCCATCACATGCATATATGAAAAAGGCAGGTCGAGAGAAAAAGACCATCATCTATTCCATTCAGCCATGTTAAAATGAGGCAACAAGACCCTCAATGCTCCCTACCCACCAGGAGCCATGTCACCTCCTGGAGAGACAGAATAACAGATTTAAAAATAAAAAAAAGAATTCTGGAAAGTCCTTCCCAACCCACAAAGCCAATCAAAGATGGGTTTCAGGAGATTAAAATGGCCATAGGTAGTTATCCAAAATCCCACCTACCTTTTCTGGAATAAAACCAGAAAGTGTTGGAAATACTCAGCAGGTCTGGCGGCACCTGTTGAGAGAGAAGCAGAGTTAATGTTTCAGGTCAGTGACCTTTCATCAGAACTGGCAAAGGTTAGAAATGTAATAGGTTTGAAGCAAATAAAATGGGGGTGGGGAGAAGAGAACAAAAGGGTAGGTGTTGATAGGACAGAGGGATGGAGAGATTAAGGGATAAGGAGGACATGGGGCAAAGGAAAAGAGAATGTGCTAATGTCGTGGTGAAAGACTAAGCATTAGTGAAGAGAGGATGTTAAATGACAGAATAATGAACAGCCCTAGCCAAAAGCACAAACATAAACAAAATGGGAAAAAAACAGTGGGCAGGCACATGGTAAAAAAAATGATGAAACAAAATAAAATAAAATAAAAATAAGAAATAAAAATCAAAATAAAAAAGGTCAGTCATGCTCTGAAATTATTGAACTCAATGTTCAGTCCGGTAGGCTGTAGCATGCCTAATCGATAAATGAGGTGCTGTTCCTCGAGCTTGCGTTGATGTTCACTGGAGCACTGCAGCAAGCCCAGGACAGAGATGTGGGCATGAGAGCAGAGGGTGTGTTCAAATGGTAAGCAACCGGAAGTTTGGAGACATGTATTCGCTCTGAGCAGAGATGTTCTGCAAAGTGGTCATCCAATCTGTATTTGGTCTCCCCAATATAGAGGAGACTGCATTGTAAGCAGTGAATACAGTAAACTAAATTGAAAGAAGTACAAGAAAATTGCTGCTTCACCTGAAAGGAGTGTTTGGGGCCTTGGATTGTGAGGAGAGAGGAGGTAAAAGGGCAGGTATTACACCTCCTGCGATTGCATAGGAAGGTGCCGTGTGAAGGTGTAGGGGGTAATGGAAGACTGGACCAGGGTGTTGTGGAGGAATGATCCCTTCGGAATGCTGACAGGGGAGGGTAAGGGAAGATACATTTGATGGTGGCATCACGCTGGAGGTGGCGGAAATGGCGAAGGATGATTCTTTGGATTTGAAGGCTACTGGGGTGGAAAGTGAGGACAAGGGGAACCCTGTCACAGTTCTGGGAGGGAGAGAGGGGAAGGGGTGAGGGCAGGAGTGAGGGATGGGCCGGACATGGTTGAGGGCCCTGTCAACCACAGTGAGGGGAATCCTCAGTTGCGAAAAAAGGAAGACATATCAGAAGCACTGTTGTGGAAGATTGCATCATCAGAATAGATGTGTCAGTGATGGAGAAATTGGGAGAATGGAATGGAGTCCTTACAGGGAGCAGGGTGTGAAGAAGGGTAGGCGGTGGTGCAGTGGTAATATCACTGGGCTACTAGCCCAGGCTAATGCTCTAGGAACATGTGTTCAAATCCCACCATGGCAGATGGTGAAATTTGATTTCAATTAATAAATCTGGAGTTAAAAGCTAGTCTAATGAAATGATTGTCGTCAAAAACCCATCTGGTGTACTAATGTCCTTTAGGGAAGGAAATCTGCCATCCTTACCTGGTCTGGTTTACATATCACTCCAGATCCACAGCAATGTGATTGACTCTTAAAATGCCCTGTGAAATGGCCCAGCAAGCCAATCAGTTGTCAAGGACAATTAGGATGGGCAACTGCTGGCCCTGCCAGCGACACCCACATCCCACAAATGAATAAAAAAAAAGTGTATTCAAGGTAGCTGTGGGAGCCGGTGGGCTATAATGAATATTAGTGGACAGTCTATCCCTAGAGATGGGGGAAGTGTAGGAGATGGACCATGTGAAGGAAGGGTGGAAATTGGAAGCAAAGTTGATAAAGTTTTCCAGTTCAGGGCAGGAGCAGGAAACGACACCAATATATTCATCAATGTACTGGAAAAAAAGTTGGGGGAGGATGCCTGAGGAGCACTGGAACAAGGAATGTTCAACATATCCCACAAAAAGACAGGTATAACAAGGACCCGTGCAGGTGCCCATAGCAATCCCTATTATTTGAAGGAAGTGAGTGGAGTTGAAGGAGAAGTTGTTCAATGTGAGAATAAGTTCAGCCAGGCAGAGGAGGGTGATGGTGGATGGGGACTGGTTGGGCCTTTTCTGGATGTGGTAGGTTCAATTTATCGCCAACCAGGATCTCTAGATCCCTTCTATTTGCACTCACATTATTTGATTTCCTTTTCAGTAATAGAGGCGACATGGATTTCATTGTAGGCTAGTTGTGCCCATGTTCCCGACAGGAGTCATGCATTATGTCTGAAGGGTATAGCCCTCATCACCCAGTAGTTAGCAAGTAACCTGACAGCCTGTCTGGAATAAATTTAGCACAGAAGACAGTTGCATGATGTATGAGTCATGACTGTTGCCAGGATACTGGGAACAGACCTACTTGATGCACTGACTACAGTCGCAAACCACCTGGACTTTGAGGGAGTGTAATCCCTTCCAATTGATAAAGATGCCAGGCTGGTTATTGTAAGCACACAAACCGACGTGGGTGCAGACCATCCGTGCATGCAGTCAAACTGTTTAGAAGGCAATAAAAAGCAGTACAACACCAGCAAAATCTTATCAACAGTCAAAATTAAATTCCCTGAGTCAGATAACAGGCCAAAAAATCCCAGAAATTGATCAGCAGCCTCATTTTATTTGAATATATATTAGTTCATGGGATGTGGGCAAGCCCAGCACTTATTGCCCATCCCCACTTGCCCTTGAGAAGGTGATGGTGAGCTGGTTTTTTGAACTGCTGCAGTCCATGTCATGTAGGTGTACGCACAGTGCTGTTAGATAGAAAACCAACAGTAAACACTTAAGTAGTAGATGATCACTTTAAATGGTTGATGAAGTATCCTTGCTGCCTGTTAGTGCCACCAAGTTGTTGGTCAAGTTTATTGCATGGCAGGTTGGCACTGAGGCATATTTTAATCTAAAATGGGTCATACCAGAAGTGTGGGACCCTAATTTAAATATTTCGGTCATTGCTATAAGTGGTTTTAGTTTGTGCCTGATCCAATATGGCGGGTTGCACACTTTGCCTCTTAATAAGTATGTGCTTCCTGCCTGCTATATTGAATGCTTAGGTATCTGTTAAGCGTCCAGAATATAGTGTGCTGCAATCAAATTTCTAGACCTTCATTCTTTATACCTGTAATTCATGTTTCCATCATCATGAATATTTCATCTGTGCACTCAGTTATACAACTTCTTTTTCACTTTAAAAGGGTTTCAAAGACTAACCCAGTTTTGAACTTGATCACAGAAGGGAGTCAGTAGAAGTGAATGGAATCTGTTCTCACAGCCCACTTGCTGAGATAGCAGTGTATCTGAATGCTTGTCAGCAAGGGCAATACACAGAATGCATTTCAAATAACCTTTTGTTCTACTTAATTCCTCTTATGGTATATTTTATATACTCATAATTGTATTAATTATCAAGTTCAAATCAAAGCTGTTAAATTTAGTCATAAATTTTTTATAATTGGAGAAAATGGTTGTTAGCCAAGGATTACGAGTTCAATGAGAGGTCCTTGTTAATGACGGAAACTGCTGACCCCATCAATACAGTTAAGTGAATAGCCCATCTAACAGGAAAGTATGAGTATGTCACCTCTGCAAAGTCAAGTCTCTGCAAACTTTCCCCAGCAAAATTTTATTTAGAATATTGTGTCGAGTTTTGGTCAATCTAGCTGTATATTGTTATGAGTCACATCAAGATATTCAAAGTGGTAGAAATTGGCTGGCATAGTGGCGCAGTAGCTAGCACTGCAACCTTACAGCTCCAGTGACCCGGGTTTGATTCTGGGTACTGCCTGTGTGGAGTTTGCAAGTTCGCCCTGTGACTGCGTGGGTTTCTGCTGGATGCTTCAGTTTCCTCCCACAGCCAAAGACTTGCAGGTTGATAGGTAATTGCCTCTAGTGTAGGTAGGTGGTAGGAAAATTGTGGGGATGTAATAGGGAATATGGGATTAATGTAGGATTAGTATAAAATGGGTGGTTGATGGTTGGTGCAGACTTGGTGGGCCAAAGGGCCTGTTTCAGTGCTGTATCTCTAAATTAAATAAATAAATTCAGGCATTCCAATTTTTGGCATAGGTGTGCGCAGTGTACAATACCTGTGCTTGAATAGTGAGGCCCGGGATGCCTCTGGTATTGAGTATTGAGTAGGTGAGGAGGAGAGGGGAGAAGCTGCAGTGGCCAGCACTCAGTAGCTGTAGCTGGGGCAGAAGAGATTGGACCGCGGGGAGATAGGCAGCCATTTGCAGGGGGTAGGGGAGCAGCTGGGACAGCCTGCAATTTTCTAACATGGGATCAAACAAGCATTCCTGTTCCCCTTGGCTCTGCATTCAGGTAAGTTGGGGGTCTCTCCAAATAGTTCCCACTAGGCTGTGTTCTGTGTTTCAGCACACAATGACTGATGAAAATCTGAATGATTGAAACTGCATATTGGATTCTACACTAAGTGCAGGATTATAATTTGCATACAAATTATTCTTCTTTTTCAACTTTGCAGGCAGGTACTTCCTGGTCAACATATTGGAGGCTGGTTAGCACTGGCATAGCGCAAAATTTGGATTGGTAGTGCCCATTGTTTGGTGTCCAAAATGCACCATGGGATATTGGTGGGGGCACTAGCGTGGGCGCAGTGACCGGCTGCTGGAAGTATGCAGAGCAGGTAAGTCATGACGTCAATCAGCGTGCCACACCGTTTTGACACCAGTGCTGCCATTTTGGAGCTCAACACCCCAGCTAATGCCTTCTCTTGAACACACACAGCTGAATGCATTCAGCAGCAGGAAGGACACCCCATCAGAGCTATTTGCAGGAATCAGAAACAACTTACAGGTTAGTTGCTGGCTGTTGCTATGATTCTACAGTGTTTGGTAACTTCAATAGTTTTTTAAAGTTGCCAAAGTCTACAGAGAGTGGTGTGGCAGGTGCTGAAGGAGTTTTTGCTAACTTCAAAGGTTCTGCACAAACCAGTTGCTCTCAGACATGGGTGCACAAGTAGGAAATCCTCATGAAGTATAGCATGACTAGGATAATGAACAGAATCCATGCACAGCAGGAGAGGAAGAAGAAGGAAGAGGAGGGTATGGGTGGGGTGGGGGTGTGGGGGAAATGGACTCTCAGCAGGAGGCCATATCTGCCCAGGGTGTTCAGAGAGCAATTCTCCTACCTGCACCTCAGCGAGGAATAATAAGTAAAATGTCTGCGTTTCAATAAGGATGCCACCTTCTGCAACCACAGCTGCAACCTCAGAGCATGGCAATGATCGCACAGCCCTTGCTAGTAGCTATATGGTGAGAAGCTGCAGAGGAGGAGTATGAGGAGGAGGAGGAGCTGGAGGAAGAGAGGAGGCAACATAGACTGCCATTTCTAGCCAGGCTGTCAGTGAAGAATACGTCTGACTGTGATACCAGTAACCCCAATTCACCAGTTCACAACAGTCTCACACCTTATCTTCCCTCAGTCACTGATCAAGACAGCGTCAGCTTGGCCATAAAGCAAAAACAAGACTCACCACAAAATAAACATTCCAAACAAAATTTGTAAATCAAGGCATTCCATGTTTCATACTAAAGTTAACTAATCTCCCTTGTGTCTTCCCTTAGTGCCTGTCTTTCATGAGCCTTTGCCTGTCCTCTGGCTCCTATGTAATGCAAACCCAGTGGCTGAAACATAGCTGGTAGAAGGCTGCTGACTTTTAGTGTAGTAGACTGGCAGATGGCCTTGGAGGGCAACCTCGAGCAGCTCTAGGCCTATAAGACCAGACTGTGGTCGGCATCATCTCAGCATGGGCGACAGCAATCTGTGCTTCCTGGCTGACAGGCAACAGCAAGAGCACTGGTGGGGTGGCAGGGGTGGGTGGATAAATGCTATCATCCTGACAGAGGACAGTGGTCTATGAAGCCATTGCCACTCCCCTTTGGAAGTACCTCAGCAATCCTAATAATCTGTTGGAGCACAGATTGCTGGACTGACGTGACACTCTGCAAGCCCCTTTGCACACTATAGTCCACACTCATGATTGCAGCAGTCTGAGCTTGCATTGCACAATTGACCTTGCATGTCAGCAGTCACAGCTTCATTGGCAGCAAACTGACCTTGCGTGACTTCAGTTTGAGCTTCCACTGCAGCACTCAGACTTCAGGTGGAAACTGCTTGCGTTCCAATGGAAGCTGAGACATGGTTGGGTCCACAAGCATGTTGATGGAGTTGCCCACAACATTAATCTTGAAAAGGATGGGCTCCAAGCTCTGCGCAAAGCCCTGAGCCAGTTGGTGCCTGACTCTGCCAAGCTCCTTGACATTGAACACAGGCTTTCTCACAGGCTTCCCAATGCACTAATCATTTCATTATGTAGACCCATCAGCTTTCTTCTATACACTGCCTCATCAAACTGCTTAACTGATTACTATGCAGCAGAACTCTTGTGCAACCTTGCTCTCTGGTGAGCTGACAGCTATGCTATTCTTGCCACCTACCCTGGCTGCTGGTTACTTGTGCCCAGTGTCTCACCACATGCAGATCCCACCTCTATGCTATCCTTTAAATTATGCACAGCGTTAGCATCTGAGCTGGTGACTGCGAGTGTGAAATCAAGCGACAGTGCTGTGACCTCATCATGGGAAGCCTACAGCACAGTAGGAGGTCATTCAGCCCATCGTGCCTGTGCGGGCTCTTTGAAAGAGCAGTTTGCTTGAGGATGCCTAGAATTCCTGCCCCCTAATGGGAGATACTGTTGATGTCTGTTAATCTGTACTGAGCTGAACTGAACCCAATCTTCCTCAGGGTCTACACAGTAGCATATAAATGACACAACATAACTGTCAATCCCTGCTGGGGGTACTGCATTGAGAAATGTCTGTTCTTTGCTGGAATTGGGGCACACCATTTAAAAATAGAACTAGTAACAATCCCAAACTCAGTGGAATCTTCCTGGTTTTAAGTTACTGGTTGTATTTCAAACAAATGGATTCGATCCACATATTCTAATGGGAGAAAGTACAAAGGTGTTATTTATTCCCAGACTATTGCTGTATTTATGGGACCTAACGTGCTCTACACTGGGATTGTCCAAGGTCATTTTTTATTTTTGCTCGAAGAGTGCAGGTCTGAGGAACATGACGAAGAAAATACGAGTGATTAATAAAATTGTCAAAGCAAAAAGAGGTTTTAAATAATATCTTAAGGGGGGGAAGGATGGATGTGACAGGGTGGGAGGGTGTGTCCATGTCCTTGATTCCTGGAATAGCAGAGGAGGAGAGTTGGGCCTAATTTGAAAAATACTACCCAATGTGGGTATGTGTTACTGTTCTGCCAATAGTTTCCTACTCTTGTCACAGGACAGAATCTGCATTTGTCTCCTGATACATGGTAATAATCTGTGAATGAAGATGAATTGATCATTTCCCATAGCTACTCTTCTCCCCACTTTTTAAAGCTCCCTCGATCTTTGAATATTCTCTATCTTCCTTATTATTGCTTGGCATTCGGAACTCCTCTTGTGAAGATTCTTGGATGTTTCCCACATCGAAACTGCTGTTGAAATGCAAGTTGCTGTTCTCCAGGTTAAATGAAGCCGGACTTCCAGACTTGAGTTGTAAATGTGGTGATAAAACGGTAATACTGGCAGCTCACTATTGGCTGCCAGGTGTATACAACTGAAATCAGCTTTCCAAGAGCACTTCACAGTAACTTGGTTTAATGTTACCCAAGTAATGGCCATGGTTTTGGTGCTCAAATCAATATCTCTGTTTTCTTGTTGTTGCTGCACTGCCAGCTAGGTTGCAGTGCTTAGGTATCTGAAAGCAGAAAGACACAAGGGTAAGGTTACGCTACAGGGAGGGGGTAAGTGAACGATGCATGCTTACACCATGTGCAGCTTGTAAATCAGAAGAGAGTGTTAGATGAGGGGATGGTGGGAGGTAAGAAGGAGAATTAGATATGAGGATATGTCATCTTTGATGGTGTTCACACCTCCGCCGGCCATGGCCTCAATAATGGGCATCCCAATAATGGCCAGCACTGTCTCCTCCTTGAGGCTCTGGTTACACAGGCAGGTGTATGCCCTCCAGTTAGCTCCTGCTGTCTCCAGTTATGTGCTACCATACCATGAAAGAGACAAGAAAGTGTGCCAGTGCAATCTGTTTGGTTTATGTGGCTCTCATGGTTAAATATCTGGCAGTGTGTGTTGACTGTACGATATGGGTGTGAGACGTGCAGCAATTCTATATTTGTGAGGGCGCGGTGTAGCGTTATGAATGTTGGGCATGAGTCCCGATTGAGCGACGAGGCTGTGGGTGAATTGAGCACCACCCCTACCAAGATCTCCTGTGCAGTATCTGCAAACCTTTGACCCCACTCTTTCTCATGTGGTGCTATTCTTCTGACTTTCCCCGGTATGATTCAGCTCACAAAAGACTCCCAGCATCTGCTCCAGCCACAATGCAACTCCCCTTTAAGAGGTAGCTTTATGCAGTGCAGATTAACTTTAATTGGTGCTAGCCACTCACTATATAAGCTCCCTGCTTAGGCATCCAGGCAACCAATAGTGTGGTTAGTGCTGGCTGGACACTGCAACCATGTAAAACAGCAGGCAGCATGAAGTGCGCATGGTGCCTGCATTGCATTAAATGGATGCAGGTGAATTGCATATTATAATCCTTGCACCCGGTTTCGGTGGCTATCGAGTTGAGCTGCCATAGTGTCCTAACTGTTGATGAAAAGCAAGGCCATTGAGGGGGTAAAAGATCTGGAAAATTCCTTTCCAATCCCTCTACATAATCAGAACTAATCCAGGAGACAACATTGGCCACAGTATATGATATAATCTCTGCCCCAAACCAGGAATAGGTTCACCTCTCTTTTGAAGGTACTCAATGAATCAGTACTCACTGCACATGACAGCAACTTGTTTCATAGGCCTACTAATTCTCTTGGAAAATAACACTGCCCAACATAAGAACATAGGAAAAGGAGGAGGCTATTCAGCTTCTCAAGCCTGTTTCACCATTCAATTATATGATGCCTGATGCGTATCTTAACTTGATACAGCATCCTTGGTTCAATAACCCTAATATCCTGCCTAGCAAAATTATATCCATCTCTGTTTTGAAGTTTTCAATCGACCTAGCTCCAATAGCTTTTTGGGGGAAGAGAGTTCCAGATTTCCACTACCCTTTGTATGAAGCAGTGATATCAGGCGCCAACCCTGAAAAGCCTAGCTCTAATTTTTAGCTTATGTTCCGTTGTTCTGGACTCACCCACCAGCAGAAATAGTTTCTTTCTATCAGCCCTATCAAATCCTTTAATCATCTTACACAGCTCAAATAGATCACCCCTTAATTTTGTATATTCATGGGAATACAAGCCTAGACTATTCAACTTGTCCTCATAATTTAATTGTTTTAGCCACAGCATTATTCTGGTGAATCTGCACTGTACCCCAAGGCCAATGTATCCTGACTGTGATGCGATGTCCAGAACTGAATGCAATATGCCTGATAAGGTCTAACCAGAGCTTGTTACAGCTGTAACATAACTTCCACCCCTTTATGTTCCTGCCTCCTTGAGATAAAAGCAAATTTTCCATTAACCTTTTAAATTATTTTTTGTAGCTGTCCACTAGCTTTTAGTGATTTTGTAATTAGACCCCTAAATCTCTCTGTTCATCCACAATTCCTAGATTCTTGCCATTTAGAAAATACCCTGACCTATCTTTCTTTGTCGATGACCTCACACTTCACCACATTAAACTCCATCTGCCACAGTTTTGCCAACTCACTTAATCTATCAGTGCCTTTGCAGCTTTCTGTTCCATCTATATTATTTAACATGCTACCTGATTTAGTGACATTGTTACAAGGCTTTGTTTTGTATTAAAAACTTAGAATTCTGTGTATGATAAAAAACCGAAAAAGGATTTTTCAGTGAACATTGAATGTTGAAACTTGGTGGGTTTGGACTGAGTGAAATACACAGACTGTAAGGCACCTGTTTCAAACAACTCAGCAGGGGAATGACAGGTCAAGATTTATGATTGTAATGTGACTTAATTGTTGAAGTTAGTTTCACTTTTGGATTGAAAAGGATCAGTGAGTTGGACAAGGAGCAGGCTTCTGAAATTTGGCTGTGACCTGCCTAGAGACTGGAGAAAAAGACCCCTCTTTGTAAAGGAAACCTGCATCTCTTGAAAAGAAATCCTACATTTGAAAGGTGGCAGATTCCTATTGCCTCCTGTGTCTGAAGAATTCCTGCATCCAGCGTGGTTCCCGTTGCCTCCTATGTTTTGAGAAACCCTAGAACCTGTAGAAAGCTTCTACAGCTGTGTTGCTGCTGTGAGTCCTGAGCACACCGGTTGCTGCACCCCTGCTGAAAGACCTGTCTGACCCCTGCTACAGACAAATTTCCTTGAATGCCTACCCATCACAGATTGTTCATCAACCTCGCCTGGAGAGATTTTGAGTGACATCCATCGATTAGACTCTGGGACACCTCACTGTACTGAAAACATCCTAACAGAATGTGATAAACTCAATCATTTTAGTTTTTCCTTTTTATTCCTGAGAAATAGCTGTAAATGGAAAAATCCTTTTTCCAGGTTAACCGGTTTTTGAATGTACGTGTATGTGCATGAGGACTAGGCAGAATCAGGAGTTTTTAAAAATCTTTTCAAATATAGATTTATCTTATTTCTTTTTTAATAAATAGTTAATGTTGTTGTTGTTTAGGAAACTTGGTTTAGTATGCTTTATCTGGGGGACAAATAGTGTATAACTTGGCTGTTCTTCAGTAGGTGGAAAACTTTCTTGATATGCTGTGACCTGTGGCGTAGTGGGACTGAATTAACAGTGCATTACTCCCGCCTTGGTCGTAACAACATCAATAAACGTAGATATATGATAAAAGCAAAATACTGCGGATGCTGGAAATCTGAAATAAAAACAAGAAATGCTGGAGATACTCAGCAGGTCTGGCAGCATCTGTGGAAAGAGAAGCTGAGTTAACATTTTGGGTCAGTGACCCTTCTTCGGAACTGACAAATATTAGAAATGTCAAAGGTTATAAGCAAGTGAGGCGGGGGTGGGGCAAGAAATAACAAAGGAGAAGGTGTAGATTGGACAAGGCCACATAGCTGACCAAAAGGTCATGGAGCAAAGGCAAACAATATGTTAATGGTGTGTTGAAATACAAAGCATTAGTACAGGTAGGGTGTTAACGGACTGAAGATTGAACAGCAGCAAGTACAAATATGAAAAAAAAAACAGTGGGTAAGCAAACTGAACAAACTAAGATGAAATGAAATAACCATACAAAAAAAAGTTGTAAAAAATGTAAAAAATAAAAAATAACTGAAAATAATAGTAAAATGGGGGCCTGTCATGCTCTGAAATTATTGAACTCAATGTTCAGTCCGGCAGGCTGTAGTGTGACTAATCGGTAAATGAGATGCTGTTCCTCGAGCTTGTGTTGATGTTCAGTGGAACACTGCAGCAAGCCCAGGATAGAGATGTGAGCATGAGTGCAGGGGGGAGTGTTGAAATGGCAAGCAACCGGAAGCTCAGGGTCCTGCTTGCGGACTGAGTGGAGGTGTTCCACAAAGCAGTCACCCAGTCTGCGTTTGGTCTCCCCAATGTAGAGGAGACCACATTGTGAGCAACGAATACAGTATACTACATTGAAAGAAGTACAAGTAAATCACTGCTTCACCTGAAAGGAGTGTTTGGGGCCTGGGATAGTGAGGAGAGAGGAGGTAAATGGGCAGGTATTACACCTCTTGCGATTGCAGGGGAAGGTGCCATGGGAAGGGGACGTGATGGTGGGGGTAATGGAGGAGTGGACCAGGGTGTCGCGGAGGGAACGATCTCTTCGGAACGCTGACAGGGGAAGGGAGGGGAAGATGCATTTGGTAGTGGCATCACGCTGGAGGTGGCGGAAATGGTGGAGGATGATACTTTGGATATGGAGGCAGATGGGGTGAAAAGTGAGGACAAGGGGAACCCTGTCACGGTTCTGGGAGGGAGGGGAAGGGGTGAGGGTAGAGGTGCGGGAAATGGGCCGGACACGGTTGAGGGCCCTGTCAACAACAGTGGGGGGGAATCCTTGGTTGAGGAAAAAGGTCATATCAGAAGCACCGTCATGGAAGGTAGCATCATCAGAGCAGATGCGTCGGAGACGGAGAAACTGGGAGAATGGAATGGAGTCCTCACAGGAGGTAGGGTGTGAAGCAGTGTAGTCAAGGTAGCTGTGGGAGTCGGTGGGCTTATAATGGATATTAGTCGACAACCTATCCCCAGAGATGGAGACAGAGAAGTCGAGGAAGGGAAGGGAAGTGTCAGAGATGGACCATGTAAAGGTGAGAGAAGGGTGGAAATTGGAAGCAAAATTGATAAAGTTTTCCCATTTGGGGCAGGAGCAGGAAACAGCACCGATATAGTTATCAATGTACCGGGAAAAGAGTTGGGGGAGGGGGCCTGAGTAGGACTGGAACAAAGAATACTCGACATATCCCGCAAGAAGACAGGCATAACTAGGACCCATGCGGGTACCCATAGCAATACCTTTTACTTGAAGGAAGTGAGTGGAGTTGAAGGAGAAATTGTTCAATGTGAGAACAAGTTCAGCCAGGCGGAGGAGGGTGGTGGTGGATGGGGACTGGTTGGGCCTCTGTTCAAGGAAGAAGCGGAGAGCCCTCAAACCGTCCTGGTGGGGGATGGAGGTGTAGAGTCCATAGTGAAGAGGAGGCGGTTGGGACCAGGAAACTGGAAATTGTCAAAATGACGTAGGGCATCAGAAGAGTCACGGATGTAGGTGGGAAGAGACTGGACCAGCGGAGAAAAGATAGAGTCAAGATAGGAAGAAATATGTTCAGTGGGGCAGGAGCAGGCTGACACAATGGGTCTGCCGGGACAGTCCCGTTTGTGGATTTTGGGAAGGAGGTAGAAGCGGGCTGTTCGTGGTTGCGGGACTATGAGGTTGGAAGCTGTAGAGGGAAGACCTCCAGAGGAGATGAGGTCAGTGACAGTCCTTTGGACAGTGGCTTGATGTTCGGTGGTGGGGTCATGGTCCAGAGGGAGGTAGGAAGAAGTGTCTGTGAGTTGGCGTTGATCTTCTGCAAGGTAGAGGTCGGTATGCCATACAACAACAGCACCACCCTTGACTGCAGGTTTGATGACCATGTCGGGGTTAGACCTGAGAGAATGGAGTGCCTCAAGTTCAGAGGGGGACAGGTTGGAGTGAGTGAGGGGGGGGAAGAGAAATTGAGATGACCAATGTCTCACCAACAGTAGATAACGTCGATGTATGGTTCTGTATTACTTCATCTGAGTCATTCAAAAATATAGTGAAAAGCTGCAGCCCCAACATGATCCCTGGAGGATACCACTAGTCACATCTAACCTATTTTCTTTCTTTGGTTCTCCACAACATTATTTAATGGAAATCATTTGTTTCTCTTCAGATTGTATACTTTTTTTTTTACCTTTTATTAAAGGCTTATCTGCTAAACAACATGTTGTTCCCTAACCATCATAAATCAAACTGGAAACATATGGCAACATCTTAATTGGCTGTCTTGCCAAGCTAATTTTGCATAGTTACAAATCTTTTAAGATGGCAGGGCAAGTAGAGAAGGCAGTTAAGAAAGTGTAATAGATACTTGGCTTTGTAAATAGGGGTATTGAATATAAAAACAAGGAAGTCACGCTAAACCTTTATAAATTTCTGGTTTGGCCTCAGCTGGAATATTAAATATAATTCTGAGCAGCACACATTAGGAAGGATGTCAAGGCCATGGAGAAGGTACAGAGGAATATTACCAGGACGATACTAAGTTATGCCAGTTCAGCTATGTGGAAAGATTGGAGCAGTTGGCATTAGAGGTACTCAAAACTAAATTTTGATAGAGCAATAGGGAGAAATTATACCCTCTGGCAAATGGATCAGTAACTGGAAATCATAGATTTAAAGTATTTGCTAAAAACTAGAAGGGAAACGAGAAGAAATTCTTCACACAGAGGGTTGTTAAGATTTGGAACATGCTACCTGAAAGAGTGGTGGAATCAGATTACATAGGAACTTTCAAAAGACAATTTGACATGTACTTGAAGAAGACTAATTTGCAGGGTTATGAAGAAAATGCTCGGGTGTGGAATTAAATTGAAAAGCTCTTTCCAAAGGCTGGTACAGGCATGATGGGCTGAATGGCCTACATCTGTGGTTTAAGTGTCTATATAATGTTATGAATCGTTATTGTTTCTCACTCTAGAATTAGTGCAATATAACAAAGGAAGAATCCAGGGTACTATGCCAACAACTGATCTTTGCAAATGCTCATGCTCATTTTCTTCCATTTCATCATACAGTGATGTCATATCAGTATTGGCCATATTGGTCATTAAATTGGTCGTGTATCAAGCAGCAAGCACAAAGCCAGTATAAGGCGCCTTACAACCATACCTTCAGATACAATTTCAGGAATTGCAACCTGCTGGCCAAAGAGTCAATTCCAGGTCTTCCTCATCTGCTGTGCCCTGTAATTCAGAACCCACAAACATTCTTTAGCCACTCAACATCAGCATTGCATGGAGTCATTTGAATATGTGACAACTAGCCTGTATAGTTTGGGGCAGTTGACAGCCTATCGAGGTGAACTGTCCTGTAGCACCAACCAATGGAGCTGCAAAGCATCATGAAGAATATAACCACTACATGGCTCTCTGAAGCAGACCACCTTTTGGCTGACATTCTGAGGTCAGGCTTAGCTTTTTTGGCAATTACTTTGACAGGTTCTTGGAGACTTTTAGTTCCAATCTCAGGGTTGTCTATCTTCCTTGGTTTCACTATATATTGAGGAATTAGATCGATACAGCCATTATGCAGGCTTCATCTACTTCAGTGGCACCCAGAGGTCTGTTCCTACATAGACTATACAGAGACCGAACAGACCAGCACAAGACACTGTAAGATTAATAAAAAAATGTAATTGCCAAATACTAGAATGCACCTTGACTGTTCTTTTAGTATCAGGGTGACTCATGTAGTTGTGGAAATATAAGATGGTATTCGTGAATGCTATGTAAGCTAGGCCATATGGAGGGAAAGCTTTAATTGGCATGGAAGTGCACACATATGTGAGGATTGTTACACATTGGCATCAAAAGGTTATTCATGGAAGATTTGGAAAATGAGATCCTCCCTGACAACTGCAGCAATTTGAGGAGGTCCTTAAAGCAGGCAATTTCTCAATCTCTGGCTCAGTCTCATCTTAGTTAGTTTTCTAGCTGATTTTACTTTCTTGGCTACTCCGTTATTAGGTCCCTTGCATGACAAAATTGTGAGGGGTTTAGCAGGTAGCAATAAGGTGCCTTTTATGATCAATCCAAGGGAGCTGTCAGGGAACTGCACGCAATTCTGTTCCTATGACCGCAGAACAACTGCACACGAATGAAATAGTAGTCATTTCTAGTCATCAATAGTGCTGCATTAAGACTAAGACTCATAAGGTACAGGTCTTATCTGGGCTATACAGTGGAACTACCCACGAATTGTTGAAACTCCTGAATTTGAGGATGGCTAGCAGGAGGATGGTCTGGAAGATATACAGGCCAAATTGTACTCTTTGTCCTTGCATGAAACAGCTATGTCATGAGACTTGGCTGAAGGGCATGACTTTAGAGTTCTGAAAGCCTTCCCTGCAGTCGTCTTGATGTTTCCATTAAAGTTGGCGCCATTCAATTCCGTAGTATTATCAAATCATGGAAGCTGTCTGGAAACTGTACATGATTCTGTTTCTGTGGCTGCAGGCCACCTGTACACTTATAAAATGGTAGCCATTTCTAATCATCAATAGTGCTGCATTAATACTAAGGCAGTGAAGTCCTGCATTTGGGACAATTGTATGATATGGTAGAATTTCTTGTTGCTAGCTGCTTTCCAAAACACATGTGACTTAATCAGCTTAAAATAGCAATCAGGACCAGCTCTAACAAATTTCAATAACTTCTTTTAAGAAACAAGACCAAAATGATGCAGAAATAATCAGTTGCTAAGGGCCACAACAATACAGCGTGCACCTTTCTCAACAAGGACCCAACAGCAGTGAACGTTTTGTACAGACACACTTCATCCTGCCTCCCCATTGTATTATGGGGAGAATATCTCAATCAAATAAATTTGAAGGGTATAACAAGCTACGCTCATGGTGTATGTTCAGACTCCAAACACGCAAGTCAGTTGTACAATGGCATGGTTTTGGGAATTATTGGTGTTATATGATATTTAATTTTCATCTGTCCCACCAAACCTACAGTACACGTAATGCTGGAATGCATATCCAGGTTTTCTATTGTCTGTGAAAATTTTATTATACTTTGTTTTTTATACTTAAGTGCTTAATTTAGTGCACACTCGGGATGCTATTTCAGGTTTCTGTTTCTGCTTATAATTGCAGAAACTCAGGAAGCTTAAAACAAATTCCTCTTCAGAAGTAAAAATACACTGGCATTTTATGCTTGATTTAATAATAATTAATGTATCAAGTATAATTTATATGATGGAACATTAGGTACTTTGGGTTGTACAATATTTTGAATTAGTGTAACCCTCTCTGGAGTTTTGAACCCATTCTAACATTCTGCCTGAGCAGGAGAAATGTGCTGCTGTGAGCTCTGTAAATAATTGACTTCTTACTAGGGATGAGTTAATTATTGGTGCAAACGTTAAGGTATTAATTCTCCCCGTGAGGTATCTGTAGTAGATTATCCTTTCTGAGTAGGTTTGTAATTTAATTTTGATGGAGTAATTTGATGTTCTGTAGTCATGTGAAGAAGGATTTTCTGCCAAGAAGCTGCAATTCAGCTGATTTTTTTTCTAGTCAATTGTGCTTCAGAACAACACAATTGAGATGTCCTGAATGTATCCTAATATCAGATTGAAATATCACTGTTCTTTTAGATCAAATATACATATATTTGATTGTAGTTAAAATATAACCTATTTCAATTACAAATACTGACTTTTTTTTAATTTGGCTATTCCTTCCAAGCAGACTGAGCTGTTACAACAAAGCAGTGAATGATAACAAGATGGCCATTTAATCATTGGTGCTGACTGTACATGAATGCTGCATACCTGGTAAGAACAGATAATAAAGCAAGAGTCACAGGTAAAAAAGATAAACCTGAAGAAGGAACAGTGGTTACAAATCAACATTCAATTATGTCTAGAGCTATTTGCCATATGTACATCTGCTGCATTCATTGATGAGCCTGATATTTTTTTAAATAAGTAATCATTCCAACATCACAACAATTAATTGTATCAAATAACAGCTCTTTAAACAAAACATTTATCCAGCTTATAACTTTAGTGCACAGGAATTGCTGCTGATACTTTGACTAGTAGCACAGTAACACCGAAACAGAATGATTTATGTTTTAGCCAGAGTATCTCTTTATGTGGCACGATGTGAAATTTTGTTTCATAGTCACTCTTGTGGAATGTTTTATTATGTTGAAGGTGCTATATAAATGCAAGTTGTTGTTATATACTGTAACATATATGATGTACTTTGTATTTTCCCTGTTCTTCCTGAACTGTATCTTTGACCAACTGCGACGCTATGAGCTGAGTTTGAATTGTGCAGTTTGAACATATGTAGCACTCATAATTCACTGGTATCCATCAGAACTGTACAGTGAACTGTACTGATGGATTATTTGTCTTCAGCTTCCAGCAGAGCCTGCTCAAAAAGAAAACAAAATTATTGGAAGGAAAGGGAGAAGGCAAGTTTCAGAAATCTATATTCAGGAATCATTTAAATTGAGTTTTCTTTAAACAAAGAGGCTATGTGTCTGTGTGAGTAATAAAAAACATGTTACTGATTAAAATGATTCCTATATTTGCAGTTTTTGTTTTATGTTTTATAAATTTCAAACAGCATATTAAAGCTCAGTGAAAGACAGGACGAGATTTTCTGACTGTAAATTGCCTATTTTGGGGCATTATTAAAGAGAAAAATAGGTATATGGGATGGATTTTATGTTGGGCGGATGCGAGCTGGCCACCGACATAAAAGTCAGTGGCGAACCCGCTTCTGCTCAGCCCGGGGATCTATCCTGCATTTTACAGGTCCCCGGGCTTCAATTGTTCCAAGGCGGGACTTCCACCCGCTTGAGGGAGGAAGTCCCGTCTCATTGAACTGCCAGCCAACAGCTATGGGCCGACAGCTCATAGTCCCAGCAGCACCATCGGGAGCGGGTGTCCACTGCTGGGACTGCAGCCCAGCCAAGGACATGGAGCCAGGGGTTCAGGTAAGTTAGGGTTGCCTTGCCGGGTTAATCGGTCACACCCCGGCGAGGCAAGGATGGTTGTTTGGGGGAGAAGGAGGGCGTCTCGAGTCCTAGGGTGGTTGGGGAAGCGGGGGGCGGCCCTCAATTGGGCACTCTGTGCCCGTTTGTCAGGCCCTCCCACCCCCCCCCCCCCCCCCCGGTGCGCTGAGAGGTCATAGGTTTCACTGGGCGGCCTTTCACGTCTCCCGGACGCCCGCTTGCCACGTGTAAGATCCCCATGGAGGTGGGCGAAGGCCCTTAAGTGGCTGTTAAGTGGCCACTTAAGGGCCTTGATTGGCCTGGGGAGGGCGGCCTGTTTCTCACTGCCCCCCGGCCCACGTAAAGTGAGGCGGAGGCGGGAGTGGGTCGGGAAGGCCTCCCGGAGCCTCCTGCTCCATTTTACGCCACCCCCCAGCTACCATCCAGCTCATTGGGATAGCGTAAAATTCCGGCCTATGTGTTTTACCACTGCAACCCCGTGCCAACAAAAGGTCACCAGAATTATTCTCCCAAAAAACTGCCAATCACCATTACCATCAGCTGTGAGCCTGATACATATGTAAATAAAGATAGCTTAATATGGTCATGTTGCCTACAATTTCACCCATGTCACACGTTTAATCCAATGTTGCTAAAGAGTCTTACTATAAAAGTGACAGGGGCAACAGCATACTGAGATATACCTGGGGTGGCTACTGCATGGAGATAGCAATTCTTGGAAAGTTTTATAACATGTTTCTGGAGATTTATTCAGACAGCAATATTTGGGCTCAGGGGTTTCAATACATTATGGGATTGCTAAAATTTGTCAAATTTATGCAGTGGGAAAATGGAAATCTCCCTCTTCCTGTGTTACAAAGAAGAGCAGGATAAGAATATGTTAAGAACAGGTATAACAGGGCCTTAGGATATACCTGAATAGTTATAGAGCAAGAAATTAGCATGTTGAAATCCTGTTTCCGGTGCCTAGATAAGTCTGGAGGATCTTCACGGTATAGCAAGGGTTTCAAGAGTAATCATTGCCTGTGTCATGTTGTACAACCTCACAACTCAGAAAGTTTAGTCCCCCAAGGAGTGATGATGAGAAAGGCAAATAATTAAGTAGATGAGGAAAGAGACCACCATCACCAAATCATTCAGAGATTAGCCAGGAAGTCATGGCGACACATCCAAGAAACCAATTGCTTTTTGATTGAAAAAAACTGTAGGAAACAATCCATTATTTTTCCAATAATGATCAATTGTAGCTTGATATTAGATCATAAAACACTGAGGGAAACTCCTCAACCAGTTCACTATGCTGGAATCCTCCTTGCTGTGCACAAGCTTACGGATAGCATTTCTCACTGTCCTAGCTCCTGCACATTTGTGCTTGGCACCTCAAGACCTGTCCCATAGCCTAGCTTTTGAATTTTGCATGGTATCAATAGGTCATCCAGTGCTTGCAAGGATGAGATCAGGAAGGCTGTTCTCCTCTTCCCCAAGTGGCAGAGGTATCACTATATCATCTGCACCTGAAATGAAAGAGGGCCGTGGGTTAGTTTTTACTGTAAAGGGAGAACAAAGAAGAAAGTGGCTGGTGCATGTATCTGCGGTTTGTTATGCAGAGTGTGTAGGGTGAGATAGAAGTAAGGACAAAAGAGGAAAAGGTGTGAAGAAACTGTTCGCAACATTGCCTCCAGCATTGCCAGTCACCAAAGTCATGACTGCTCGTGCCCACGATGGCCAGCTATCTTCGGTGAGGAGGTGGTGAGAGGTTGTGCAGGGAAGCTTGTCTTCCTCTGTTGACAGCTTACTGTGTGGTTGAGGGTGTTAATTAAACACAATTCATATACAATTTTATGTAGGTGAAAGACATCAATTGGGATTTCACGTGAGCTCATATCTCGAGACACTTACTGAAACTGTGGAGTAGTTGAGTTAGGAGGTGTATGTTTGTAATATTTCACTCTGTAAATAAATGTAGACTTAGTAAAGATTGGCTCTCGTATCATCCTTCACCAACTGGCTTTCTCGACCATAATAGTGGGCAATCCTCTCCTGCAAGAAAGAAGGGAATACGTTAGGGACAGTCTTGTGAGGTGTTTAGAGAATGTGATTGTCATGGTAGAATAGCTGGTATGCAGTCTGCCAGATGTGAGTTGTGGGTAAGTAATGGTTGGTGTGAGAAGAAGGTATAGTGAAGTGTCGTACAGTAATTGCTGGAGAGTGAAAGGAAGTGGGGAAAGGAGTATTATGCATATTGAGGCTGGAGGTAAGAGCTGAGAGTAAGAGAGCAGCATTCTTACTTTGAAAACATTGGTGAACTTTTTTTTTTGGCACTGCAGCCATGGCCAGGAAACTAAACTCCTGGCATTGACCACCCCTGATGGTGTAGTTGTTGTCTGAGCTGAACATAATCCCCTTCCTCCTCCCACTGCCTGAACCATGGCCTCCCAAGCAGCAATGGAGAATCTGGGTGCCCCATTATTGCTTCGACCAGCCATTTTTTTCCACAGCAGTGTACCTTTCTGACTGCAGCCAGAGTGCATCTCCGAGTTAAGAAGTTCTTTTGACATGACATCAGAGACACCTGATTACCAAAACGTTAAGCGGCATTCAGAGAGCAGTATCTACATAATTTATTGGCTGCATGCTTGTTGCTCGAATAATTTTAATGAGTATAATGCCCCGCTGGGGAAATGTCAATAGGCATGTGCAGTGCATGCCCCCACCCTCCTACATACCTGGTTTTGGACATAGGAATAGGAGAAGGCCATTTAGCCTCTCAAGCTTGTTCCACCATCCAATGAGATCATAGTTTATCTGACCTAACTTCATATTCCTTAATACCACTGGTTAACAAAAATCTATCAATCTCATATTTAAAACTAGCAATTGCTATTCGCAGAAGACAGATCCAATCTTCAACTACCCTTTGTGTGTAGAAATGTTCCCTAATTTCACGCCTGAAAGATCTGGCTTTAATTTTTAGACTATACTTCCTTGTCCTAGACTCCCCAACCAGCGGAAATAGTTTCTCCCAATCTACCCTATATGTTGCTTTGAATATCTTGAAAACTTTGATGAAATCACTCCTTAACATTCTGAACTCCAGGGAATACAATTCTAGTTTGTGTAATCTCTCTCTTTATAAATTACCCTTGATACCCCAGGTATCATTCTGGTAAACCTATTCTGCACTTCCTTCAAGGCCAATATATTCTTTCTAAGGTGTGGTGCCCAGAACTGGCCACAGTGCTCCAGGCGTGGTCTAAACCAGGGTTATCTACAGACAAAGCATGACTTCTACTCGTTTGTATTCTATTCATTTAGATACAAAGGCCAACATTCCATTAGCCTTTTGATTATTTTCTGTACCTGTTCATGATATTTTAATGACCTATGTACCTGGACACCCAAGACTCTTTGGACCTCCACTATTCCTCGCTTTTGAAAAGTACAATAATTTCAGTGGTGCAGTGGCTAGCACTGCAGCCTCACAGCTCCAGCAACCCAGGTTAAGTTCTGGGTACTGCCTGTGTGGAGTTTGCAAGTTCTCCCTGTGACCGTGTGGGTTTCCTCCAGGTGTTCCGGTTTCCTCCCACATGCCAAAGACTTGCAGGTTCATAGGTAAATTGGCCATTGTAAGAAAAATTGCCCCTAGTGTAGGTAGGTGGTAGGAGAATTGAGGGAATGTGGGGACGTGAGAGGGAAAAATGGGATTAATGTAGGATTAGTATAAATGGGTGGTTGATGGTCAGCGTGGACTCGGTGGGCTAAAGGGCCTGTTTTGGTGCTGTATCTCTCTATGACTCTATTTTTCAAAAGGTGTAAAACTGGTAAGTGTTGATGTTCAGAGAGATGCACAAAGTTAACATGTATGTGCAGCAGGCTATTAGGAAGGCAAATGGCATGTTGGCCTTTATTTCAAGGGGATTGGAGTACAGGAATAAAGAAGTCTTACTAAAATTGTACAGGGCTTTGGTGAGAGCGCATCTAGAATATTGTGTGCAGTTTTGGTCTCCACATTTAAGAAAAGATATACTTGCACTGGAGGCAGTGCAGTGAAGATTGATTAAATTGTTCCCTGAGATGAAGAGACTGTCCTATGATGAGAGACTGAGTAAATTGGGCCGATATTCTCTGGAGTTTAGAAGAATGAGAGGCAATCTAATTGAGACATATAAGATTCTGAAAGGGCTTGATAGGGTAGAAGCTGAGTGGCACATTGGCGCAGTGGTTAGCACCACAGCCTCACAGCTCCAGTGACCCGGGTTCAATTCTGGGTACTGCCTGTGTGGAGTTTGCAAGTTCTCCCTGTGGCTGCATGGGTTTCCTCCAGGTGCTCCGGTTTCCTCCCACATGCCAAAGACTTGCAGGTTCATAGGTAAATTGGCCATTATAAATTACCCCTAGTATAGGTAGGTGATAGGGAAATATAGGGACAGGTGGGGATGTGGTAGGAATATGGAATTAGTGTAGGATTAGTATAAATGGGTGGTTGATGGTCAGCACAGACTCGGTGGGCTGAAGGGCCTGTTTCAGCGCTGTATCACTAAACTAAACTAAACCAAATTGTTCCCACTGGTCAGCGAATCCAGAACATAGGGACGCAGTCTCAGGATAATGGGTCAATCATTCAGGACTGAGATGAGGAGAAATTACTTCACTCAAAGGGTTGTGAATCTTTGGAAATCTCTACCCCAGAGGGTTGTGGTTGCTGATGCTCCATTATTGAATACATTTAAGGCTGGGATAGATAGATTTTTGGTGTTGCAGGGAATCAAGGGATATGGGGAGCAGGCAGGAAAGTGGAATTGAAGCCCAAGATCAGCCATGATCGTATTGAATAGCGGAGCAGGCTTGATGGGCCATATGGTCTACTTCTGCTCCTATTTCTTGTGTTCTTGTGTTCACCCTTTAGAAAGTACCCTGTTCTATCCTTTTTAGGTTCAAAGTAAATGACCTCACATGTGTCTACATTGTGTTACGACCAAGTGAGGAGGGGGATCACAGTTGCCCTATGGCCCTTCCTCTTATTTGACTGCAACTGGGTTTATCCTTTTTTAAACAATGGTTGTGATTATCACCTCAGTGAGTGTTTTACCTTTTTCCTTTAATGTGAATGTGAAAGAAGCAATTGGACAGATTTTCTTGAGTTTAAACAAGAAAAAGGTAAGTTTACTATACTTAGCACTCCAATCCCGATTCAAAAATAATTAAAAATACGTTACACATTCACGCACACATTCACATGAGAATCACACGCACACAAATAGATTACAGAGGGACAAATAGATTTGGTGATCAGATTAAAATCCAGAATAAATGGAATTTATATGCACAAGTCTGTGAAGTGGATGATCCAGTAGCTTTCTGGCTGAAGCTCTATTCTTGAAGTCCTTCTTCTTCTTCTTCTTCTTTGGCCTCCTTGTCTCAGGACACAATGGGTAAGCGCCTGGAGGCGGTCAGTGGTTTGTGGAGCAGTGCCTGGAGTGGCTATAAAGGCCAATACTAGAGTGACAGACTCTTCCACAGGTGCTGCAGAAAAAATTGGTTGTCGGGGCTGTTACACAGTTGGCTCTCCCCTTGCACTTCTGTCTTTTTTCCTGTCAACTGCTAAGTCTCTTCAACTCGCCACACTATAGCCCCGCCTTTATGGCTGCCCGCCAGCTCTGGCGATTGCTTGAAACTGACTCCCACGACTTGTGACCAATGTCATAGGACTTCATGTCGCATTTGCAGACGTCTTTAAAGCGGAGACATGGACGGCCGGTAGGTCTGATACCAGTGGCGAGCTCGCTGTACAATGTGTCCTTGGGGATCCTGCCATCTTCCATGTGGCTGACATGGCCAAGCCATCTCAAGCGCCGCTGACTCAGTAGTGTGTATAAGCTGGGGATGTTGGCCGCCTCGAGGACTTCTGTGTTGGAGATGCGGTCCTGCCACCTGATGCCAAGGATTCTCTGGAGGCAGCGAAGATGGAATGAATTGAGATGTCGCTCTTAGCTGACATACGTTGTCCAGGCCTCACTGCCGTAGAGCAAGGTACTGAGGACACAGGCTTGATACACTCGGACAGTCATGGATGAGCTGGATGTACAGCCAACAAAATAGGAACTCAGTGATGCCATTGATTCTCTAGCCAGCGGAAAAGCCCCTGGGAAGGACGGCATTACCCCTGAAATAATGAAGAGTGCTAAGCCTGCCATACTCTCAGCACTCTACAAACTGCTTTGCCTGTGCTAGGACGAGGGAGCAGTACCACAGGACATGCACGATGCCAATATCATCACCCTCTATAAAAACGAAGGTGACCGCGGTGACTATAGCAACTACCATGGAATCTCCCTGCTCAGCATAGTGGGGAAAGTCTTTGCTCGAGTCGCTTTAAACAGGCTCCAGAAGCTGGCCGAGCGCGTCTACCCTGAGGCACAGTGTGGCTTTCGAGCAGAGAGATCGACCGTTGACATGCTGTTCTCCCTTCGTCAGCTACAGGAGAAATGCCGCGAACAACAGATGCCCCTCTACATTGCTTTCATTGATCTCACCAAAGTCTTTGACCTCGTCAGCAGACGTGGTCTCTTCAGACTACTAGAAAAGATCGGATGTCCACCAAAGCTACTAAGTATCATCAATATGAAAGGCACAATTCAGCATAGCGGCGCCTCATCAGGCCCCTTTCCTATCCTGAGTGGCGTGAAACCGGGCTATGTTCTGGCACCTACACTGTTTGGGATTTTCTTCTCCCTGCTGCTCTCACATGCGTTCAAGTCTTCAGAAGAAGGAATTTTCCTCCACACAAGATCGGGTGGCAAGTTTTTCAACCTTGCCCGCCTAAGAGCGAAGTCCAAAGTACGGAAAGTCCTCATCAGGGAACTCCTCTTTGCTGACGATGCTGCATTAACATCTCACACTGAAGAGTGTCTGCAGAGTCTCACCAACAGGTTTGCGGCTGCCTGCAACAAATTTGGCCTAACCATCAGCCTCAAGAAAACGAACATCATGGGACAGGACGTCAGAAATGCTCCATCCATCAATATCGGTGACCACGCTCTGGAAGTGGTTCAAGAGTTCACCTGCCTAGGCTCAACTATCACCAGTAACCTGTCTCTTGATGCAGAAATCAACAAGCGCATGGGAAAGGCTTCCACTGCTATGTCCAGACTGGCCAAGAGAGTGTGGGAAAATGGCACACTGATACGGAACACAAAAGTCCGAGTGTATCTTGAAGTCCTCAGCTAGTCAAAGTGCACTTTGTGGTCGGCCCGCTTGGTTCAAGGCTTTCTTGGAGGCAGAATTGTAGTTGGCCCTCTTCCCCAGTTCTCTGGCTGTCGCAGTCTATAGGCTTGGACACAGACAGTTTTCAACTTGATGTTTTCTGGGGCGAGAGAGAGAGAGAAAGGGAGGCAAACAGTTTTCTCTGCTGCTGCACACTCAGTTACTGCTTGTCTTCTGTCTGTGTAACAAAACTCCTGCTTTTTTTCAGAGATTGTCAGACAGTCAGATGGTTCTCTCAATCCCCATTGTTTTTAATGAGGTCCAAAATCTAAAACCCAAAATCTTTCTCAGGTGGGGTTATCAGGACTTACCCCCTGGAAGGGTGTCTCCATTTATGAATGCCTTGAGATGGTTTGCAATGTCCCACTAATAAGGATGATCTGACTAATGCACTCAGTTAGCCAAAGCATTGTTCTGGCTGGGCTTCCTTGTTAGACTTATTGTCTCCAGTTCAATTTCCTGGTATTTTAGGATGCAAATTGCAGTGGCCATCTTGGCTGCTCGTTTTTTTGTTTTAAGTTATCTTGTTGGATTTTTCCATTTTAAGTCTAATGTAAGTTTCCAACCGAAAAAATTAAGATTTCTCAATTGGCATATAGGATTTTTTTGACAATTGAAATCCATTTGCCACAGTTTTGCCCATTTATTTTATCTATTGAAATGTCTTTGTAATTTTATACTTCCATCTACACTACTTACAGTGGCGTCGATCTTTGTGTCATTAGAAAATTTGGATATGTGGCTTTTTCTCCAATCATTAAGTTATTAATAAATGCAGTGAATAGTTGGGGCCCCAACACAGATTCTTGCAGGACTCCACTAGTCACATCCTGCCAGTTTGAGTACCTGACTGTTATTCCTGCTGTCTGTCTCCTGCTGCTCAGCCAATCTTCTAACCAGGTCAATAATTTGTGTTCAATGTTCTTTCTAAGATGCACAGCCACACAGCAACCCAAAAGTTCCTGCGCGGGCTGCGCACAAGCTGGCCTCTTTATGTTACTGTACGTGTGTTGCTGCACAAAGAAAAATTAAGGGCCCGCGCGCACCAAACGAAAGAATTAGAGGGTACATTGCTGGAAAGCCTTTAAATACTGATGCAGGACAGCTGCTTCTTTGACTAAATTAACGGCTTTTGTTCACAAGGCCTGTTCTGAGAGTTCTCTTTCACTGCTTTAGATTTCCAACACTTTGGACGCAATTTGTGCCATTGTCGCCTTTTGTTTGAATCTCATCTGCACTTCCCTGCTGTCAGCCTTCACCGTTTCATGGGAGCAGCTTATGCTGCTCTACCTTGGATGTCCAATGAGGAACAACAGCAATGGCAGCAGCAACGCCAATCCACATCAGAAACAGCAGGAGCAACACCAGAGGCAATAGCAGCTGCCTTCTCCTCAGCCACTTTCTGTTCCACAGGACAGAGGGGATGAACACAGAGCCCCAACTCAAAGGAGGCAATACCTCCAGCACAGGGTACACAGATAGAGCATTATCTTTCTGGATGTGACTGAGCAACAGTACGTCAGGAGGCTTGGACTTCTTGGCAGGTCATTGCTGACATCAGCAGCCTCCTGGAACAAGACCTCCTTCCAAGTGGGCCAGGTGGAGATGCATTGCAATGGCCGTCAAGATCACCACAGCCATGAATTTCTTCGTCACTGGCTCCTTCCGGGGATCTGTCAGTGATATCTGCAGAAATTCACAATCTGATGCACAAAAGTGGATCTCCCAGGTGATTGATGCCATGTGCACCAGAGACGCCACTTACATCCACTTTGCTACTGATGAGGCCAGTCAGAATGAGAGGGTTATCATATGTGCTGTAATAGCTGGATTCCCACAGGTACAGGGAGTCATAGATGGGAACCAAGTGCAATCAGGGAACTCTCAGATCACCCAGTCAAAAGGGATTCCACTCCATCAGTGTTCAGCTGGTATGTAATCATGGTGAGGTAATCATGCAAAATATCCTGAAAGCTGCCATGATGCCTTCATTCTGCATGAGTCATATCTCCTACAGATCTTCACACCTCCAATCTGAGTCAGCGGATGGTCCCTTGAAGGCAAGGGCTACACTCCAAGGATGTGGCTGATGACACCTGTGAGAAAACCTAGAAGGAAATCAGCAGAGTAGTGAAGTGCAGGCCCATTGGAGATGGAGAGATGTGGATTTCCCAGATACCTGGGGTTGAATCTTCTGTGCTCGTCGCCGAGCGAAAAAAACGGCGGCCCGGTCATGTTGGTTGCTTGTCGCGGAGCCACCGCTATCTTCCGTATGGCGGCTCATTTGAATGGCTGGGGCGGGCTGCAACCCCCACCCCCTCCCCCCCGCGATCACGTGGAGGGAACAGGCTGTCCGTCCCCAGAAATGGCATCAGCTGCCTGTGTGCCGGCGTTGATGCCATTTTTAAAGGGCTTTGAGCCCTTCCGTTAAGTTTAAAGATTTAAAGGTACAGTTCATAAAAAAAACATTAATTTTGCCCGTCTCCCATTCCCCCTAATAACCATCAAATTAATTACTTACCCTCTCGCACCCCCCAATTCACTTACCTTGTCTACCTGACCTCCCTTCCCCCAATGTGCATAAACTTTAACCTTTCCGCTATCCCCTACACCAATGATGTAACTTTGGCCCCGTTCCCCCACCCGCTGCACTGGGAAACTAACCTCCTCCCCACTCCTCACCAGTCTGGTGCCTCGCTTCCCAGGACAAGGATCCAAAGGTGCGGAGTTCCGGCCAGATGCACAAAGATTGCACTGGTCCTGCCACCGGCCATATTGGGCCGGGCCTCCCGGCATTGGGGTGCATGGCGGCCCTCTCCCAGAGGCATTTTCAGGCCCCCACCCTTCTGCCACGGACCCCGACGCCTCGGGGAGAACAACATCCAGCCCCTGGTAACAGAACTAGATATCACACAAACACATGGCACACAACAATTACTCATGCTGAATTGATGTCAACTGTAACTGAAATATGATCATCCAAATAATGATAAATTTGAACCCTTTTCCCTCGTCTGTTCAAATTCATATCTTTGTTCTCTATTATTCTTTATTCTCCCACAGGTTCTTCAAGTCTACCATTTTCCCTATCTTTCCTGTAGACCTTGTAGCCTGGTATATTTTGTTCCCAGTCCTGACTGTCTTCTCGTCATGCCTCAGTAACGGCTACCATGTCATACCCTCCAATTTGAATTTGCTCCTGCGATTCCTTCAATTTGTTCCTTATACTCAGTGTGATTGTACAAAACAACACGTCATTAGGCCACACACCCAAACCTATCCTCCTGCTATAATGCTTTATTCACGTATTTTGTTTCTCTCTCCTGGATTAATTACTTTACAGCTTTCAGTTTTCACTTTACCTGTAGTGCCACAATTCCTGAATATTGCTTTTCCCTCTCCTTTATTTTGGAACTATTATTTATATTACCTTTTGGACCTAAACCCTCCACCCTGCCATTGCATTTACTAGTTTAACTGCCCTACTTATCCTTTCTGCTGGGACCCTGGTCTCAGTCTGGTTCAGATGGAGCCTATCCCAATGGGACAGCACCCTCCTGTCCCAGAACTGGTCCCAGTGGCCCATGAAATGGAACCCCTCTTTTCCACACCACTTCTTTAGCCATGTGTTCACGTTCCCAATCTGGTTGTCCCTAAGTTAATTTGCATGTGGCTTGGGTAATAACCCTTGAGATTCTGTTCTTTAACTTAGCTCCTAGTTCCTGGTACTCTCCAAACAGGATGACTTGTCTACTTTTCCATATCTTGTTGGTCCCAACATGGACTACAACAACTGGATCCTGTCCCTCTCCCACTGCACCTCCACCCCACCCCACCCAAATATCCTTTCAAGCAGGTTCAAGATGTCACTTACCCTGGCACCAGATCGGCAACATATCATGTGGGGTACTTGATCCTGCTTACAAGGGAGGCTATCTGTCCCAATTATCTAATCTGAGTGTGACATCAAGGAGCCCGACTCAAGCTGGAGTCAATGGGAATCAGCTTGAAAACTCTCTACTGGTTGGAGTAATACCAACCACAAAGGAAGACGGTTGTGGTTGTTGGAGGCCAAAAAGGATATTGCTGCAGGAGTTCCTCAGGGTAGTATCCTAGGCCCAGGCATCTTCAACTGCTACATTCCCTCCATCATCAGTTCAGAAGTGGGGATGTTCACTGATGATTGTACAATGTGCAGGGTCCATTCGCAACTCCTCAGATACTGAAGCAATCTGTGTCCAGTGCAGCAAGAACTGGACAACATCCAGGCTTGGGCTGATAAGTAGCAAGTAACATTCATGCCAGGCAATGACCAGCTCCAACAAGAGAAAATCTAACCATCTCCTCTTGACATTCAACAACATTATCATCACCGAAGCTCCCAACATCAACATTCTGGGGGTTATCATTAACTTAACTGGGCCGGTTGTATAAATACTGTGGCTAAAAGAGCAGGTCAGAGGATGGGAATTCTGTGCTGAGCAGCTCATCTCCTCTTCCCCAATGCCTGTCCACCATCCACAAGGCACAATTAAGGAGTGTGATGGAATACTCTCCACTTGCCTGGATGAGTGCAGCTCCAGCAACACTCAAGAAGCTCGACACCATCCAGGACAAAGCAGCCCACCTGATTAGCACCCCATCCACCAGTTTCAACATTCATTCCATCCACCACCAGTGCACAGTGACAGCAGTGTGTACCACATACAAGATGCACTGCAGTAACTCACCAGGTCTCTTTCGACAGCACCTTCCAAACCCACAACCTCCACTACCTAGAAGGACAAGGGAAGCAGACATACGGGGACACCACCACCTGCAAGTTCCTGTTCAAGTCACACACCATCTTGACTTGGAACTATATCACATTCCTTCACTGTCACTGGGTCAAAAACCTGGAAATCCCTTCCTAACAACACTGTGGGTGAACCTACACTAGATGGACTGCAGCTGTAGGACCCCCTCTCTGGTCTAAAAGTTCTTGTCTTTACTCTTGATATCAACAGCACACACTAACTTGAATACTGTTTCACTAAATGTGTTACACCTTTATACCTTTATTAAATCTCTAAGCAGTAGTACATACTCACAATGACACTGGTTGCATAGGAATCCTACGAGCTAGGATCTGTCTCAGGTGGTCAGTCCTTCGACAGATCTCCAGGCGCAACTTCGGAATGGCTGACCAGGCCACTCTACTGACTGCAGCAACAATGTGGCTTTATACACCTTCCTGACCCTGGCCCTTGGCACATAAAGCAATGTTTTGAATTGGGTCATCCAATTGGGTTTCAGTGCCTTATACTTGTCTATGCAGGACCACCTGCACGTGGTCATATCCTGCTCTCAGCAGGGGAGATCTTAGATGCATACCACCCATGGATGTGATACCTGCATCTTGATAAGGCAAGAAGGAAACCATGCACACGTATTTCAAAAGGCCATTGTCCCTGAGTGTGGATGTAGACAGGCTATTTGATGTTCTGACAACCCAGGCTATCACATCAGTGATATTTCCTGATTTGTCTGTCTGTGTGTGTATGTGTGGGGGTCCCAGTTCACTTACGTTGTATTTTATTTTTAAAAACTCCAATATGAACCCCAGCAAATGATGTCTTCGGTCAGAATTTTTCTCCCTTCGTCCCAATGTCCTTTGCCTCCACGTCTTCTTAACACCATGAGACAACCTCTGCCCACCGGACTCCACCACAGCCAGCTTACATTCATTAATATGAAAGAAACAAAAGCATGGTTTACATGATTAAGACTGATTAATACAATTAAAGTAAATAATGCATTGGCTTACATAGCAGTTAAAGCAAGTGGCTCACCACTACCTACTCAAGGGCAATTTGTGATGGGCAACAAATGTTGGCCTTTCCAGTGACGCTCACATCCCATTAAAGAATTTAAAAAAGTCTCTTGCAACTACCATGCTATGCTTCCCTTCTTCCTCCTCCTCACTTTGGAAAGCCTCCTGCTCCAAGGTGCCATGGTCAGCATTCTGGCTATTTGTCCTCACAGATAGCAAGTACATTGTACTGTTGGATAGGATCAGTTTCTGTGGATCCTTGTTTTCTACCTCACCTGGGTTTCACTTGCTCAGCACACTATGGGAAAGGAGCAGCATCTCCCTCCCTTTTACATTGACTTCCTACGCTCACCAAATTTCCAACTTTTGCATTCTACGATACACTCCTTTTTATGACCACTCTGTGCAACCATCTGTGATTGAATTTTTATGTCCATGGAGCTTCAGTGAACATTCTCAGTGCAGACTTGCCATGATCAATAACAATTACAAAAAGAAAATGTTGTCTTGATGATGTAGAATAATGGTTGAAGTGCTCTGTGATGCTGAAGCTGTCAGGAGTGATAAACTTGACAATCTTCATTGACAATGGAACTTAGCAGTGGCTCCTAAGTATCTTTGCATTCTTTCACAAGCCCTTTGATGCAAACCCATTGGTTTTATTCTTTATTTTTGCCATTTCCTTTTTTAAAAAAAATCTCTTTATCTTTGCACCAGGATAAAAGGTGATAGAATGTTTAGGTCCTCAACAGTGATTGAAAGTATTTCAACTAAATGTCACTAGGGGAATATGAATTTTAAATCATCTGTTAAAAATAACAAAATTACTTCTGTTTCTAGCATTCAACATTTGAAAATGTTGGGTTGAATTTGTGAGGGCAGTTTTAATTGCCTCCACCCATTTTAAATAGTATGGCGGCATCCTCAGAATATCAGTGGGCCACACATCACCCCATTTATACTGGCAGGCCAGCTATTGCCTTCCTGTGAGAAGGGTGTATGGAGCATCTCGCCGTTTCAAGTGGCAGGCCACTTATAGCATGCAACTCATGACATACCCGGGACCCCAATTGGAATTTACAGATACAAATACGTGGAGCAAGCACCACTATGTTTTCTAGGAGAATGCTCCTACTGGCCCCACAGAAATGCACTGGCCAGCTCTCGCCCTATATCGTGTCACCTCCTCACCACTACACTTCACCCCTGCCACTCGCCCACTGCAGGATCCAAATGTTGGCTGGCTGATTTACCACCCTCCCCAACCAATGAGCTGCCTGGAAGTGCTGGCTTGGTGCTCACTGCTCACTGGTTGCATGCAAATGAGGACTGGACTTCAAAATAATGCAGGCCCACCAACCATCCGTTGCACACCTAAACTTCAAATCAGCCCCAATGGGTCTTGATCGGCTCTGACTAACACTGAATTGGATAACCTTCTGTTTAGTTTATTTTCCCTTATTAGCAGGTAAGATATTGAAATAACTGTATACCTTACAGTTCATCCATGACATTTGACTTGGTAGCCACTGTTTCTGGACATTGTTTCTCCTTTGGAACAAATGTGTTCAATTCTAAACTTTCTGCCCATAGCTTTGATTGGAATGATGATTATGGTTCAGAAGACCGGTTTTGAGCTATAAATTATAATATTCTGATAACTATTTGGCTTGTTACAGAATATATAAGAGACTGACGTTTGAAATGACAAGAGTTTATCGAACATGTCTTGTATCTAAGGATTCCACTACAACTCTCCACGAGGTTCTGTACAGATTATATTACATCACTTCCTGTGATGATGCATACAGTCTATTTACATAATCCACCCAGTAACAACCCAATGCTTACTATATTACATGATACTACATTCTCCCTCCAAGTCTCTGATTTCTCTTTTCAAATTGATAATTGTTGTGGCATGTTTACAAGTCTGCCATAATGAGTTCTTTTTTCTTTCGAAGGGGTTTGAGGTTTTGAGTTTTCCAGTCCCTCCTTCTGACTTCGCAGTGCTTGAGTAGAACTGTTGGATGACTCAACTTCTTCATTCGGGTTGTCCTATGGGTTACTTGAGGATTGGTTCTCCTGTATTTGCTGCTTCTTTGGTATCACCACTAATGACCTTCTGTTTCTTCTTATCATCCCTTGATCAGTTTGGGCAATGTATGATTGTGGATGTGGTGTTTGTTTGATGACTTCTCCATACCAATTTCTGTCTCGAATCCAAATTGATTCCCCTGTCTGGATGTCTGATAAGTTTCTTGTTCAATGACAATAATTTTCTGATTGATTTGACTGATCTGTATCTTCTCTCTCCCTTACCTTTTCCAAGTCTTCTGCATGTAGTTGTGACTTGATTGTACTCATGAGTGTAGGAAACTGGGTCTTCAACCTTCCCTTCAATAATTCACATAGGGCTAAACCATTCTGAAGAGGTGTCGATCGATAACTTAAAAGTGCTAGTTGAAGATCTTCATTCTATTTCAACGAAAGCTTTACAGTCTTTACACCTCTCTCTACTTCACCATTAGCTTGAGGGTACCTCGGCGAACTAGTGATATGGGCAAAGCCGTATACTTCTGTAAACGGTCTGCAAAATTTATTTGCAAATTGGAACCCATTGTCAGATATTACATTATCTGGAATTCCACACGCAGCAAACATTTCTCCTTGTCTCGGGAGACAATGGGTAAGTGCCTAGAGGTGGTCAGTGGATTGTGGAGCAGCGCCTAGAGTGGCTATAAAGGCCAATACTAGAGTGACAGACTCTTCCACGGTGCTGCAGATAAAATTGTTTGTTAGGGCTGTTTCGCAGTTGGAAATTGAAAAAAACAATATCGAGATGTATCACATGTGCCATCAATTGTCATGAGATGAAAGAACCACTCATGCCATCTTCTTTTCTCTGTAGACTATGGGAGCATCTAGGAATGGATCTTTTTGAGCATAGAAGTAAAATGTTCCAAATAGAAGTCAATTATTATTCAAGGTGGATTGAAGTTAAACAATGACAAGGTCAAAGTTCAGAAGCTGTAATCACGGAGAAGTGTTCCGCAAAGCAGATTGGGTGACCGCTTTGCGGAACACCTCCGCTGAGTCCATTCCAGGAAAACAGATCACAGCAGATGCTTTATCACAGATTTCAACTGCAGGACCAGAAGAAGGAGATATTTTGGTTGCAGGCCATTTCAACACACACCCCTGCTCTTATGCCCACATCTCTGTCCTGGTATTGCTGCAGTGTTCTAGTGAACATCAATACAAGCTCGAGGAACAGCAGCTCATTTACCTCTTAAGCATGCTACAGCCTGCCGGACTGAACAGTTAGTTCAATAATTTCAGAGCATGATAGGCCCCCTTTTAATTTTTATTTTTAGTTATTTTTTTCTTTTTTATTTGTTTATTTGATTTTAGTTTGTTTCTACTGTGCCTACCCCACTGTTTTTTTCATGTTTGTGTTTGGGGCCAGGGCTGTTCATTTTTCTGTCAACTGACACCCTCTCTGTACTAATGCTTTGTCTTTCAGCACACCATTAACATACCGTTTGCCTTTGCTCCATGACCTTCTGGTCAGTTATTCTCTGTGACCCTGTCCTATCAACACCTTCTCTTTTGTTATCTCTTGCCCTCCCCCCTGCGCCCAACTTTACTTGCTTAAAAACTTTTACATTTCTAATATTTGTCAGTTCTGATGAAGGGTCACTGACCTGAAATGTTAACGCTGCTTCTCTCTCCACAGATGCTGCCAGACATGCTGAGTATTTCCAGAATTTCTTGTTTTTATTTCTCTCAAATGTAAACTAGCTTGAATCAGCTCTAGAATCAGAGCTCATCTATTCCTCTATAGATTTGAATTTGAGTATATATTTCCTCCTGGTATTCAGGCTGTGGGACTAGAACACACTGCAAGCTTTCTGATTGCGTGTTTCTGAAATGACAGAACTCATATAAATGTCTGGGAGCAGGCTCATTAGTTGTTCATGGAAAGCATCTGGTCTGCATTGGTCCTGATGTTGCTTAATGCGATCTGGGGAGAATTGTGCACAGCTGCAGTTATTAAAGTATTATAACTGAATTTAAAGTCCAGTTTTCATTTTCTGTTGGACAGGCAGGAATTCTCAAGCCCTAAATGTACAATGTAATGATTAAATAACATTGTCAAATATTTCCTTCCAGTGGACTATGCAGACAAAGTAAGTCCCAGATTCAGTCCCAGTCTGTGCTTTAGGTCATTGATCTTAACTAGGGTGGCGTTAAGGCTTTATTATTACCCATGGAATTTTGTGGCCACTGTGTAGAACTTAAATTAACCACAACACAGCACTTTAAAATGCCTCATACATATTCTACTAGATGTGCCTTATTGAGAAAATTGTATTCTGCTATCCATGCCTCCTAAGATTACTTGATATCCCTTTATTGCAGATTATATTATTTCAGCCTTTAACTCCTTATAATTGGCGAGTGTTTAATCATTGGAAGAATTTCTTTCCCTCTTTCACAATGCATCCTTGAAATACCCTTAATCTAAGTTTGGAAGCTTATAAGGACTGATTTTCCTCTGCTCCATCTGCCCAGGCTCTAAAAAGGAGCACATGGGGCTGAACTTGCCCAGCCTTGGTGGGCCCCTCCTTCCTCTCCCACCCTCTGGCAAGACCTGATGCGAGCAGTAGGACCTTAAATTCATGCCTGGGTGATCAATGGAGATTAGGGCCTGGAGTTACATGTTATATGTTTTGGTGCAATTCACCTAAAATCAGCCAAACCAGCGCAGAGGATAGGGAACTTTAAGTGCAAATTACATTTAGCGTAATTCGAGTTTAGAAACATAGAAAACAGGAGCAGGAGTAGGCCATTCGGCCCTTCGAGCCTGTTCCGGCTTTCACCCCATACCCTTTGATCCACTTAGTCCCAAGAGCTATATCTAATGCCTTCTTGAAAACATACAATGTTTTGGCCTCAACTGCTTTCTGTGGTAGCGAATTCCACAGGCTCACCACTCTCTGGGTGAAGAAATTTCTCCTCATCTCAGTCCTGAAAGATTTACCCTGTATCCTGAGACTATAACCCCTGGTTCTGGATTCTCCCACCATCGGGAACATCCTTCCTGCACCTACCCTGTCGAGTCCTGTTTTAATTTTATAGGTTTCTATGAGATCCCCCCTCACTCTTCTGAACTCCAGCGAATATAATCCTAACCGATTCAATCTCTCCTCATATGTCAGTCCCGCAATCCCAGGAATCAGTCTGGTAAACCTTCGCTGCACTCCCTCTATAGCAAGAACATCCTTCCTCAGATGAGGAGACCAAAACTGCACACAATATTCCAGGTGTGGCCTCACCAAGGCCCTGTATAATTGCAGCAAGACATCCCTGCTCCTGTACTCGAATCCTGTTGCTATGAAGGTCAACATACCATTTGCCTTTTTTACCGCCTGTTGGACCTGCATGCTTACCTTCAGTGACTGGTGTATGAGAACACCCAGGTCTCGTTGCATATTCCCCTCTCTCAGTTTATAGCCGTTCAGATAATAATCTACCTCCCTGTTTTTGCTACCAAAGTGGATAACCTCACATTTATCCACATTATACTGCATCTGCCATGTATTAGCCCACTCACTCAGCTTGTCCAAATCACCCTGAAGCCTCTCTGCATCCTTCTCACAACTTACCCACCCACCCAGTTTTGTGTCATCTGCAAATTTGGAGATATTACATTTAGTTCCCTCATCTAAATCATTGATATATATTGTGAATAGCTGGGGTCCTAGCACCGATCCCTGCGGTACCCCACTAGTCACTGCCTGCCATTTGGAAAAAGACCCATTTATCCCTACTCTTTGTTTCCTGTCTGCCAACCAATTTTCTATCCATCGCAATACACTACCCCCAGTCCCATGCGCTTTAATTTTACATGCTAATCTCATATGTGGGACTTTGTTGAAAGCGTTATGAAAGTCCCAATAAACCACATCCACTGGCTCCCCCTCATCAAATCTACTGGTTACATCCTCAAAGAATTCTAGTAGATTTGTCAAACATGATTTCCTTTTGTAAATCCATGCTGACTCTGCCCGATTCTACCACTGTTCTCCAAGTGCTCTGCTAAAATATCTTTGATAATGGACTCTAGAATTTTCCCCACTACCGATGTCAGGCTGACTGGTCTATAGTTCCCTGCTTTCTCTTTACCTCCCTTTTTAAATAGTGGGGTTACATTAGCTACTCTCCAATCTGTAGGAACTGTTCCAGAGTCTATCGAATCTTGGAAGATGACCACCAATGCATCCACTATTTCTCGGGCCACTTCCTTAAGTACTCTGGGATGCATACTATCAGGCCCTGGGGATTTATCTGCCTTCAATCCCATCAATTTCCCCAACACCATTTCTCTACTAATACTGATTTCCTTCAGTTCTTCTCTCTCACTAAGCCCTGTGTTCCCCAACATTTCTGGTATGATATTTGTGTCCTCCTTTGTGAAGACAGAATCAAAAGTATGCATTTAGTTGGTCAGCCATTTCTTTGTTCCCCATAATAAATTCCCCTGTTTCTGACCGTAAAGGACCTACATTCATCTTCACCAATCTTTTTCTCTTCACATACCTATCGAAACTTTTGCAGTCAGTTTTTATGTTCTTGCACGCTTGCTTTCGTACTCTATTTTCCCCTTCTTAATCAATCCCTTAGTCCTCCTTTGCTAAATTCTAAACTGCTCCCAATCCTCAGGTCTGTTGTTTTTTCTGGCAAATTTATGTGCCTCTTCCTTGGATCTAATGCTATCTCTAATTTCCCTTGTAAGCCATGGTTTGGCTGCTTTTCCTGTTTTACTTTTGCACCAGGCAGGGATAAACAATTGTTGCAGTTCATCGATGCGCTCTTTAAATTTTGCTATTGCCTATCCACCGTCATCCCTTTAAGTAATGTTCCCAATCCATCATAGCCAACTTGCGCTTCATACCTTTGTAGTTTCCTTTCCGAAGATTCAGGACCCTAGTCTCAGAATCAACTACGTCACTCTCCATCTTGATGAAGAATTCTATCACATTATGGTCGCTCATCCCCAAGGGGTCTCGCACCACTAGATTGTCAATTATTTCTCTCTCATTTCTGTCACAATACCCAGTCTAGGATGGCCTGTTCTGTAGTTGGTTCCTCAACGTACTTCTCCAGAAAACCAGCCCGTATACACTCCAAGAATTCCTCCTCTAAGGTATTGTGACTAATTTGATTTGCCTAATCTAAATGCAGACTAAAGTCACCCATAATTACAGATGTTCCTTTATCGCATGCGTCTCTAATTTCCTGTTTAATGCCATTCCCAACATCACCACTACAGTTTGGGGCTCTATAAACAACCCCCACTAACGTTTTTTGCCCCTTAGTGTTTCTCAGCTCTACCCATTCAGATTCCACATCATCAAAGCTAATATCTTTCCTCACTATTGCATTAATTTCCTCTTTAACCAGCAATGCAACTCCACCGCCTTTTGCTTTTTGTCTGTCCTTCCTAAATACTGAATACCCCTGGATGTTCATTTCCCATCCCTGGTCACCTTGCAGCCATGTCTCCGTAATCCCGACTATATCATACCCGTTTACATCTATCTGCGCGATTAATTCATCCACTTTATTGCGAATGCTCCACACGTTAAAGGACAAAGCCTTCAAGCTTGTCTTTTTAACACTACTTGTCCCCTTCCCAATATTTTTCGCTGTGACCCTGTTTGATTCTGGCCCTTGACTTCTCTGCCTATCACTTTTCTTATTCCCCTTACTGTCTTCTGTTCTTGTCTTTGATCCCCCCCTCCTCTGACTCCTTGCAAAGGTTCTCATCCCCCTGCCATTTTAGTTTAAACCCTCCCCAACCACTCTAGCAAATACTCCTCCTAGGATATCAGTCCCGGTCCTGCCCACGTGTAACCTGTCCAATTTGTACTGGTCCCACGTCCCCCAGAACCGGTCCCCATGCCCCAGGAATCTAAAACCCTCCCCCTCACACCATCTCTTCAGCCACGTATTCATCCTATATGTCCTGCTATTTCTACTCTGATTAGCACGTGGCACTGGTAGTAATCCTGAGATCACTACCTTTGAGGTCCTACTTTTCAACTTACTTCCTAGCTCCCTATATTCTGCTTTTAGGACCTCATCCTTTTTTTTTAAACCTATGTCGTTTGTACCAATGTGTACCACGACCACTGTAACTGCTCTGAGACATCCTTGACCCTAGCACCAGAGAGGCAACATACCATCCTGGAGTCTCTTTTGCGGCCACAGAAACACCTATCTATTCCCCTTACAATTGAATCCCCTATAACTATTGCATTCCCACACTTTTTACTTCTCCCCTGTGCAGTAGAGCCAACCGTGGTGCAACGAATTGGGCTGTTTCTGCTGTCCCCTGAGAGGCTATTACCCCCAACAGTATCCAAAGCAGTATACCTGTTTTGCAGGGGAATAGCCACAGGAGAGTCCTGAACTGCCTGCCTAGTCCTCTTGCTCTGCCTGGTGGTCACCCATTCTCCTCCTGCCTGTGGGGTCTGAGCCTGCGGTGTGACCACCTCTCTATAGGTGCTATCCACGATACTCTCTGCCTCGTGGATGCTCCACAGTGTCCCCAGCTGCCGCTCCAGCTCCGAAACCCGGGCTTCCAGGAGCTGCAGCTGGAGACACTTCTTCCACACATGCTGGTCCCGGGCACTGGAATTGTTCCCGGCTTCCGACATGGAGCATGAGGAACACACCACGACTTTGAGCTCTTCTGCCATGACTTAACCCTTTAAATTAAATTAAACCTTCTGGAAGATCTGAATGTCCAATAATATCAGTTACTCTAGGGCCCTTCTTCCCTGGTCCTCGGTACTACAGAACTCCCTAAAAAAAAACACTACTTACTATATTTGAAACAAACTTTAAACTTTTCTTACCTGAGATACTTACCCAGCTATTTAAAGCTATTCCCTAACATCAGGGACCCACCAACCAATCACCTTGCAGCTCTCCTGTGACGTCACTGTTGGCTTTTTTTTCAAAACTCCGGCGCTCTGCCGCTGCACTTTTAAACTCTGTTGGTCTCACTCAGGCTTGCTCCTTCCCGCTGCCGCTGCACTTTTAAACTCTGCTGGTCTCACTCAGTCTCACTCCTTCCCGCTGCCGCTGCACTTTTAAACTGTGCCGGTCTCACTCAGTCTCGCTCCTTCCTGCTGCCGCTGCACTTTTAAACTGTGCCGGTCTCACTCAGTCTTGTTCCTTCCCGCTGCTGCTGCACTTTTAAACTCTGCCGGTCTCACTCAGTCTCACTCCTTCCCGCTACCACTGCACTTTCAAACTCTGTTGGTCTCACTCAGTCTCGCTCCTTCCCACTGCTGCTGCACTTTTAAACTCTGCTGGTCTCACCCAGTCTTGCTCCTTCCTGCTGCCGCTGCACTTTTGAACTCAGCTGGTCTCACTCAGTCTGGCTCCTTCCCGCTGCCGCTGCACTTTTAAACTGTGCCAGTCTCACTCAGTCTCAGTTATTTAAAATGGGGTGCCTCATAGATGCTGAGTAGGCACAAATTAAAATCCTTATTTTTTTCGGATAAACTCATTTTCATCTGTCGTGATCAACTGTACCAAGTTACCGCTTTTAACTATATCAAAGAATTTTTTTTTAAAGTAAAAAAAAAATGAAACAATGCCCAATGGCAGATTTCATGTTCTATATACAAATAAGTTTGGGCCGAAAATTTGTGAGGAAAAGAACTATTCTCCAAGCTAGCAACTTTGGGCACAAGTTTCACCCCACCAGTAGGTAGAAGATCCCAATTGAAATATAATCTTTTTTTTGGGGGGAGGAGGAAGGTGTGCAGGGGGAAGTTGGGGCAGGAGGAAATAACAATTGTAGCCTACCTTCAGATTTTCTGTTTCTCCTGAAGAAATCCAAGGAGCCTCTAGTCAGGGAGCATGTGCAGAAGACAACACCAATTTTTCTAGCTGCATCTGTGCTTGGGCAGCCAGAAATGATTCCAAGCAGAAATAATAGTGGGAGGCTGGGAATGAGCTTCCTCCACATATTTTTGGGTCTGCACTTTCAGCAGGCACAGTTCAGCCTCTACCCCACAAGGATATCCTGGGAATCCCGGGTTACATTAAAGGAAGGCAGACCTAGATATCTGGGTCTCTGGCACTTTTACCTGACTCTTATACTCATGAAACATTTATTTCTGGGGTCAAGAGCCTGGTAAATCAGGTTCCGAAAAACCTTTACCTCCTCAAAATAGCACACTTGCTGTACTGCATCCATGTCTGCAATAATTCCTAACTCCTTCCATTTTTTATAGTAAAAATTTTGATTACCGACCTGTGGAATGGGATTCTCCAGAGGAAGGGATTCCCTCAGCCAGAAACATCCAGCTTGAAAAATGCTCCACAGCTATTATGCAGCTACATACAGTTTAGATGACCTGATTCCCTGCCCTGCTCTCTGCCAACAGTGAAACTGGAACATTCCATTCAACCAGGTGATTTTTTTTGCCTTTCATATTGCGAGGATGTTCATCCTGAAGAAGATTGACTTTTGGTGTCCCAAAGGTGTCGGCTGAGATTTCTGTAATCATTGGGATACAACACATAGTAATTTCTGTCCATGATCCAGGATTCTTTCTTCCTGATTGGCCTACTTACAACAGTTAAAAAGTGAAAGTGTGAGGGAAATAACTTTTTGTTCTGAGTGCTGGATTTTAAACAAAAACTGTAAAGGTACTGAGTATCCTTTTTAGAAGGGTCAAACCATCATCACTAATATAAAAGCAAAATACTGCAGATGCTGGAAATCTGAATTAAAAACAGAAAGTGCTTGAAATACTTAGCAGGTCAGGCAGCAACTCTAGAGAGAGAAGCAGAATTAATGTTTCAGGTCAGTGACCTTATGTATGCAGGAACACCTTAATTGACTGGAATAGAGGTCACAACCTCAGTCCAGTATGAGAACAACATTGGGAGTCAGCCAACGCTGGGAAGACATGTTGCCAGCCGAATACACAGAGCAAATGCCAGATAATGATCATCAGCCCTTGACATTCAATGACATGACATCACTGAATCTCCCACCACTGAGGGTCACCATTGGCCAGAAACTCAACTGGAACAGCAACATAAATGCCATAGCGACTAGAGCAAGTCAGAAGCTGGGTATTCTATGGCATATAGCTCACCTCCTGACTCCCTAAAGCCTCTCCACTACCTACAAGTCAAAAGTCAGGGTGCGTGATGGAAGACTCTCCACTTTCTTGAATGGGTGCAGCTGCAATGACACTCAAGAAGCTCAACACTATCCAGAACAAAGTAATTGGCTTGACCGACATCCCATCGCTAACTTAAACATCCACTCCCTCCATCACCGGTGTACCGAGACTGCTGGGGGTGAGAGGAGGGGGAGGTGGGGGATGATCAGAATGGGGCTGAGTGGTGGCTGGGAATGGTCTTGAGGACTGCTGTGGAACTGGGAGGAGCTCTCCTACTCTTTCTGGCTTCACATTGAGCTATGTACTTTCAAAAAACTTACCTTTATGGTGGTGACCTCCAAGAATGATGATTGTCCCTTTTGAAGGCATAAATGCTGGAATGGCAAGAGAAAAATTGACTGCATCATGTCATACTGACATCTCTGCAATGCTATAAGGCCTGACAGAGGATGGGCTGTCCCTCACCCAAATTTTAAAAAATGCCATCAGCCTAAAAATGTACAGAAGTCTAGCAGAAATGTGTTTCACTCCAATTTGTATTCCTGCACTCAGTGTCCTCATCATCCATTGTTCATAAGAACATAAGACCATAAGAAATAGGAGCAGGAGTAGGCCATTTGACCCTTCAAGCCTGCTTCACCATTCAATAAGATCATGGCTGATCTGGTTGTAGCCTCAACTCCACTTTCCTGCCTCCCTCCCCCATAACCCATTACTCCCTCGTAGATCAAAAATCTGTCTAACTCAGCCTTGAATATATTCAAAGACCCAGCCTCCACTGCTCTCTGGGGTAGAGAATGCCAAAGATTAATGGCCCGCTGAGAGAAGAAATTTCTCCTCATCTCCATCTTAAATGGGAGACTCCTTATTTTGAAACTGTGCCCCCTAGTTCTAGATTTTCCCATGAGAGGAAACATCCTCTCAGCATCTACCCTGTCAAGCCCCCTCAAAATCGTATATATTTCGATAAGATAACCTCTCATTCTTCTAAACTCTAATGAATATAGGCCCAACCAACTCAAACTTTCCTCATAAAACAACCCCTTCATCCCAGGAATCAACCTAGTGAACCTTCTCTGAAGTGCCTCCAATGCAAGTATATGCCTCCTTAAATAAGGTGATCAAGACTGTATGCAATACTCTAGGTGTAGTCTCACTAACACCCTGTACAGCTGTAGCAAGACGTCCCTCCTTTTATACTCATACCCCTTGCAATAAATTCCAATATTCCATTTGCTTTCCATCTTACTTGCAGCACCTGCATGCTAACCTTTTGTAATTCATGTACGAGGACACCCAGATCTCTCAGTACCATAGCATTCTGCAGTCCCTCTCCATTTAAATGATATTCTGCTTTTCTATTCTTCCCACCAAAGTGGACAGCCTCACATTTAACCACATTATACTCAATCTGCCAAATTTTTGCCCACTCACTCAACTAATCTATAGCCCTTTGCAGAATCTTTGGGCTGGATTTTGTTCTGCCCCAGGGGTCCATGGCAGGGGATGGGGCGGGGGGAGCCTAAATATGTCTCCAGATGGGGCTCGATGTTGGGAGGGCCCAGCCCGATCCTCCCAGCAGCGGCAAGGCTCCGTGGCGCCCCCACCCCCACCACTGTGCGACAGGACCTCAATTAAAATATTGAAATCAATAAAATGAATACACTTAAATGGACTTACCTGCGATCTTGAGGGCCTGCCGCTATCTTCGGTGCGGTGGCCGGAACACCCGCGCCTTCAAATCCCCGTCCGAAGAAGCACGGTTCCACACTGGTGGGGAGGGGGGAGAAGGTAGGATTTTGAGTGCATGGGGTTAGGGGGGGACAGGGTCAGATTAACATAATGGGTGCAGAGAATGGTGGGAAGGGCTGAACATTAAACTTAGTGCAGTTTGGGTGGGGGGGGGGGGGGGGTGGGGGGGCGAAGGTTAGATATAAAAGGTGTTTTTTTGGGGGGAAAGGGCAAATAGTTAATGTAATTGTTATTGGGGGGTGGGAAAGGGGCGTAATCAATTTATTTATTTAATTTTAGGGATTCCTTCTTTAAAAATTTAAAAGTGCAAGCAGAGTTGTCTGCCCTTTAAAAATGGTGCCAGTGCCTGCATCCAGGCAGCTGATGCAATTGCCAGCGATGGACTTCCTGCCCCCTCCACGTGATTGGGGTGGGGGTGGGGGGGAGGTGTAGGCCGCCCTGGCTATTTAAATGAACCACCACTGGGAGATTGCGGCAGCTCTTTTGCCATGCGGGCCATCATTTTTTGAGCTCTCTGCCAAGAACGGCGGCGGGCTGTTAAAATCCAACCCTTTGTCTCCCCCTCATAACTTGTTTTCCAATCTACCTTTATATCATCAGCAAATCTGGCTACAATACACTCACTCCCTTCATCCAAGTCATTAATACAGATTGTAAATAGTTGAGACCCCAGCACTGATCCCTGTGGCACCCCACAAGTTACAATTTGTCACTCTGAAAATGGCCCCTTTATCCCCACTCTCTGTGTCCTGTTAGTCAATTCTTTATCCATGTTCATATATTACCCCGAACACCATGAGCTCTTATCTTGTGCAGTAATCTTTTATGTGGCACCTTATTGAATGCATTTTGGAAACCTAAATACACTACATCTACTGGTTCCCGTTTATCCACCCTGTTGTTACATCTTCACAGAACTCGAATACATTTGTCAAATGTGATTTTCCTTTCACAAAACCATATTAATTGTATTATGATTTTCTAAATGTCCTGCTACTACTTCCTTAATAATGGATTCCAGCATTTTCCCAATGACAGATGTACAGCTAACTGGTCTAAATTTTCCTGCTTTCTGTCCTCTTCTTTTCTTGAATAGAGTATTACATTTGCAGTTTTCCAACCCTTTGGGACCTTTCCAGAATCCAGGACATTTTGGCAGATTACAACCAATGCATCCACTACCTCTGCAGCCACTTCTTTTAAGACCTAGGATGCAGGCTATCAGGTCCAGGGGATTTGTCAACCTTTAGTCCCATTAGTGTTCCTCGTACTTTTCCTCTAGTGATAGTGATTGTTTTAAATTCCTCCCTTTTGCCTCTTGATTTTCTACTATTCTTTAGATATTTTGTGTCTTCTTCCATGAAGGCAGATACAAAATATTAGTTGAAAATCTGTACCATTTCATTGTTTCCTATTATTAATTCCTCAATCTCATCCTCTAAAGAACCAATGTTTACTTTAGCTACTCTCTTCCTTTCTATATACTTGTAGAAGCTCTTTCACTGTGCTAAAAAAAAACAAGGACATTAAATCAGAAATCAGTTGGCCTGCCATGTCTGATTTTCCACTCTTTAATTTAAATGGACAGAAAAATTAGGGGCTGCAGGCCAGAGATTTCCCACCTGCACTCCCGGTGAGTGCTGCTTCCCATCACAAGTTCCCAATTGGGGAATCAGGAATGTGAAAGATTACATCTGGCCCATCCCGTGATTCTGTGACCCAGAACTCCCAACTGGGAGTGACATCAACAGGAAGAAGAATCCAGGAAATTGTGGGTACCTAGCTTTCCAAAACATATTCCATGCATGCTGAGAGAGTTAGGTCACAAATCATCCCTATATAAAGTGCAACTTGAAAACTTCTGTTTTGCTTTCCATGATTTAATTGAAAATCTGCAGAGCATTAATTTAATCAAACCAGTGCAAAATGTAATTTCTCATCTTGGGGAGGCAATGAAGAGAATACATGAAAAATTAATTTTATATGCAAAAGAATTACAGCCTTCATCACAAAATATTCCTCACTAATGTATTTTAATTTTATTAATGTCTGCCATTTTGATGAATCCAGCCAACAGCATTTTCAATAGGGATTGAGAAGCATCATTTTAATTTTAAATGGCCTCATTGGTTTCTGCAAGACTATTTTAATCTAATCACTCTGATCCAAGCGGGCCATTGTTTCCTACATATTCATGAAGTCAAAACTGCTAAATATTTTAATGGAGAAAATGTAATCCACCAGGTGAAAAAAAACATTTAGTTAGAAGTTTGATGCACTTAAGTATATTTTAGTCTGGGGACACTAAGCATGTTTAAGTTGCCGTGTGCTTGAATTTATGCCAATCAGACTGTTCTCAAAAAAATATTAATTTTATCTGCAATTGAGTCCAGAATTTTAGTAATGAGCTTATTGCATTACTGAATCCACTTAAACATGTAATTACACAGCCCTATTACTGCATTCGCTTTGAGAAACTACTTTATAATTATAATCTATCATGTAGTACATCTGTTCTTACCTCACTGGAGATAATGTTATTGGGGTTCTAATTAAATGTTAACTTTGATAGTAAGATAGTACTGATTTTTTTTCTCCGAGTTATTTTGTAAGCAACATTTTACCTGCAAAGATTGTAACTTGCCATTTTAATAAACAAAATAAGTATATTGCACGATGTGACTGGTATGAAACAAGGAGGCAAAGTGACCGATGCTTAAGTGTTTTTGTTATTCCTTACTGTTCCTGCTACCACCTGGAGGTCGAAAGAAGACTACCAGCTGGAGGAAACCTGTTCATGAGGAGACATGAGACTTGCTCGCAGAAGTTGGGTGAAAATGGATGGTGGTTGGTGAAGAGAGCAAGCTGGAATGAACTTAAGATTGTTGGCAGAGGTGAGCTGGAGTTGCTAGCAAGTGTCAGCTGGCATCTGTCACAATAACAATAAAAACAGAAAATGTTGCAAATACTCAGCAGGACTGGCAGCATCTGTGGGGAAAGAAACAGAGTCAATGAGCTTAATCTACCCACCTTAGGTTTTTTTCGGGAAAGCAGAACCATTTTCAGGCCGGGAATCCAATCACCGCAACAGTGGGACTGCCGGCCCAATTTTCTCGGTGGTGTCCAAATAAGAGGGCATCTTCGGGATCACCGTCCAATTAGAGACAGCAAGTGGTTTGAGGAGGCGGGAGGGTGGTTCAGCATGCACAACAGCAAGAGCAGCCAGCAGCCTTCACTTTGTGTTCAGTGAGAGAGATACTGAGGTGAATGGGATGAGCGAGAGCGGGACAAAATGGAGGCACGAAACGGCTGGAGGAAACGACAGCCACTTTTTCTCCACCAGCACTGTTGCTTTAGCTCTGCAGGAGATAATAATGAAATTGCAAGCCTCTGCCTGCAGATGACCTCATGCTTGCCAATTTCCACCTTTGATGGGCAAATAATATTTCATTTTCATGACCTCCCACTGTGCACTGGCCTCCTGTGAGTTGACAAGCTGCAGACACAACAGTGATCCCATGTGCCGCAGGTAAAATTCCATTGCCCTCGGAAAGTACCTGCTAATTGCTTCATTTCTATCTCAATTGGCTTCCCGACACTACCGGGTGGGTTGCCGTCAGCGCACAGAAGCCGCCTCTGGGAAAAGCAGGAGGAAAGGGGACACGTTGGCATTCCTGTCTGAAATCATTGTTTTAACTTTCCTCATTTCCCCCTCCCCGCTTCTCCTCCAAACCTGCCTCCAAGGTCCCTGGTAAAATTCCCTCCAAGGTTTCAGGATACTGACCTGAAACATTGGGCAGGATTTTATTCTGCCCTTGGAAACAGGAACGGAGGAGGGGGGGGGCAAACAAAATGGCAAGGGGTGCCATTCCGACGTTGTCCGTGGCCCCTTCCATTTTGTTTGGGGCGGTGAAGGCTGATGATGGCTTTTTTACCCCAAGCCAATTGAAGCCCTTAAGTGGTTAATTAATGGCCACTTAAGAGCCTCTTTCCACCTCTGATCTAATTTTGTGGTGGACAGACAGGCCTGCTGCTATGTCGAAACGCCGCCAGGTGAGACCAGGTGGCCTACTAGAAGGGTTGGGTTGGGGGGGGGTCGGTCCCTCTTTGGGGGCAATCCAAGGCCCTCAGAGGCCACCTCTGATGGAGATGGCTCACTCCCAGCAAGAGCCTAACCCTCCCTCATCAACAGCTTCCCCCCCACCCACTCCATCATCAGGCCAGTCAGGCAGGCCCCGATGACCACCACATCCCACTCACCTGTCCCAGCGTTTCCTCCTTCTTCAGTACTGTAGGCCTCCTGCAATACCAGCGGTGGCCACTGATCCTGGTGGCAGTGCATGCAGTGCTGCCTGCCTTCCGATCGGCTGACAGCTCTTGAGGCGGAAGCTCGACCCTTAAAGCTACAACGTCCCCGACGGCCGGCAGTTAATTGGCTACCCGCCGTTAGATTGCACCGGAGGTCCGACAAAGGGCTGAGGCAGGACCACCCCCCCCCCCCCCCCCACCTTCCAGACACCATCGGGAACCCCTGTCACTGGAATAAAATCTGGCTCATTAACTCTGTTTCTCTCTTCACAGATGTTACCAGACCTGTTGAGTATTTCCAGTATTTTCTGTTTTAATTCCGGATTTCCAGTATCCGCAGTATTTTGCTTTTGAGCAACAATAACAACTTGCATTAATATAGTACCTTTAACATAGTAAAATGTCCCAGGAGTGTTAGAAAACACAACAAAATTACGCTCACACTGACAGAAGCCACTGGGAATTGAAAAGCATGACATTGTGTTACATCAAATGACTCCAGTAGAAAGTCACCTCTTACAAATCGAGTTTTCAATGTAAAATCTTCAGCAATTCCTATGTGACAAAGGGCAACAAGCACATTATTGCCATCAGCAAGTAATGAAGAAGGCCTTATGCTTCTTATCTTTCCATTAATTTACATTTAAACCCTTGGGAAGATATGAGAATGGTACATCACACAGACTTTTGCTAGCAATATTGGATTTCCTCACCAGTTTACTCATTTCAGAACTGAAAATCCACCAACCTTCCAGCATAATTCTATCTCTGGTGGGAATGTGTGAGAAATTAGGCTGGGACCCAAAGCTTCTGTCTGCCCCTTATGATACCAAAGGCATTGGAGGTGACAGGGCCAGGGATAGTGACTACTGAATGGTAAAGGTCCCATGTCCCCAATTTAGGAACAGAGCAGGACAGAATTGGCGGTTTGTGCGTCCAATTAAAGCAGGTTTACCAGCTTGTGAACTGACTAATATGGCGATGCGGCCTGTGGGCCAAATAAAGAGATTTTTTGCAAAATGTTTCAGCTAACGGGGTCACTAATAATTTCCATATGGTGGGGGGGCGGGGGGGGGGGGGGGGTGGTTCCTGATATACCTCTAGAATTAGCAGTATTTGATCAATTTTCCAGCCACTAGGACACAAAAAGCAAGTGCTGTAGATGTGCCCAAGTAGCATAGGTGATTCCCCTGAGATGTTAAATAAGGGACTTTCCTTTGACCCCCTGTGAAATCTGCTGGGGTCAGCAGGAAAGGTTCCAACCAGAATGGAACTAATCAATTCCCTGAAAAAAGGCCTTTGAGCAGAAGATGGATGGGGAATCTAATCCAAAAGCAAAATACTGCAGATGATGAAAATCTGTAAAAAAAAACCAGAAAATGCTAGAAATACTCAGCAGATCTGGCTGCATCCATAGAGAGAGAATCAGAGTTAACAAAACAGCATTTTCTATTTTTATTATGGGTAATCTAATGACTGTGCTTAAAATGATAGAAGGTTTCAATAACGTACATATGGAGATATTATTTCTTCTGGTGTGGGTATTCTGAACAAGGGAGCATCATCTTAAAATGAGAGCCAGGCCATTCAGGAGTGAAATCAGGAAGCACCTCTTCACACAAAATGTGGTAATTCTAACTCTCCCCATAAAGGATATGGAGGCTGAAGGTAAATAGAGTTGAGGTATAGGTGAGCCAGGACCTAATTGAATGGTGAAACCTGCTCAAGGGGCTGAATAGCCTACTCCTGTTCCTATGTTCACCCAACTATATGAAAAAATATCACAACACAATAAACACAATTTATTTTTAAAAATCATAAAATTATACATTTTACTGATTCCATTTTCGAATTTTTCCAATATCTTCCCCTATATGTCATAATGGCTCCATTAGGGCTTAGAAAAATTCCTGAGAATGATCCTAGTCACATACAACCCTATCCAAATCTGGATATTAAAAAAAAACACCCGTTTTAGGCCTCAGGAATGATATCAAAAAACTACACAACAATTACCAGGAGCCACAATATGACTCACCACCCAAAAGAATGCATTGTCAGGTCTCCACACAAAATGTATCTGCATATTTTTTAAATCCCATCATGCCAACCAGACTGAGTTAGAGCTGGGTGCTGGGATTTGGTGATCCATCTTCACAATCCTCGTGTCCACCCTCAACTCATTACATGTTGGCTGCCATTTTGGTGTATTTCCTTGCCAATAAAGGTAAAACATAAATATTGGGTACATCTGTAAAGAACATGTATAAGAGCTATACCGAGAAATTGGGAGATAGCAAGAAGAAATTGGTGATCAGAAGGAAAGGTGTTAGAGAATGAGAAATAGAATCACACTATAGAAAGACAAAGCCAAAACACAAAGGAATGTGTGTGAAAACAATACAGAGCGAAAAAAAATCGCAAAAGAACAGAAAGGTGGAGAAAGGAACACAAAGACATAGGGGAAGAAATTCAACTCTTGGCACCCAATTGTGCTCAAGAAAACAGGCAGCCAGCATTTGAAAATTGGGAAAAGTTGGGGAACACATTGGCTGCCCCATTGATGCTCTTGGCTGTCAGATGCAAGATTCAGACAGGCCTTTAAATAGGCAAGCAGCCTGAAACAGGCTCAAGGCTGCTTAGATGTGCAAATTGGAGTCCTACACCTGTTGCAGGATCCCGATTGTAAAATTCGGGTACAAATATGCAGAGGATTTACCAAATAGACTCCACCCAGTGGCACTAAGTGCTAAAAAGTAAGAGGCCCCAGAAAAAGGTAGGAGAAAAATTATTTCTGTTGGTTCTGAAGGAACAGCAGAGCTCCTCTGGACTCCACAAGAATAAAGTAGGTTGCTGCCACTGCAGATTCCCCACCACCATGGCTACCTTCATGCTGTTCTGGTTGGCCTCCGGGCCAGCCAGTATTGCGTTGTCGAGCGTTAATGAGCTGCACTAGGATTCTGGTGAGGTAATGCAAATGGTGTTGAGAATGTGAATTTGACCTTGGACTCACACCAGCATGAATGCGCAGTACAGTCACACTGTCGACTTCACATCTGTTTTGGCAGAAGTCAAACATTTCTCCACAGCCTGAGAGAAGGAAGTTGAGAAATGCTTGCATGAGGAGTGGTTATTTTTTCTCAGCAAGTAATGCCACAGAAGATGAACCAGGATAGTTTTAAAATTTCCAAATGCCATACATAATATAAACACAAACACATCAACTGCATAAGCATGAGACAATTGTCATCCATATAGGAGACAGACAGTAACTAAAATAGCAGGTAAACAAATAGAAACTCATTCATTATCAAAGCATACCTGTCTCACTCTCAAGCACTGCACCAACTCTTACATTACTAACATAGCTTGTCCTACTTATATATTCTTTTGTCTGCCATAGCAGGTGTACACATAACTTACACACACGCAAGCAGGAGGATGGAAGCAGGCAGCGATCTGTCGGTACCCTCTTCCACCTGCCCGGAACATGAGGCACTTGGTATTTTAACTCTTAAGCCTCGTTTACATACCCCACCACTGATTCCCACCCGAATTCAGCAGGCATGTGTCAATGCCAGCAGGGGGAATGGAAAACCAAGGTCGGGGGTTGTGGGATTAGGCCATCACTAGGTACTAATGGAAATGATCCTCGGCAAGGTAAGTAAGTCAGGAAGTGGGGGGTGGGGTGGGGGGAGTTTGGTGGTAGTCGACAAAGAACAAATTGGTGGGATGGGTGTTGGTTGGGGGATGTCCAAGGTGGAAAGGCCACTGGCAGTTAAAATCCATGTCAAAGAAACTAATATAAGAGTAGGGAAAGGGCATCCATACTTTTAATGGACAAAGAATTGTCAATCTGAAGTGCAGTGGGAATCCTAAAAGCATAGAACCATAGTAAAATTATGGTACAGAAGGAGACTATTCAGCCCATCATGTCTGGCCGGCAATCATCTGTAATAATTGACAATTGCCCATTTTTTTCTGGGTAATGAGCCCTTTACTTAAACTGAAAACATGCTGAAGAAAAGGGCTTCTCAGAAGCCATGGCAAGCCCTCTAGTGAATCCTGCCCAGCCTCTGGAAGATCGGGAATACTTGGGGTCAGGACGAGAGGGAGAAGACAGCAAGCTTCCTTAGAGGGTATTATAGAGGTGGAATCTGCAACAGGCACGAGTGGCCTGCAGCCAGGCTGAGTGAAAGGATAGCGATTGTGCCAGCTCACTGGAGGGTGAGGTCGCAGACAGGTACTGCTGCAGAGACCTTAGATGAGAACTTCAATGGGGCATGTACACTGAGATGCTTTGTCCATTGGCAGGTTGGCCAAACAGTCTGTTATCACTGTAAAGGAGCATGGAAGAATCCAGCTCCAATTTGGAACAGGGCTTCGAACAGTGCTTGGAACCCATTCTTCCTAACGTGGAAGTGGTAGCCAAATCCATGGCAGCACACCTGACCCAGCCATAATGCAGCATCTGGTGGCCAATGTCTTAGCTTCCATTGCAGCAGAGGCAGAAGCCACCCACTGTCTCTGTGCTGCAATGAAAGCTCAGACTGACATCATGAGATCCATGCTTGTTGCCATGCAGGCTCAGACAGCTCCACTATGGCTGCAGATACCAGTGCAAAAGGGGCTGTCATAGCAGTCCAGCAATTTCTCCTCCAGCAAATTACTAGGGTTGCTGAGGTGGTGCCCTGGGCAGTGCCAGTGGCTCCTGGTGCACGAACCTGCTGTTCTCTCTCAGGGTGACAGTCTTCGTGCTCCCACTAGTGACACTGTACCAGTGCCCTTGCTGTTGCCTCTCAGCCCGCCAGCCTAGACTGCTGCCGCCCATGCCGTGGTGGTACAGTCCAAAGCTGGGCCTTCAATACCCAAAGTTGCTCGAGGTCATCATGCAAGACCATCTGCAATCTGCCTCACTGAAAGTCAGCAGCCTTCCACCAGCCAAGCTACAGCCACTGGGATAACACTGTATAGCAGCAGTAGGACAGGCAAAAGCACCCATAAGACAAGCACTAAAAGTTTTTTTTATTAATTTAATGGGATGTGAGTATCGCTGGCAAGGCCAGCATTTGTTGCCCATCCCTAATTGCCCTTGACTACTGAGTGGCTAGCTGGGCTATTTCAGAGTCAATTACGTTGCTATGGGTTTGGAGTCACATATAGGCCAGACCAGGTAAGGACAGCAGATTTCTTTCTCTAAAGGACATTAGACAACCAGATGGGTTTTTACAACAATTGATGATAGTTTCATGGCACCATTACTGAGTCTAGCTTTCAATTCCAGATTTTAAATAATTAATTGAATTTAAATTCCACCAGCTGCCATGGTGGGATTTGAACCCATGTCTCCTGGACATTAGTCTGGGTCTCTAGATTACAAGTTCAGTGACATTACCACTATGCCACTATCTCCCCTGCAGCAGGATGAAGAGTTCAGTTTTGTGTCTATTTTTGTAAATGTTGTTGAATAACACAGTTATGGAATGTTTTTTTGTTGGTGTTATTTATTCTAGAATTTTGACCAAGAGAATGCTGTGATGGCCCATAGCAGATGGATTGAAAGGTGGGGAATTCTGGAGCAACTGTAATGTTGGGATGACATTTTAGTGGAACCGGAGTCTCACAGACAACTCGTCCGAAGGGAAGGGGTTCCGGATGCCTCCTCCCTTCCTTGGTCTCCTCTTCCTTCTCATTCTCCCTTTGCACACTGCTTCCCTCTCTGCTCCCAGTGCTGCATTCCCAAATCATGTTGCAATCCAAGAGGGCCAGCAATTATAGCCTCCATTACTGAAGCAGACTTTCTCCTGTCAGGCCAAACAACCCCTCTGACCTCCTTGTCAAGATCAAGCACCACTCCCTTGAAAATCCAAAAAGTTTGCAAAACTCCTTCAATAACAATCAACACAGTACCTCCGTTAACTCTGCACCAGTAAAGGTCAGTCAAAGGCACCTCATCTGGAAGTTAGATTGTTGGCCCTTTAAATAGCGCTAGAATAGCGCTAGTGGGGATGTCCCTCATGTAGCTGAAAGCATGTGGAGCTGGGAGTGTTTAAGAAAGGGAGTTAACTGGACCTACGTGTTCCAAAATGGCAGATTGTCAAATCAGCATTAGAGGCTATTTGATGTCACCAATTGCCCAATCTGCATGCTTCTGGCACATGCATGGCATGCAAGCGCTAGTGCTTTGTCAGGGCATAGTGTGCAAACTGCACTGGAGGTGGCGGAAGCATTATTTCAATTCGGGGCTTCTGTAATGCCAGGCAGCAGTAGCGCCACAGAGCCAAATTTCACAGCCCAGTAGTATCAATAGTACACAAAATATATCTCATAACAAGCTTATAGAAATAGCACCCAAACAAAATGGAGACTGACAAACCTCCCCACAAAATTATGTCCAAATGATGCCTAACTTCGCAACCTCTTCCTCTCACTATGCAGTACATCAATGAATAAAATCAAAGTTGACACCCTTTCAAAGCACAATACTGGTATGAATTTTCCACTGCTCATTAATGTTAGTAAATATGTTGACAAGAACAACAACTTATATTTATATCACACCTATAATGAAATAAAACGTCCCAAGGTGCTTCACAGGAGCATTATAAAACAAAATATGACACCGAGCCACAAACGGAGACATTGGGCTAGGTTTTATCGGCCCCGCAATGTCAAAGGTTGTGGCCGGGGGCCTGGAAAATGCCTCCGGGAGAGACCCACCCGGGGTTCTCGAAGCCGGGAAGGCCTGGCCCCATATTGCTGGTGGCAGTGAGGCATCGTGGCAGCACCCGCCCCGTTGCTTGGTGACGGGACCAACATTACCATAGTCAAAAAAATGCAAATGAATGACTTAAATACTTAACTGCTCCTGCCATCCATTCCGTTGCAATTGTGGTGGCAGCGGCCAGCACTCTCACGCCTTCAGATCTCTGTTCAGAAATCAGATGCAGGACATTGGTGGGGAGGGGGGAGCAGGTAAGTGTTTCAGTGTTGGTAGGGGGAGCGAGGTAAAACTATTTTGATTGGTGGAGGGAATGGTGGGAAGGGGTTTTTGGGAAGGGGTTGAAGATAAAAGTTAGTGAACTTTGCAGTGGGGGCGGGGGAGGTCAGGTACACAAGGTAGGCATTTTGGGGGGTGAGAGGGCAAGGAATGAACTAAATAGATATTGGTGGGGGGGGGAGGGAGAGGGGATAGAAACATTAATTTTTTACATTAAGTCTGAAATGCCTATTCCTTTAAAAATTTCAATTAAATGTAAGGGCTGGAGGCCCTTTAAAAATGTCATCTGCGCCTTGCTCTGTGGTGCCTGATGCTGTTGCCGGGAATGGACCGCCTGCCCCCTCCACATTATCGGCAGCGGCAACATAAAAATCAGCCCATTAAGTCAGATTAACAAAAGCTTGGTCAAAGATATAGGTTTTTAGGAGTGTCTTAAAGGAGGAAAGCGAGGTGGAGAGATGTAGGGAGGGTATTCCAGAACCTAGGGCCCAGACAACTGAAGGTGTGGCCACCAATGGTGGAGTGATTAAAATCGAGATGCTTAAGAGGCCAGAATTACAGGAGCACTGATATCTTAGAGAGTTGTGAAGTTGAAAGAGATTACGGATAGGGAGGGGCGAGGCCCTGGAAGGATTTGAAAACACCAATAATAATTTCGAATCAAGACATTGCTTGACTGGGAGCCAATGTAGGTCAGTGAGCACAACAGTGATAGGTAACTGGGACTTGGTGCAAGTTAAGACATGAGCAGCAGAGTTCTGGATGATCACAAGTTTATGGAGGGTAGAATGTGGGAAACCAGCCGGGAATGGATTGGAATAGTCAAGTCTCGAGGTAATGAAGGCTTGAATGAGGGTTCAGCAGCAGATGAGCTGAGGCAGGGGCGAAGGTGGGCAATGTTACCGAGGCGGAAATAGTCAGTCTTAGTGATGGCACGAATATGAGGCTGGAAGCTCCTCATGGGTCGAATGTGACACCAAGGTTGCAAACAGACTGACTTAATCGCATCCTGTTGCCAGGGAGAGGAATGGAGTCGATAGCAAGGGAATGGAGTTTGAAGTGGGGAGGAAATTTCTGCTCATCCAGTCAGGATGTTGGATAAGCAGTCTGCTGATTTAGCAACAGTGGACGAGCTGAGAGAAGTGGTGGTGAAGTTGAGCTGGGTGCCATCTGCATTCATGTGGAAACTAACGTTGTGCTTTCGGATGATGTCACCAAGAGGCAGCACGTAGTTGTGAAATAGGAGGGGGCCAAGAATAGATCCTTGGGGGACACCAGAGGTAATGATGCAGGAGTGGGAAGAGATGTGGGATTGGAATTCCTCTCCCCCACCACTCCCAAACTTGACTTTAAAACTGGACTTTGTGGAGTATGGGGAAGGAACCCCAACCCCCAGGGACACTTGTACTGTGAATAAGAGCCAAACCTCAACACAAAGCACACAGAGGCAGGCTGCATTCCGATGAGTCAATTTTCAAACATCCCTACATCACAACAGAACTGATGCTGTTAAAGGACTGGAATTTCGGACATTATTATAACAGTGGCACAGGATAACTGCCATCATGTTAAATAATCGGGGAGGCCATTGTTGCAACTAACTGGCCCCAGAGCGCCGCATTCATTCCTCTCAAGACAGGAGAGAAACCTCTTTCAAGGATATTAGCTTTGGAGCCTGGATAACCTCACCTTGGTGGAGTTCATTGTTCTCAGTCAGCGAAATCACATCAGCACTAAAAGGATCTGTCTGGACCAGGCAGACAACAGAGGAAAAGGATTAAATGGTGCTAAGCGCTGACAATCCAGCAGGATGGCTTCAGGAGATGTGGTTATGATATTTTGATAAGGATCATCATAAAAAGGACAATATCGAAGGGTTTGGCACTGCAGTCGAGAAGGAGGGTCAGGAATGGTCAACCTGGCTCATGGACCTACAATTCTCACCGGAAGGACCAACCGCGTGGAGAATTGTAAGTTATCAGCTAAATCCAAGGGGCATTTGAGGCTGAGAGTTTTAAAACAATTTTAAGTGTAGCAACCAAATCGTGGGAGGTTTTTGGGTTTTGAATTGAGCGAATTTGGGGCAGAAACGTGAGGTTTTGCCTGTGGTTTTTTTCGAAAAGGTTTAAATTAGTTTAGAGGTCTTTGTAACAGGGTGTTAGGAGGGTTTTTTTTTTAATAAACAAATTTTTGGTTCAGCCTAACCCTGTGTCACGTACAATTTTGTTCTTGTAATTCCCAAAGTGCAAGAAATGTAGTAAATGGGTATGGGAACGGAACCGCTTACGGAATTGGCAACCGTGGCAGGACTTTAGGTTAAGAACAAAATTAAAATTATGTACAGGGTCATAGGCAAGAAACTCTCAATGGAGGATAAGGTATCTCAGTATGTAGGAGGATAACGTATCTCAGGCTGGGTCTGTTTTCCCTGGAGTGAAGAAGGCTGAGAGGGGACATGATAGAGGTATATAAAATTATGAGAGGCATTGATAGGGTCGATAGCCAGAGTCTGTTTTCCATGGTAGGGGTGACTAAAGCTAGAGGGCATAGATTTAAGGTGAGAGGGAAGAGGTTTAAAGGGGATCAAAGGGGTAAATTTTTCATACAAAGAACAGTGGGTATCTGGAATGAGCTGCCTGAGGAGGTGGTGGATGCAGGAACAGTAGCAACATTTATGAGGCATCTGGACAGGTACTTGAATAAGCAAGGCATAGAGGGATATGGAATTAATGCAGGCAGGTGGGATTGGTATAGATAGGCATTATGGTCGGCATGGACGCGGTGGGCCAAAGGGGCTGTTTCTATGCTGTACGACTCTATGACTCTATGACTGTATGTGTGTGGCAAGTTACACCTTTCTGAGCCATGGGTGCTGGAAATGATGCATTCTGACAGTCCCCAAGAGATGGCAGCAGAGTAGATGGGTAGTAGCAAGTACAAGAAATCAAAAGGAAAAGCAGTTTGGTTGCTGTGTATGCAGAAACAAATTCAGGTTCTCACCAAAAGGGTTAAACAGAACAGGAGAAAAGGGATTCGGAGAACAGCGCAAGTGACAGAGAGGCTGTAGTCAATCGCCGAATGGAAGATCTAAGTAAGGAAAGGCAGGAGAGGAAGGCACAGGAAGAAACGTCCAGGAATACGATAGAGTACCCACAATGCCAGGTCACAGACAGAAAAAGGGAGTGTCAGGCTCAGTGCAAGGAGAGTGCCAGGAACTTGGAGAAAGCTGACAAGGCTGAGGGGCAATTGAGGGATATCAAGGTGGTATATAGGATAGCTCAGAGTTGGATACATGAAGAGACTGATCATGGGCCATGTTAGGAGGAAATTGGTAAGCTGACCCTGGCATTATCCGGCATCAGGGGCATGCCTTGTCGTATGGCACCAGGGGAAATTGTGGTAGACTGGGATGTGGAGAGAAGGGTGTCCGATGATGGTACCCAGTATAGAGAGTGTCAGCCAGCTCCTGAGGCACCGGGACCACTGAAACCGATGTGCCCCCTGCAACAGCAAAAGGTCGGTCCACCACCGGCAGGCGGTGGTCCAGCGCCGTTGCAAAGCAATTATGTACTCCCCTATATGACCCTTCACTCGCAGGAAATTCTGGCCAGTGTGCCAAAACTGAAGCATGGAGGGGTTGCCTCTGTCCATTTCGCTAGCATAGAGCAGATAGGGGGAATTAATAACTGTGATGAGGAGGAAATGAAGAAACTGATCCTGTTCTCCCCAGATGGGAAGCTGTATCAGAGTCTGTCAACAGCTACTAAGTTGGGAGGGGGAACCAGGGACAGTTTGCAGGATGAAATCTTAGTGGTGCTGGGACATAATCAGGGCAGTCCGTTCTTGCAGGTTGAGCAGACCAGACAGCTTGTAGGTGAGGCACCGGAGACGTTTGCGAACAGGTTATGGCCCATATATATGAAAGCTACTGGGGGAAATCCAGCCCGAGCGCAGCGGATAGGGGCTACCAGGAATCATTGGTTGAGGACCCTGGTAGCCAACAGCTTGCCACGGATTAGGGCAAGGGCAGAATCATGGTTTGACCCTGAGAATGAGACAAATACAGAGGCAGGTATGTTGAGGAAACTGACTCTGGCTTTTAAATCTGACCGGGGGGAGGAGAATAAATAAAAGGGAAAGGTATTCGAAATAAAGGGAAGCATGAGTGGTAGAAAGGAGTGGAAGCAAGAAGGTGGGAATGCGGACAGATCCCAGGCATGTTTCAATTGTGGGAAAATAGGACACTGGAGTTGGGAGTGTAAGTCTCTGAAAAGTGGGAAGCCAGGAAGAGGGAGTCCCTCAGGGTCGAAATCACGGGCAGTAGAGGCAGAGAAAGAACGAGTAGAAGACCCAGTGAAACTTCTGGTGGCCGCATTACAGCAGGTTATGGGCAAGGGCCAGAGAAAGGTGCTCGGATTGAAAGATAATAGAGGGAGTTAATCGGAAGATTCTCATGGTAGGTTTTAAAACACTGTGTGAACAATAAAAGAAAACTTTGTGTGTACATGAGTTGGTTCAGTTTTCTGTTTGTATGTTTTATTGGAGTGTCCTGTTTGATTTTGTGTGTCTATGCTCCAGTGTTCAATGTCTGTCAGAGTGGATGCTGGAAGTGTTAAAATCTAATTGTGCTGTGCTCTTGTGCTGAGAGAGAGAGTGACTCATGTCTTTGATTTCTCTGAGTTTGCAAGCCAGTGTCTGTGGCACTTAAAAGATATTTAACCCCTTGTCATCTGTTTTTATAAGTAATTTTAAAACAGTTGGTTGTTTAATGTGTTTCAAGAGTTTTTTTTAATGGATGTAAGTGAGAAAGAAGTTATGATAACTTGGATATTGAACTGTAAAAAAAAATATTGTTTCATTGTTCTAGGAGAGATATAGGGAGTTCTCTCCCATACTGTGTGAGGCTGCTGTTAGGTTTAAATTTTGTTTGAAGTAGTACTGTGAAAATTCACCTTTGACTTGACTTCCTACTTACAGTTGCTTCAAAGGGGACCTTGAAGAAAGAAGACCCAAAAACCCAGAACTTAAGTTATTTTCTTTTGATTCTTGGTAAAACATGTGCTATGTTAATTGATTTAAGTTGATAAAGTTTAAGGTGTGTGCATGGGGAATGCAAGTGGGAAGCTTCCAGTGAGAGAATGTGTGTGTGTAATAAAGGTTTTGTGTGGAGGATGTATGCTTTAAGTTTGTTTTCTGAAATTGTGATTTTGTAGTCTTAAGTTGATTACTTTTGGGTTAAAGGGGAGTCCACAATGGGAATTGTGACCTTGTTAAAGGGGGACAGTAATGGAAATAAGCATATGTTCAAAGTTATAAATTCAAGTTGGAATTTCTGATCATAATTTCAAGCACAGACTCCTGTGTTACAGAGCTGCTTGGGATGAACCACGACAAAAACCACTGCATCTCTTTCCACACCTGCTTTGCAAAGACACATTCCAGGAGGAGGTGGGCGACCGTCTCTTCCCCACCACAGCCACTGGGGGGGCATTGCGCGGAGGGGGCGAGACTTCGGGCGTGCATGAAGGATCTGACGGGGAGGGCCCTTCTCACCACCAGCCAAGCTACATCTTGGTGCTTGTTTGAAAGTTCTGGTGATGAGGCATCCGCCAAATGACTTTGGCGGTCTGCTCGGGGAACCATCCAACAGAATCCCCCATCTTCTTTTCCCGAAGGGCCTTGAGAACGTTCCGTGCAGAACAAAGAACAAAGAACAAAGAAAATTACAGCACAGGAACAGGCCCTTCGGCCCTCCAAGCCTGCGCCGATCCAGATCCTCTATCTAAACATGTCGCCTATTTTCTAAGGGTCTGTATCCCTTTGCTTCCTGCCCATTCATGTATCTGTCCAGATACATCTTAAAAGACGCTATCGTGCCCGCGTCTACCACCTCCGCTGGGCAACGCGTTCCAGGCACCCACCACCCTCTGCGTAAAGAACTTTCCACGCATATCCCCCCTAAACCTTTCCCCTCTCACTTTGAACTCGTGACCCCGAGTAATTGAATCCCCCACTCTGGGAAAAAGCTTCTTGCTATCCACCCTGTCAATACCTCTCATGATTTTGTACACCTTAATCAGGTCCCCCCTCAACCTCCGTCTTTCTAATGAAAATAATCCTAATCTGCTCAACCTCTCTTCATAGCTAGCGCCCTCCATTCCAGGCAACATCCTGGTGAACCTCCTCTGTACTCTCTCCAAAGCATCTGCATCCTTTTGGTAATGTGGCGACCAGAACTGCACGCAGTATTCCAAATGTGGCCGAACCAAAGTCTTATACAACTGTAACTTGACCTGCCAACCCTTGTACTCAATACCCCATCCGATGAAGGAAAGCATGCCTTCTTGACCACTCTATTGACCTGCGTTGCCACCTTCAGGGAACAATGGACCTGAACACCCAAATCTCTCTGGACATCAATTTTCCCCAGGACTTTTCCATTTACTGTATAATTCACTCTTGAATTGGATCTTCCAAAATGCATCACCTCGCATTTGCCCTGATTGAACTCCATCTGCCATTTGTCTGCCCAACTCTCCAACCTATTTATATTCTGCTGTATTCTCTGACAGTCCCCTTCACTATTTGCTACTCCACCAATCTTAGTGTCGTCTGCAAACTTGCTAATCAGACCACCTATACTTTCCTCCAAATCATTTATGTATATCACAAACAACAGTGGTCCCAGCATGGATCCCTGTGGAACACCACTGGTCACACGTCTCCATTTTGAGAAACTCCCTTCCACTGCTACTCTCTGTCTCCTGTTGCCCAGCCAGTTCTTTATCCATCTAGCTAGTACACCCTGGACCCCATGCGACTTCACTTTCTCCATCAGCCTACCATGGGGAACCTTATCAAACGCCTTACTCCAGTCCATGTATATGACATCTACAGCCCTTCCCTCATCAATCAACTTTGTCACTTCCTCAAAGAATTCTATTAAGTTGGTAAGACATGACCCTCCCTGCACAAAACCATGTTGCCTATCACTGATAAGCCCATTTTCTTCCAAATGGGAATAGATCCTATCCCTCAGTATCTTCTCCAGCAGCTTCCCTACCACTGACATCAGGCTCACCGGTCTATAATTACCTGGATTATCCCTGCTACCCTTCTTAAACAAGGGGACAACATTAGTTATTCTCCAGTCCTCCTGGATCTCACCCGTGTTTAAGGATGCTGCAAAGATTTCTGTTAAGGCCCCAGCTACTTCCTCTCTCGCTTCCCTCAGTAACCTGGGATAGATCCCATCCGGACCTGGGGACTTGTCCACCTTAATGCCTTTTAGAATACCCAACACTTCCTCCCTCCTTATGCCGACTTGACCTAGAGTAATCAAACATCTGTCCCTAACCTCAACATCCGTCATGTCCCTCTCCTCGGTGAATACCGATGCAAAGTACTCGTTTAGAAACTCACCCATTTTCTCTGACTCCACGCATAACTTTCCTCCTTTGTCCTTGAGTGGGCCAATCCTTTCTCTAGTTACCCTCTTGCTCCTTATATATGAATAAAAGGCTTTGGGATTTTCCTTAACCCTGTTTGCTAAAGATATTTCATGACCCCTTTTAGCCCTCTTAATTCCTCGTTTCAGATTGGTCCTACATTCCCGATATTCTTTCAAAGCTTCGTCTTTCTTCAGCCTCCTAGACCTTATGTATGCTTCCTTTTTCCTCTTAGCTAGTCTCACAATTTCACCTGTCATCCATGGTTCCCTAATCTTGCCATTTCTATCCCTCATTTTCACAGGAACATGTCTCTCCTGCACGCTCATCAACCTCTCTTTAAAAGCCTCCCACATATCAAATGTGGATTTACCTTCAAACAGCTGCTCCCAATCGACATTCCCCAGCTCCTGCCAAATTTTGATATAGTTGGCCTTCCCCCAATTTAGCACTCTTCCTTTGGGACCACTCTCGTCTTTGTCCATGAGTATTCTAAAACTTACGGAATTGTGATCACTATTCCCAAAGTAGTCACCTACTGAAATTTCAACCACCTGGCCGGGCTCATTCCCCAACACCAGGTCCAGTATGGCCCCTTCCCGAGTTGGACTATTTACATACTGCTCTAGAAAACCCTCCTGGATGCTCCTTACAAATTCTGCTCCATCTGGACCTCTAACACTAAGTGAATCCCAGTCAATGTTGGGAAAATTAAAATCTCCTATCACCACCACCCTGTTGCTCCTACATCTTTCCATAATCTGTTTACATATTTGTACCTCTATCTCACGCTCGCTGTTGGGAGGCCTGTAGTACAGCCCCAACATTGTTACCGCACCCTTCCTATTTCTGAGTTCTGCCCATATTGCCTCACTGCTTGAGTCCTCCATAGTGCCCTCCTTCAGCACAGCTGTGATATCCTCTTTGACCAGTACTGCAACTCCTCCACCCCTTTTATCTCCCTCTCTATTCTGCCGGAAGCATCGATATCCTGGGATATTTAGTTGCCAATCATGCCCTTCCCTCAGCCAAGTCTCAGTAATAGTAATAACATCATACTCCCAGGTACTAATCCAGGCCCTAAGTTCATCTGTTGTTCACGGCATTTCTCCTGTATCTGACGAAGGGAGAACAGCATGTCAATGGTCGATCTCTCTGCACGAAAGCCACACTGTGCCTCAGGGTAGACGCACTCGGCCAGCTTCTGGAGCCTGTTCAGAGCGACTCGAGCAAAGACTTTCCCCACTATGCTGAGCAGGGAGATTCCACGGTAGTTGTTGCAGTCACCGCGGTCACCTTTGTTTTTATAGAGGGTGATGATATTGGCATCGTGCATGTCCTGGGGTACTGCTCCCTCGTCCCAGCACAGGCATAGCAGTTCATGTAGTGCTGAGAGTATAGCAGGCTTGGCACTCTTGATTATTTCAGGGGTAATGCTGTCCTTCCCAGGGGCTTTTCCGCTGGCTAGAGAATCAATGGCATCACTGAGTTCCGATTTGGTTGGCTGTATGTCCAGCTCATCCATGACTGGTAGAGGCTGGGCTGCATTGAGGGCAGTCTCAGTGACAGCATTCTCCCTGGAGTACAGTTCTAGGTAGTGCTCAACCCAGCGGTCCATCTGTTTGCGTTGGTCAGTGATTATGTCCCCCGATTTAGATTTGAGGGGGAACAGATGCCCCTCTACATTGCTTTCAATGATCTCACCAAAGCCTTTGACCTCGTCAGCAGACGTGGTCTCTTCAGACTACTAGAAAAGATCGGATGTCCACCAAAGCTACTACGTATCATCACCTCATTCCATGACAATATGAAAGGCACAATTCAACATGGTGGCTCCTCATCAGAGCCCTTTCCTATCCTGAGTGGTGTGAAACAGGGCTGTGTTCTCGCAACCACACTCTTTGGGATTTTCTTCTCCCTGCTGCTTTCACATGCGTTCAAATCCTCTGAAGAAGGAATTTTCCTCCACACAAGATCAGGGGGCAGGTTGTTCAACCTTGCCCGTCTAAGAGCGAAGTCCAAAGTACGGAAAGTCCTCATCAGAGAACTCCTCTTTGCTGACGATGCTGCTTTAACATCTCACACTGAAGAGTGCCTGCAGAGTATCATCGACAGGTTTGCGGCTGCCTGCAATGAATTTGGCCTAACCATCAGCCTCAAGAAAACGAACATCATGGGGCAGGACGTCAGAAATGCTCCATCCATCAATATTGGCGACCACGCTCTGGAAGTGGTTCAAGAGTTCACCTACCTAGGCTCAACTATCACCAGTAACCTGTCTCTAGATGCAGAAATCAACAAGCGCATGGGTAAGGCTTCCACTGCTATGTCCAGACTGGCCAAGAGAGTGTGGGAAAATGGCGCACTGACACGAAACACAAAAGTCCGAGTCTATCAGGCCTGTGTCCTCAGTACCTTGCTCTCCGGCAGCGAGGCCTGGACAACGTATGTCAGCCAAGAGCGACGTCTCAATTCATTCCATCTTCGCTGCCTCCGGAGAATACTTGGCATCAGGTGGCAGAACTATATCTCCAACACAGAAGTCCTTGAAACGGCCAACACCCCCAGCTTATACACACTACTGAGTCAGCGGCGCTTGAGATGGCTTGGCCATGTGAGCTGCATGGAAGATGGCAGGATCCCCAAAGACACATTGTACAGCGAGCTCGCCACTGGTATCAGACCCACCGGCCGTCCATGTCTCCGCTATAAAGACGTCTGCAAACGCGACATGAAATCGTGTGACATTGATCACAAGTCGTGGGAGTCAGTTGCCAGCATTCGCCAGAGCTGGCGGGCAGCCATAAAGACGGGGCTAAATTGTGGCGAGTCGAAGAGACTTAGTAGCTGGCAGGAAAAAAGACAGAGGCGCAAGGGGAGAGCCAACTGTGCAACAGCCCCGACAAACAAATTTCTCTGCAGCACAGTGGCGCAGTGGTTAGCACCGCAGCCTCACAGCTCCAGGGACCCGGGTTCGATTCTGGGTACTGCCTGTGCGGAGTTTGCAAGTTCTCCCTGTGTCTGCGTGGGTTTCCTCCGGGTGCTCCGGTTTCCTCCCACATGCCAAAGACTTGCAGGTTGATAGGTTAATTGGCCATTATAAATTGCCCCTAGTATAGGTAGGTGGTAGGGAAATATATAGGGACAGGTGGGGATGTGATAGGAATATGGGATTAGTGTAGGATTAGTATAAATGGGTGGTTGATGGTCGGCACAGACTCGGTGGGCCGAAGGGCCTGTTTCAGTGCTGTATCTCTAAACTAAAAAACTAAACACCTGTGGAAGAGCCTGTCACTCCAGAATCGGCCTTTATAGCCACTCCAGGCGCTGCTTCACAAACCACTGACCACCTCCAGGTGCGTATCCATTGTCTCTCAAGATAAGGAGGCCCAAAAGAAGTTCATCTAAAATAAAAGCAAAATACTGTGGATGCTGGAAATCTGAAACAAAAACAAGAAATGCTGGAATCACTCAGCAGGTCTGGCAGCATCTGTGGAAAGAGAAGCAGAGTTAACATTTCGGGTCAGTGACCCTTCTTCGGAACTGACAAATATTAGAAAAGTCACAGATTATAAACAAGTGAGGTGGGGGTGGGGCAAGAGATAACAAAGGAAAAGGTGCAGATTGGACCAGGCCACATAGCTGACCAAAAGGTCACGGAGCAAAGGCAAACAATATGTTAATGGTGTGTTGAAAGACAAAGCATTAGTACAGATTAGGTGTGAAGACACTGAATATTGAACAGCAGCAAGTGCAAACCTGAAGAAAAACAACCTGAAAAAAACAAGTTCATCTGCCTTACCTATTCCACTTCTTGCATTAAAACAAATGCACCTCAGACCACCAGTCCCTTTGCGTTCATCATCTGCTCCCTGTCTACTCTTTCCCTTAGTCACACTGACTTCATTATCTAGTTCCTTACAGGCTTTAGTTACTTCCTCCTTACTGTCCACTGACCTCCTCATTTGATTCCCATCCCCCTGCCACATTAGTTTAAACCCTCCCCAACAGCGTTAGCAAAAGCACTCCCAAGGACATTAGTTCCAGTCTGGCCCAGGTGTAGACCGTCCAATTTGTAATAGTCCCACTTCCCCCAGAACCGGTCCCAATGTCCCAAAAATCTGAACCCCTCCCTCCTGCAACATCTCTCAAGCCACGCATTCATCCTGACTATTCTTTCATTTCTACTCTGACTATCACGTGGCACTGGTAGCAATCCTGAGATTACTACCTCTGAGGTCCTACTTTTTAACTTGGCTCCTAACTCCCTAAACTTTGCTTGTAGGACCTCATCCCGTTTTTTACCTATATCATTGGTGCCTATGTGCACAACAACAACTGGCTGTTCACCCTCCCCTTTCAGAATGTTCTACAGCCGATCTGAGACATCCCTGACCCGTGCACCTGGGAGGCAACATACCATTCGGGAGTCTCATTTTCGACCACAGAACCGCCTATCTACTCCCCTTACAATCGAATCCCCGATGACTATAGCCCTTCCACTCTTTTTCCGGCCCTTCCGAACAGCAGAGCCAGCCACGGTGCCATGAACCTGGCTACTGCTGCCTTCCCCTGGTGAGCCATCTCCCTCAACAGTGTCCAAAACGGTATACCTGTTTTGGAGGGAGATGACCGCAGGGGACCCCTGCGCTGCCTTCCTGCTCTTTCTCTGCCTTTTGGTCACCCATTCCCTTTCACCCTCAGCAATCCTAATCTGCGGTGTGACCAATTCGCTAAACGTGCTATCCACGACCTCCTCAGCATCGCGGATGCTCCAAAGTGAGTCCATCCGCAGCTCCAGAGCCGTCATGCGGTCTAACAAGAGCTGCAGCTGGACACACTTCCAGCACGTGAAGGAGTCAGGGACATCAGCCGTGTCCCTGAGCTCCCACATTGAGCAAGAGGAGCATAACACGGGTCTGAGATCTCCTGCCATTTTCAATCTTAAGCTTAAGTTAGTCTTAACTTAGATAAACGAAAAAGGAACGAAAAGTTTTCACCGATCACACGAAAAAAAAATAAATAGAAAAAGCCTTACCTTATCTGCACACCACCGAGTCCTTTTTTTTTGGTTACAGGAGGAGGGCGGGTGGGAAACACTACAGGTGTAGTGTCTCGGGTTCAGCCGCTGCCCAAATATATAGGACTTACTCACCCAGCTGCCACCTCGCTCTCCCTGTCGCCGCTGCAAAAAGAGGTGCAGACCTCTTCTCTCCCTGGTCTTATTTGTTTGCTGTATTGAACCCTTTGCTGTGTCTATTAGGAAGGATGCGAGCATAAGAGGGGTGACAATCCCAGGCAGCGGAGGCACTCAGGTTAAAACCTCCCTGTACATGGATGACGTCGCCGTCTTCTGTTCGGATCTGCTGTCTGTGCGCAGACTGATGAATATCTGCGACCGTTTCGAACTGACCTCGGGAGCCAAAGTTAACCACGGCAAGAGCAAGGCCATGTTCTTTGGGAACTGGGCTGACCAATCCTTTGCCCCCTTCACCGTCAGGTCAGACTACCTGAAGGTGCTGGGGATATGGTTCGGAAGGGCCAGGGCGTGCATCAAAACCTGGGAGGAGCGAGTAGCCAAGGTACGACAAAAGTTGGGCATGTGGGGGCAGCGATCTCTCTCCATTGTGGGTAAGAACCTGGTCATCAGGTGCGAGGCGCTCACATTGTTGCTGTACGTGGCGCAGGTCTGGCCCATACCCCACTCCTGCGCTGTGGCGGTCACCCGAGCCATTTTCCGCTTCATCTGGGGATCTAAAATGGACCGGGTCCGGAGGGACACGATGTTCAAATCTCTGGACAAGGGCGGGAAAAATGTACCTAACGTGGCCCTCATCCTGATGACCACCTTCGTGTGTGGCTACATCAAGCTGTGTGTAGATCTCCAGTACGCAAACTCCAAGTGTCACTACGTGCTGAAGTTCTATCTGTCCCCGGTGTTGTGAAGGATGGGCCTAGTCACATTGCCGCGGAACGCTCCATGCAGTTGGAGAGATTTAGGGAGAATAAGAGGGCAGTGAACTCAGTGGAGACTAAACATGATGAGTTTAGATGGAGGTTGAAGTTACCGAAGTTGAGAAGTCATTCGGTGCAGAGAGTCATGCCCAATAAAGACATATCATATTCCTAACTTTTAAGATATGAACTTTAATCAATGTGGACTCTTTGTAATTGACTTATCCTTTACAAAAATGTGGACAATGTGCTGCAAAGATGGCCGCTGAAGGTCTGATGAGCTGGCCTGTGTATTCAAAAACTGCTTCACTGTCTCGAAAGGACAAAAGGATAAATTCCAGTCTAAGAGGTGTTAACTGCACCCATCCTGAAACCATCAAGAGACATTCCTGAATTGCATGGGTGCTTCTGAAACAAAGAAAGTGTGAAGTAGCCACATATAAACAGAATGATACCCATCCACACATAAATAGATAACCATGATTTCCACATCCAGGCCCATTGTGTGGTCACACCAGAGCAGAAGGCCATGTGTCAACTAATAGAAGTGCTAATTTGATGGATTTTGACTATAAAAGGTACCCCTCCGGAGAGAGGAGAGATCTAGCCAACATCAAAGAAAGCAGTCCAGCCAGTGGCTGTGGACAGAAGTCCAGCAAGGCAAGGAAGTAACCCTGCTGCTAATTCTAAACTTCAACTTGCTGCAGCAGAGAACTAAAAGTGATCACCACCTCCAGTCTGAAAACTTGACCATCAGAAATCTACAACACCTCAACAACTTCAAGACTAAAAGCACCCAGACCTGCATCTTTAAAAGTGACTGTCCTTAGAAGATTCAACATGTTTACCGTGAACCACAAACACCTACCTCACTTTAAACCACTTACCCTTTTCCTCTCTACTCTTGTGTATTTGTGCGTGAGTGAATGTGTGTGTGAGTGGTGTTGCTAACATTTCCGGAAAGGAATACTGTTTAATAAATAGTTAATCTTCTGTTTTTAACCTGCAAGAAAACCTGTCATTTGTCGGTTTATTTGAACCTAAAAAGCACTCAGTGGCTAGCTCATCATTTTAAACAAAACATGAATGTGGTCAGTTGGGAGGTGAACAATGGGAAGCACCCACACCCCTTACCACTTGTCTGTAACAAGATGCTGAGGGAGGAAAGCAATGAAGATATCTTGGTGAGAACTTTTTTTGTATTTGGGAGGGTGGTAGAGAATGATGATTTTGAAAGAGAGATGAGAGGGGCGGAGCAAGGTGAGATGTTCAAAGCAGGAGAAAGTGTCAGAGGAGGAGGGGGTCAGGCCAAGGTGTGATCTGGTGACAAGTGCCACATCGCCACCGTGACGGTCTTGGTGGGGCAAGTGGTGGAAGATGTAACCAGGCGGGGAGGCTTCATTAAGGGGAAAGGTGGCATCATCCCTCAGCCAGGTTTCTGTTAAGCCATGAAGTCGCTGCAATCATTCACAATAAGTTCATGGATAGCAAGGGCCTTGTTCATAAGTGAACAGACATTCTGGAGGGAGATGAGTAAATGGGTGGTGAGAGCTGATCTACTGGAAGAGGCAACAGGATCAGCAGTGGGAGGGGTGAGTTGGACAGGAAGAAGATTGGCAAGATTAGGCCCTATCTGGTGCACTGCATGGGAAGGATGATGAGAGAGTGTGATGGGGCTAATTGGGGTTGCTGCTCATAAGGAGTGCCTCAATGAGCCCATCAGTGGATGCCAAGAGAGGCACAGAGGGAAGCTGTAGGCTTATCTAAGAGGGAGACAAGCCGAGGAGGGTGGTAAGACAGCAGGAAAATCAAGGAGTACTGAAGATTTGGGGTAGGGAATTGGGAGGCAGAGTACCTGAGAGTGGAAAAATGAAAGGAGGCATAACAATAGGAGAGAGGGGTCTAGGAAGGATAAAGAGAAAAGAAGTTATAAAAGAAGGAGCAAAAGTGGGCTCAGGACTGAAGAGGCAGCCAAAATACACATGCTCAAGTTACCTAGGTCTGGTTATATAAAAAATAGGATACATAAAAACCTGATTGTTGTTGCAGTAGCCATAGGATAATAGACATCTCTGTTCATTAGAGAGACACAGTTGGTAATGCATAATTTGAGGGTCACCACTCCTCAAGCACAGCACAAGGTGAGGAGGCAGTTCTCCATGAGCTACCATAGGAGGTACAGGGATTGAACCCCACACTGTTGGCATATTTCTGTATCCCATTCTAGCCTTCTAGTCAACTGAGCTGGGTGGCACAGTGGTGCAGTGGTTAGCACCGCAGCCTCACAGCTCCAGCGACCTGGGTTCGATTCTGGGTGCTGCCTGTGTGGACTTTGCAAGTTCTCCCTGTGACCGTGTGGGTTTTCACCGGGTGCTCCAGTTTCCTCCCACAGCCAAAGACTTGCAGGTTGATAGGTAAATTGGCCATTATAAATTGCCCCGAGTATTGGTAGGGGAATTGTGGGGATGTGGTAGGAATATGGGATTAATGTAGGATTAGTATAAATGGGTGGTTGATGGTCGGCACAGACTTGGTGGGCCAAAGGGCCTGTTTCAGTGCTGTATCTCTTTTTAAAAAAGCCTGTTATTAAATGGGACATAGGTAGGAAATAATCAAATGGAGTTAAAGTCAGAGGTCCCATGGTAGGATAATGATGACATAGGTCGGGTTGAGTTAACATAGAGCATCAACAGTTCAGAGACAGGTGTGGCAAGTGAAATTCAGAAGCAATTTGAGGGTACAGTGTCACAGGATGCACTGATGGAGGTATTTTCATGGGAATGAAGATCGAGAAGGCATACAGAGTCAGTTGCAAGATCAGAAAAATGATGGTAAAGTTGGAGGACACCATAAAATCCAAAAGCAGCAGAGGTTTGTTCTTCTGCCCAGGTAAGTGATCTTCTGGCCAGGAACAGACTGAAGTTGAAATACCAGTATAACCAGAGACCAATCACAGGCTCAGCAGGAGACTGAAGTTCCTCAGTCACAACAGTGATGGGCGAAAGGCAATAAACTGATTGAAGTTACTTTAAATATCGCAAAAGAGCAGCAAATCAGAGACGCAAGTTGGGTCTTACAGTATAGCCAGTGTAGTCCAAAGCAGAAGCATAGTTTGAGAAGTCCAGAATTTGAAGCCAAGTTTGAGAGAAGATCAAGGTCTAGATTTTCCAGATATTTTCTAAAGCTCACAAATCGTGATCTTGCAGGAAATTGCAGCAGATTATAGACAGAAGCAGAGTCCTGCAGTTTATTCCAATGTAATCCAGCACAGAATGTGGCCTTCATGTCCAAAGAGGTCCAGGAATTTGAAGCCAGATTTGAGAGAAAATCCATGTCGAGGTCTTTTCCAGATGTTTACAAGGTAAGGTCGGGGGTGAGATTTGAACTAACAGACAGAAGCTGTTTAAACTAACAGTTAACTTACAATTTGGGCTAAAATGCATCCACTATTAGAATCAGAGGAACTTAAACAGAAGAAGAGAGGATTTAGGGGGAGAAACAGCAATAGATAGCAACAGATGGCATGGATAGACATGAATAGTGAGGAGCTCCCCATGGAGCTGACTGCCCAAAAGCCATCTTGAATCCATCTTGACTTAAGCACAAGATGGAGAAATCTGATTAATATTAATAATGCATTTTGCATTAGTGAACAAAGAAAAATCACTATTCTTTAAGGCACAGTGAAATACAGATCACTGTATTCCAGCCAGGAAAGAACCCTTTTATGTACATTTCATCAATGACATTTTTGTGTCTTCAATTGTAGTCAGGCAAAGTGAGAAGTAATTTGGGTGATACTTCCTGCCCGCCCTGCATGGAGTCTCATTAGACGCAAACTCAGGTTGGAATAGGACTGCAATATGATACCAACTATTTTCCAGCATATGTTTGTGGCTCGTGCGGCTGCATATTGACACTGAAGTTTTGAAAAATTCTCCCTGTGATTTGACATGTCTTTACATGTCAAGATAGCTTAATGGTGAATGTTGTTGAATTGCTTTCTTACCTGCAACAGTGTCAATGTCTTCCAGAAAATATTAGCATGTTTTTCTACCAGGCCATTGGTAGTTTAATTGGCTTCTCCTGCAAATGCTGTATTTTAAGAATTTGAAACAGAAGTGTTGTTCCTTTTAAACACAGTGGGGTAGAAATTAATCACAATTGTGCTTTCTTTCCAGTGGAAAATGGGGCAAAAATGACTAATTTGTAGGACTATGCCCTGCGCCCCAGCACTCCTAAAAACATCCAATGTTAAATTGCCCTTGGATGATTTTCAGGCATCAGGGGCAGCCACCTAAAACAGCTATTAGGTCCCTTATCTGTGCAAATGAGAAGCCCAACAGCTATTTTAGGACCACTCGGGAAAATTATGCTTCCCTGTGAGGAGCTGGGCCTGCCATGCTCAGGTTTTACTGGGATGGATACAACCTAGCAAGTGGCTGCCTCCAAAAAGGTCAGTGAAAGTACTTTTTTTTAAATCTAATGTACAGCCAGATGATGAAAGAATGTTCCTCCTAGCTACACAGCTCTTTGGACCATCACTGCAGGGCACAGTTGCCCTCCCACTCCTGTTATCCTCCCACCCTTCCTCCCAGGATTTATCTGAGGCTGCTGCTGATGAGCCCTGCCAAGTAAAACTTCATAATCCTGAAGGGCGAGCTGCCTGTGGAAGTGTAAGAGGCACCGGCAGCATACCCAGGGCATTTAGTTGAGGCCCAAGGCCTAAATTTTGGGATAGCCTCGGGTCTCTCTGCTCAGGCAAATTTATACCCCACTGTTTTCTTGTTTCGATTTTCAGTGTTACTGAAGTTTGAACTGTACATAACTTTAAATTACATCCAGCAGCACCTGGTAGAATCCTGACCTGGCTACCTGGATTTCTTGAGTTGTGGCTTGAGCAGCAGGGGAGCACTTTTTAAAATGTTCTGCTTGTAAATCAGGGCTTTCTACTCACGACATGTCACTCACTCGTAGCTGCTTCTGGCAGCAGTGACCAATAATGTTCAATCTAAGGAGTCGATGCTAGTTATTCTTTTTTCTCTCTCTCCTGCAGAACCTCAAAATAAGTCATTCTCAGAGAAATATATTTCCACTGTCAACTGCTTCAGTCCCGAATCTATCACGAAGTGTATTTGTAACAAAAATAGAAATCCCATTTGCAACATCCCAACACTTCTGAGAATTGAGCACCTAAATGAATAATATTTGTTGCCATACAGATAAGGAATTGTTTTAACTACATATGGGAAAATCAGCATTGAAAACCTAAATCTATGCCTATGTTGTTATAGACAGCAGAAAGATGGTAGGGATGTCTCCCCCTTTTCACCTCTTGAATCACCTTTGTGTAATGTAAACATTGTGTTTAAAATAAATGTTTTAGCTCCTGAATGCTTTAATTGTCAGGAACAGACAAATGTCAGGTTTTCTCATGAGTTTTAAAAGAAAATAAAAGTTTATTATTGAACACCCGAATATATACAAAACTACACCCGCTCTCACACTCATACAGATAAACACACACTCAAGAAAAGATTAAGATTATAAAAGTAGCATGCGTTTAGGTTTTATGATTTCAAGAGTTTTCTGCTACATTTGCTTTCCCCTGGGGTGAAGACTTAAAATGATGCAGGCCTGTAATCCTTTTCTGTCCACTGAAGAGAAGCTCTGGAGGGTTAGGAGGATGGATTCACTATTGTTTTATGTTCACAGCAGCAGATTTCTCTTGTTATACTCCAGTCAAGGTTCAATAGCAAAGTAAAAGCAAAATACTGCAGATGCTTGAATAGCAATAGCGAAGCCCTGGTGTGGTTCCTTGAGGGCCAACTTGAGTCTCTGACTACATATGGCATAAAACTGGTAGTTTTAGGCAGGGTCTTTTATTTTCATTTTATTTTTATTTTCATTAGCATAGATGTTCTTCTGTCTGTGTCTTATTATTATGCCTTATTAAAACCCCTTATCAGAAACCTAGTTTCTCTCATGTGACAAGAGTATTTCTATTGTCCTCATAAATGGTTTCTGATGGTTAGGCCATTGTCAGACAACAGAGTCCAGATATCACTCATCCACATACCATCTTGATAAAATAGAGCTTTCCACAACCATTTTTCTGGATTTCAAGTTTGGAGTCAAGGGACTGCAACAGTATTGTGAACCCAGTTGTTTTGTAATTAGTCAGAGAAATGCAGCCATTACCACAGGCAGGGTCATTTGCATTTTAATGACTTTGCCAAGACTTGTCCAGATATGACAATTATCTTAGGGTTCTTACAGTTCCATGTGTATTGGCAAGAAAGAAAAGGTCACCTTACCTCTCAACACATTTTGTTTTACAGGAAAGTATTTGTTCCAGGTTTATTTCATAAATTCATATTTATAGCTTACAAGTTTATATTGCATGAGCGTGACACTGCAGATATATTGCTTTTCAATGTAAATACAGTTATTTTACTGAAGGGACTAAAAGGTTGTGTATATTATCCCTTATATATTTTAATAAAATATAATCATCGAGAGCTCTGAGATTGTTGCATTTGATTATTGCCTCTTGAGTAATGAGAACCAAGAGATAAGCTTATTTATAGTGAGTTACTGAGATCTTAAGTGGTAAAATTTACCAGTGATTCTAGTGAGTACCATAGATTTTCAGCGTATTTATGGGTGTTCTGTTGCTCCTCTATTGTGAATAAAAGGATGTTGAGGATATGAAAAAAAGGGGGATGCAAGTCAGGTGAATATGGTATTATAAATGCCATGAAAAGCATACTGTTAGATACATATGCCCAAGGTTTACAGACCAAGGAGGCTGTATGTGGATTTCTTAGACAGGCAGTGCGTGATGAGGCTGTACTTTGCACTAGAGCTGATGCAAGAGTTAAATCATCTGCTAGCTGCAGATTTGCAGCCATTTTCTACAAGAGATCAGTGGTTGTTAAAATGACAACAGCTCTTCATTTCACTGTCACCGATTCATTCTCAGCCGCATGGGATGATCTCTGTCACATTAATCAAATGGCATTGCATAACTGTATTAAACAGGTCATATATCCTGTTCAGACAAGCAACATAGTTTATCTCATTCCACCATGGATCCACCAAAATGAGACAAAAACTCATCTATCAATTGGCACGGCTCCCCCAGCTTTAGTGTGTCATGTAACATGAAAGCTCTGTTTAAACACATCTTCAATTAAATCAACAGAAAGCATCATCATACTCTTGATGCACAGCTTCTGTGGGTACACTAATACCTAATTGAATGTTTTCACGCTTACTATCTTAAAAGCTGGCATCATTTGTTCTACCTCAACAGTCTCCATCAATGCAATGTGTCCAGGTAGTTGCCTGAAGATCATAAATACTTCTCGCAACTATAGCTGATGACCTCCTTCCAGCATACAAGGTCATCTGCTGACAGAAGATACAGTGATGCACTGGAAGCTACATGCATCATCATCATTCAGCAGATGTTCAAGATTCTGATGTTCTGCTTCAGGTGCCTGGAAAGGAGCCTTTCAATGGAGTCTAGAATTATAGCAGGATTCTGCATGCTGTACGATTTTACAGCTAAGAAGGGATTGGTCCTTCCATCTGCAGATAATCAGAAGGAAGAAGTCCAAGTTCAAAGCTTTGTAACTCGATAGGTTGCCTGTGAGGGAGAGGAGGTAGCACCTGACAATGCTTGCCAGCAACAAAAGAAATGAGTCAGCAAATCATCACCAAGTGATTCCACTAGATATTAGGTGCCCATCACCAGAACCCATCGTGACATGCAATTGACTTTTTTTAAATTCATTCATGGGATATGGACGTCACTGGCTAGGCCAGCATTTATTGCCCATCACTAATTGCCCTTGAGAAGGTGATGGTGAGCTACCTTCTTGAACCACTGTAGTCTTTAGGGTGTTGACACACCCACAGTGCTATTAGGAAGGAAGTTCCAGGATTTTGACCCAGTGACAGTGACGAAATGGTGATATAATTCCAAGTCAGGATGGTGTGTGGTTTGGAGGGAAACTTGCAGGTGATGGTGTTCCCATGCATCTGCTACCCTTGCCATTCTAAGTGTTTGAGGTCATGAGTTTGGAAGGAGTGCGGGTGAGTGCTGCAATGCATCTTGTAGATGGTACACACTGTTGCCACTGTGCTTTTGTGGTGAAGGGAGTGAATGTTGAAGGTGGTGATGGGGTGCCAATCAAGTGGGCTGCTTTGTCCTGGATGGTGTTGAGCTTCTTGAGTGTTGTTGGATCACCCATCCAGGCAAATGGAGAGTATTCCATAACTTCTGACTTCTGCCTTGTAGATGCCTCAAAGTTGCCACCCAAGTTGATAGGGTTGTTAAGAAGGTGTAAGGGGTGTTGGCTTTCATTAACAGGGGGATTGAGTTTAAGAGCCGCGAGGTTATGCTGCAGCTCTATAAAGCCCTGGTTCGACCACACTTGGAATATTGTGTTCAGTTCTGGTCGCCTCATTATAGGAAGGATGTGGAAGCCATAGAGAGGGTGCAGAGGAGATTTACCAGGATGCTGCCTGGACTGGAGGGCATGTCTTATGAAGAAAGGTTGAGGGAGCTAGGGCTTTTCTCATTGGAGCGAAGAAGGATGAGAGGTGACTTGATAGAGGTGTACAAGATGATGAGAGGCATAGATAGAGTGGATAGCCAGAGACTTTTTCCCAGGGCAGAAAGGGCTACCACCAGGGGGCATAATTTTAAGGTGATTGGAGGAAGGTTTAGGGGAGATGTCAGAGGTAGGTTCTTTACACAGAGAGTGGTGGGTGCGTGGAATGCACTGCCAGCGGTGATAGTAGAAGCAGATACATTAGGGACATTTAAGCAACTCTTGGATAGGTACATGGATGATAGTAGAATGAAGGGTATGCAGGTAGTTTGATCTTAGAGTAGGTTAAAGAGTCGGCACAACATCGTGGGCCGAAGGGCCTGTACTGTGCTGTACTGTTCTATGGTGGACATGCATTGGGGAGACAGGAGGTGAGTCATTTGCCGCAGAACTCCCAGCCTCTGACTTGCTATTGTAGCCACAACATTTATGTGGCTGGTCCAGTTCAGTTTCTGGTCAATAATAACCCCCAGGATGTTGATAGTGGGTGATTCAGTGATGGTAATGCCATTGAATGTCAAAGGGAGATGGTTAGATATTAAAGAAATGACCAAGCCTGCTTGTGAAGAAGACACCGAGACTAGGATGCTTTGGTGTAGATTGTTTATTGCTTGTCACAGAGCTTACTTCTGCTCTCCAAACACCATTAACCAGTGCTGGCTGGCTCTTCTTTATAAATATACACACTTGAATGCAATTAACTAATTAACAACCAACACATGTTCACCCGATTATCTTGAACTAGCATGTATTTCTCATCCATGAACAGAACTTCAGACCCTAACAGATTCCCCCTTTTCTGTTTAAATTAAATATATATATATATATAATAAAAATAAATCAAAAATAAATAATGACACATTTTTCTTTACATTATTTATCATTAACTTTCAACAGCACCAGCCATTAACATGCTGTATATACCACCCTTTAAAAAAACTTGTTTAAAGAAAAAGCGATCTTGTCGTAAAAATGTTTTTCCACATTTTCCGAACTTATAACACAAGATGACCCTCTTCGAAGACATACAACAATTTTTTCGAACAAGCACTTCTCTTAGTAAAACAATCTGACAACTGATGATTTGCATCAACCCATTTTATTTTGGAAATTTTACTTCTTTCCAACATTTCTTTTATACTCGCGAGATCACTCCTCAACCTCTTTTCTGCGACACTTTTTGTTGAATGGACATTGTCCCAGAGAGAATGGTTATCTATGTAGTATTCTATAGGAAAACTCTTCTCTGATTGACCCTGGCTAGGCCAGCATTTATTGCCCATCCCTAATTGCCCTTGAGAAGGTGGTGGTGAGCTGCCTTCTTGAACTGCTGCAGTCTATGTGAGGTAGGTACACCCATAGTGCCGATAGGAAAGGAGTTCCAGGATTTTGACACAGCGACAGTGTAGGAAGAGCGATATGGTTCCCAGTCAGGATGGTGTGTTACTTGGACGGGAACTTGCAGGTGGTGGTTTCCCATGCATTTGCTGACCTTGTCCTTTTAGTTGGTAGAGGTCGTGGGTTTGGAAGGTGCTGTCGAAGGAGCTAAGGTGTGTTACTGCAGTGCATCTTGCAGATGGTACACACTGCTGCCACTGTGCGTCGGTGATGGAGGGAGTGAATGTTTGTGGATAGGGTGCCAATCAAGTGGGCTGCTTTGTCCTGGATAGTGTCGAGCTTCTTGAGTGTTGTTGGAGCTGCACCCATCCAGGCAAGAGGAGAGTATTCCATCACACTCCTGACTTGTGCCTTGTAGATGGTGGACAGGCTTTGGGGAGTCAGAAGGTGAGTTACTCGCCACAGGATTCCTAACCTCTGAACTGCTGTTGTGGCCACAGTATTTATATGGCTACTACAGATCAGTTTCCAAACAATGGTAGCCCCTAGGATGTTGATGGTGGGGGATTCAGCGATGGTAATGCCATTGAATGTCAAGGGAGATGATTAGATTCTCTCTTGCTGGAGATGGTCATTGTCTGACAGTTGTGTGGCGCAAATGTTACTTGTCACTTATCAGCCCAAGCCGGGATATTATCCAGGTCTTGTTGCATTTCTACATGGACTGCTTCACTTTCTGAGGAGTCGCGAATGGTGCTGAACATTGTGCAATCATCAGTGAACATCCTCACTTCTGACTTATGATTGAAGGAAGGTCATTGATGAAGCAGCTGAAGATGGTTGGGCCTAGGACACTACCCTGAGGAACTCCTGCAGTGATGTCCTGGAGCTCAGATGATTAACCTCCAACAACCACAACCATCTTCCTTTGTGCTAGGTATGACTCCAACCAGCAGAGGGTTTTCCCCCTGATTCCCACTGACCTCAGTTTTGCTAGGGCTCCTTGATGCCATACTCGGTCAAATGCTGCCTTGATGTCAAGGGCAGTCACTGTCACCTCATCTCTTGAGTTCAGCTCTTTTGTCCATGTTTGAACCAAGACTGTAATGAGTTGGGAACTGAATGGATCTGACAAAATCCAAAGTGAGCATCTCTGAGCAGGTTATGCTAAGCAACTGCTGCTCGATGGCACGGTTGATGGCACCTTACATCACTTTACTGATGATTGAGAGTCGACTGATGGGGCGGTAATTTGACGGGTTGGACTTGTCCTGCTTTTTGTGGAAGGACATACCTGGGCAATTTTCCACATTGCTGAGTAGATGCCAGTGTTGTAGCTGTACTGGAACAGCTTGGCTAGGGGCACGGAAAGTTCTGGAGCACAGGTCTTCAGTACTATTGCCGGGATATTGTCAGGGCCCATAACCTTTGCAGTATCCAGTGCCTTCAGTCGTTTCTTGATATCACGCGGCGTGAATCGAATTGGCTGAAGTCTGGCATCTGTGATGCTGGGGACTTCAGGAGGAGGCTGAGATGGATCATCAATTTGGCACTTCTGGCTGAAGATTGTTGCAAATACTTCAGCCTTATCTTTTGCACTGATGTGCTGGGCTCCCCCATCATTGAGGATAGGGAGATTTTTGGAGCCACCTCCTCCAGTTAGTTGTTTAATTGTCCACCACCATTCATGACTGGATCTGGCAGGACTGCAGAGCTTAGGTCAGATCCGTTGGTTTTGGGATCGCTTAGTTCTGTCTATCACATGCTGCTTATGTAGTTTGGCAGGCAAATAGTCCTGTGTTGCAGCTTCACCAGGTTGACACCTCATTTTGAGATATGACTGGTGCTGCTCCTGGCATGCCCTCCTGCACTCTTCATTGAATGAGGGTTGGTCTCCTGGCTTGATGGTAATGGTAGAGTGGGAGATATGCCAGGCCATGAGGTTACAGATTGTGGTTAAGTACAATTCTGCTGTTGCTGATGGCCCACAGCACCTCATGGATGCCCAGTATTGCATTGCTAGATCTGTTCAAAATATATCCCATTTAGCACGGTGGTAGTGCCACAAAACACGATGGAGGGTATCCTCAATGTGGGCGGGACTTCGTCTCCAGAACGACTGTGCGGTGATCACTCCTACCAATACTGTCATGGACAGATGCATCTGCGGCAGACAGAGTGGTGAGGACGAGGTCAAGTTTTTCCCTCTTGTTGGTTCCCTCACCACCTGCCGCATACCCAGTCCTTTAGGACTCGGCCAGCTTGGTCAGTAGTGGTGCTACCGAGCCACTCTTGACGATGGACATTGAAGACCCCCATCCATAGTACATTCTGCGCCGTTGCCACTCTCAGTGCTTCCTCCAAGTGGTGTTCAACAGAGAGGACTCATCAGCTGAGGGAGGACGGTAGGTGGTAATCAGCAGGAGGTTTCCTTGTCCATGTTTGGCCTGATGCTATGAGACTTCATGGGGTCCAGAGTCGATGTTGAGGACTCCCAGGGCAACTCCCTCCCTACTGTATACCACTGTGCCGCCACCTCTACTGGGTCTGTCCTGCTGATGGGACAGGACATACCCGGGCATGGTGATGGCAATGTCTGGGACATTGTCTGTAAGGTATGATTCCACGAGTATCACTATGTCAGGGTGTTGCTTGACTAGTCCGTGGGACAGCTTTCCCAACTTTAGCACAAGCCCCCAGATGTTAGTAAGGACTTTACAGGGCTGGGTTTGCTGTTGTCGTTTCCAGTGCTGAGGTCGATGCTGGGTGGTCTGTCTGGTTTCATTCTCTGCACAACCAGTTCAACTGCCTGATTAACGTCCTTCTTCTTCGGTTGTAGAGTCTTTCTTTTGTGAGGATCTGGCCTGATTTATTGGGTCCTATTAACATTCTCTAGGTATGTCTGTTGATTTAGGGTTACCCCCAACTTAGTCTGCCTAATATTCAACCCTATATATTTAAAAGCTCCGGAAACCTGACTTCCAATTTTAAATTGCTGTAGAACTTTACCTACCACACATTTCTCAAATGCCTCAGATGCTTCCCACAGAAAATCATCCACATGCATGAAGAAAATGCCTGCTAGTTTTTCTTCATAGTATCTATAAAACATTGCCAGATCCACCTTTATTTCAATACAAGCAGCTTTTAGTAGGATGGACCTAACAGAAAAATACTACTCCCTGGATGCATCATTTAGCCCACAGACACTCCTGTTTAGCTTCCATAACGGCCCTTCTATATCTCCAGCTTCTTTTAGAAGCTTTAAAAATACTTCCCTTTGAAATTTCTCCCTTTGCAAAAATGCTGCTTTGATGTCAATGGACTTTCATTCCCATGAGTGCGTTGCTAAAAGTGCTAGGAAAATCCTCAAACTAGCTTTTCCTGCTATTGGGGAGTTCACTCTAACTGCTTGGTCGCCTACTTGTTTCTCAAATCCCCGAGCTACAAGGCTGGCCTTCACTTTATACATACCATCAGGAAGTACTTCCTCTGTACGGATCCATCTATGGGACAATGCTGGTTGTTCGCTATCTGGCACCTCCATTTATACACCAAACTCTCTCCAATTGTCAAGCTCTTTTTTCTTGGCATCCTTTATCAATTTACCATCTAACTTGTTAGTAGCCACTAGAGCTTCTCTATTGTAAGGACTCCTACTTCTTGTGGCGCCCCTCGCTTGCTCTCTGGCCCTTGCTCTAGTGAAACTATGTCCCCTGCAAGAGTTCCTATCCCTTTCTGGACTACTACTACTGGACCTGTCCCTCCTACAACCAGACTTCCTTTCACAAGTTTGTGACCTTTTCCTTGGACTATGATCATCTTCAGGTCCACTGTCTGAACTTATACTACATTTTCTGGCCTTCCATATTTTCACTTCCTTAGCCAATCTATAGGTCTGATACCTGTCCCTTGTCTTGCACATTCAGCCAATGTTTGCATTTCCCTGTGGCCTTTCCTGCCCTTCCTATAATGATGGCGGCCCTCCATTCACTAGTCTCTTCTGGCATATATGTCACTTTAGTCCCAACTTTCAGTAGTTGACCTTTGGGATAAATGACCTTATCTGGATCTTCACTGTCACTTGGCCCACTTTTAGTCAGACCATTACCTGCCACAATCTGTTGCTCGCAAAGGTCCGACATATGTGCATGCAAAGTACATGCTGCATCATCAGTGTCCATCATTTGTTCAGATTCTGTCAATGTATAATCAGTGCCAATAAGCTGCGAGGAATGTACTCTCATGGATTGGTTGCCATGTGGCAAAATCACCGTTTTTCCATCAGTGCCTATAACATTTCCTGGGCCTTTCCATTCTTTCTGCCCTCTCTTTTATAATACATCATATCACTGGTATCAAAATTCTTTTCTGATGGCCTGATCCAATACCTTATGGTTCTCCTGATTTTTTCTGAAACCTCCGCCTTAATACATGCTCTTCACCCCGTATGAATGGCATTTAAATGCACCACAAAAATTGAACTAATTGTAGTCCCCTCTAAAGCTGAGGGATGATCCCACATTACTGAAGGTATTTTCGGATTCCTGCCATAAACTATTTGTCGCCCCCAACCATTTGAAGTGTATTTTTCGCATGTACTGCCCATGCCAGAGCAGTAGTCAATTTACAATTTGGCTGGTCTGCTAAAATTTTTCAAAGCATTTCATCAATCACAGCATGATATTTCTCACAAATCCCATTACTAAAAGGACTTTCTGCTGCCCTGTGCATTGCTACAATATTCATATTTTCACACTTACTTCTGAACTCACCATTAGCAAATTATTTTCCATTGTCAGTTAGAAACCTAGCCGGTGCTCCCAGTCCTATTCCTATCCACCTTTCCATTATCTTGTCCACTATTAGATTTTTTCTTTATTATCAATTACCATCGACAGACTGAATCTAGTTACCACGTCTATAAAGTGTAGAATAAGAATATTTTTTTCTTTATCCCATACCTTCAAGCCCATCACTATGGTTTCATTAAAGTGCCTTGCTAATGGGAGACTCACTATGGGTCGCGAAGGCGTCCTCCTGTATTTTTTACTGATATCCCATTTTCCGCTGATATCTTCGATAGGTTTAGTGTAGTCATCATCTATTACCCCTGCATCTTTTAACAGAATCTTCAACCCATGACAAAATGAATGTGCAAATTGTCGATGAAGTTTTGAAATAATTTGTAATTTCTCCTTTAAATCCCTACCCCAGGATGCTATTAATACTTCTTTAACATCCTGCTCAGAGATGTTAGGTATTGCTAAAGGAATACAATAATGTGGACTATGTAAACTGCAAAGCTACAGATTTCCCAAAGACAATTGCATATCATGTTCCATATCCAATTTCATCCGAGCCTTTTTCATAGACGGTTCACTTAACAACAAGGGTATATCACTAGATACTACATCCATACTAATGAAATGGGTTACCCCTTCTATTTTACACGGAATTACCACTCTTTTTAGTGATTTCAACGTGTTGTCATCCCCAAACCTGAAACAGGTGGAACTGTCGTATCCTTTGACCTTATTTCGGCCTTCCTTACTTAAAGAATCCATGTAACACCTCAAACAGTCCACTCCACATACTGTGGACATGCACCCATTGTCTGGTACTGCGCAACTGAACGAATCTGCGACTAGGACACTCATTACTGGACTGAAGCTTCTCATGACCAGTACAATTTCTTCTGATTGATCAGTAGCATCATCCTCGCCTTCCGAACCTTCCATGTCATGTGTCATCTCAAAAACCCTATTATTCCTTTTTGGACAATGCAATGCATAGTGATACTTTGAGTCACATCGGAAACACCTGTTGACAACCCCTTGGTTATTCCTGGCATTCATCCTTCTGCCATAATTACCCAGTTCCTGCTGTCTGTTATAGCTGCCAAAAGGGTCTCTATCTTCATTCATTTTGTGTGTTTTTCCTTTCCTACTGACGTCTGGGTCCCATACTTGAAAGACTTCAAAATGCTGCTAGCATTATATCCTCCACCTTTGGTGGTACCGCTAAAGAGCCCATCTGCACCATGAAAACGGTCAGAAAGGAATGTTTCCCAAACATTTTTTGGGGGCGTCAGACATCTGATCAAACAGTATATCTTTTTCATTGAATCTAACTCCGGTTAATAACAAGAGTCTATCCATGTTCGATATCTTTGGAACAATGCAACAATTTGAAGACAAGTACTGATCTAGGAATTTCCAAGCAGAATCACTGCAACCTTGCATATAGTTGGTTAAACTCCATAATATATTCTTCTATGGAAGAACTATCTATTTTTCCAAATTTATCAAAGTACGACCTCTCCTCATAGGCACTCAATAAGTCATCTTTCATATAAATTTTATCCTGCTGCTGCTCCTGGCATCATCTCCTGCACTATTCATTGAACCAGGGTTGATCCCCTGGCTTGACATTAATGGTAGAATGAGGGAAATTCTGGGCCATGAGGTTACAGACTGTTTGAATACAATTCTGTGCTGATGATAGTCCACTGTATCTCATGGATGCCCAGTTTTGAGCTGCTAGATCTGTTTTGAATCTATCCCATTTAGTACAGTGGTAGTGTCACACAACATGATGGAGGGTGTCCTCAGTGTGAAGATGGGACTTTGTCTCCACAAGGACTGTGCAGTGGTCATTCCTACCAATACTGTCATGAACAGCTGCATCTGGAACAGGTAGATTAGTGAGTGTGAGGTAAAGCAGGTTTTTCTCTCTTGTCTCCAGCTCACTAAGAAAATACTCCCAAGTGGATGTATCTCAGCTGGTTCAGGAGTATGTAGGGCATTATGATAGAGTGTTGAGTTGCATGCAGTAGTTACCATGCTGCGCTTCAACATAGTCATCAGTTTCGTGTTGAGCATCACCTTAGAAGGGATGTTAAAAAGGGAAGATATTTTGGAAGGCAATTCCACATTTGCCTTTAAAAATGTAACTGAGTAATAAATGGAGAGTTTAACATAGTGTTGACTGTCTAATACTGGGGCCAACTCACTGTATTGTAAATGATTCGTACCTTGTGCTTCCCCATCCTTCACTGTCTCATCATTGTTGGCATTTACAGGTCACTGGGTAGCTGTCTTTCACCTTATGGCTACTGTTTGCTAATGATTGCAGGCAGCCCTATTCACTGCAGGGAAAATGCAGAGTAAGAAAACACCTCTTTAGCACAACATTGAAATTCACCTAGGTGTCTACAGCCATTCCAGTGTGAGAATGCTTCGTGGTGCAGGCTAACAGCAATCACCTCTCATTGGAGGCCTCACACAGTGGGTTGGTCTACACAGATCTATATTTGGTAGGCAAAATTCCTTGGGGGTTCCAGAAATCTCCTGGAGTAACTCCCCTGAGAGACCACTGGAACCAACCATAAATTGGCAGTAATCAATTTGCATCAGGTCTCTGCTATTTCGATGAGCTTATGATGCCAGATTCTTTGTGGCTAGTGTCTCTGGGGGGCACAGGCAAAGTTAGGGACTCCCTAAACTGGGACTTCTGGCTCACTTCACTCAGTAGGGACTCAGAGTAATTCTGGACCCAGTACACCAAGAGGGTTGAGATATATTGGCTTCTAGATAGTCAAATGTAAATCTCAAAGAAGTGGCTTTGACACCTGAAGGTTCGGAAATCATTTTTTGTAAAAGTTTTTAATATTTGGTTCCTTACAAGGAACACAAAAGAGGACATTGCCAGGGTCAAGGGCCCTCAGTAACCTCCATCCAATGACTGATGTATGCTGGAATTTTCTGGCCTCAGGGAGCTGGTAGGTGCCAGACGTACAACCCAAAAGGTGCTTAGGCTCCCTGATGCCTTTTCCCAAGTCCAGCAGGGTTATTCTTGAGAAAGCCAGCTAGAAATATAAAAACATATAGTAAGAGTTTCTATAGATATTTGAGAAAGGAAAGAGTGAACAAAGTGAGCATTGGTCCTATAAAAAGTGAGTCTGGGGAATTAATAAGGGAAAATAAGGAGATGGCAGATGAATTGAACAGGTATTTTGCATCGGTCTTCACCATAGAGGATACAAGTAATATCCCAGAAATAGCTGTAATTCAGGGAATGGAAGGGAGGGAGGAACTCAAGAAAATTACAATCACCAGGGAGGTAGTACTGAGCAGATTGTTGGAGCTGCAGGGTGACAAGTCCTTAGGTCCTGATGTACTTCATCCTCGAGTCTTGCTGTTGATAGTGGGGGATTCACCAATGGTAATGCCATTGAGCGTCAAGGGGAGATAGTTAGATTTTTCTTGTTTGAGTTGGTCATTACCTGACACTTGTGTGGCACGAATGTTACTTGCCACTTATCAGCCCAAGCCTGGATATTGTCCAGGTCTTGCTGCATATGGACATGGGTGCTTCATTATCTGAGGAATCACAAGTGGTGCTGAATACTGTGCAATCATCAGCAAACATCCCCACTTCTAACCTTATGATGGAGGCAAGGTCATTGATGAAGCAGCTGAAGATGGTTGGGCCGAGGACACTACCCTGTAGAACTCCTGCAGTGATGTCCTGGGACTGAGATGATTGACTTCCAACAACCACAACCATCTTCCTTTGTGCTAGGTATGACTCTAACCAGCAGAAACTTTCCTCCTGATTCCCATTGACTCCAGTTTTGCTAGGGTTCCTTGATGAGTACTTTGTATCAGTGTTTATTAGGGAAGTGGAATCTGACGTAATATCCATAGAGGAAGAGAGAGTCGAGACATTGGATAGGGTAAAAATAGAGACGGTGAGGTACTAAAAAGGCAGGCTATGCTTAGGGTAGATAGATCACTCACCTGGTCCGTGTGGCTTGCATCCCAGGTTGCTAAAGGAAGTGGTGATGGAGATACTGGAAGGGCTTGCCATAATGTTCCGATTTTCCCTGGATGTCGGGGGAAGGTTCCAGAGGATTAGAGAGTGGCAAATGTGACACCATTTTTTCAAGAAAGGAAGTAAGGATGGCCCTAACAACTAGAAGCCAGTTACTTTAACATCAGTGGTCGATAAGGTTTCAGAAATAATAATCAGGGAAAAAATCAACAGAAACTTGGAGAGGTTTATGTTAATTAAGGACAGTCAGCACGGATTTGAAAAAGGCAGATCATGTTTGACTAATTTAATTGTATTTTTAGATGAAATAACACAGAATGTTGATGAAGAAAATGCAGTGGATGCTGTTTATATGGATTTTAGGAAAGCATTTGATAAGGCTGGTTTACAAAAGTGAGGCTCATAGAATAGGATCAGTGTCCAACTGGATAAATAAAATTGGCTTAAGGACAGAAAACAGCAAGTCATAGAAAATGTTTTTTTTCAGACATGAGGATGGTAGACAGTGGTGTTCCCCAAGGGTCAGTTCTGGGACCACTGTTTTATCTGCTTTATGTAAATGATTTGGATCTTGGAATACAGAGTAGAATCTCAAAATTTACCGATGACATTAAACCTGGAGGTGTGGCAAACAGTGAGGATGATATGAAACACCTGCAATAGGACATAGATAGGCTAGAAGAATGGGCAGAGAGGTGCCAGATGTAATACTGACAAGTGTGAGACGCTGCATTTTAGCAGAAGTAATAGAGAGAGGGAATATATCCTTAATGGTATAGCTTTAAAGAGTGTGCAGGAACAGAGGGATCTGGGGTTGCATGTGCATAGATCTTTGAAGGTGGCAGGACATATTGAGAGAGTGGTTCATAAAGTATATGGATCTTGGGCTTTATAAACATAGGCATTGAGTACAAAAGCAGGGAAGTTATGCTGAACCTTTATAAAATTCTGATTAGGCCCCAAATGAAGATTTGCATCCAGCTCTGGTCACCATACTTTAGAAAGGATGTGAGGGTCCTTGAGAGGGTGCAGAGGAGATTTATCAGAATGATTCCAGATATGGAGGTTTCAGTTACAAGGTTAGGTTGAAAAAGATGGGGTTGTTCTCCCTAACACAAAAGAGATTGGGGGGAGATTTAATCGAAGTGTACAAGATTATGGCAGGTTTAGATAAGTTAGACAAGGCAAAACTGTTCTGATTAACTAATGGTACAAGGACTAAATGACACAAATTGAAGGTTTTGGGCAAAAGATGCAGGGGGAATATGAGGAAGAACTTTTTTACGCAATGGTTGGTAATGATCCAGAACTCGCTGCCCATGAGGGTGTTGGAAGTGGAGACAATCAATGACTTCAAAAGGGGGTCTTAGCAGGATTGGTCTCTCAGACTCACTGAAAATACTATTGAAAAGAGCAGTCAACTGCAGGTAATTGAGTCATAGGACCTGTATGCTATTGCGCTGTTTGGATTATCAGGAGAGTTTCCAGTTGCCAGATTGCTTCTTTCTGACATTTTTTGCCTGACTTGTTCTCAGTAAGCTCTACCTACTTATCATGGGTCCTATTATTACAAGTTTGGACGGAGCAAGAAAAGCAACAGTCTCAACATCCAGCACAAGCAGCTGCTGAATCTATTGGAAGACGAGAGGCTAAAGGGACTACTCATAGCAAGTCATTCTCAGCGTACAAGGATGCATAGACCAACAGTGAGTTTCTCAGATCTATCTGAAAAACAATTTATCATTGTATCACAAGGGTGTCCTCAGCAAATTCACAAATGCTAGTCATGATTAATTTAGTCTCATCTTTAGTTAAGAATGGCAGAAAATTCAAATATCATTCCCTGGGCACTTTAAAATGAAATTTTCTTGATGAATAAGGGCATCTTTGCCCTTTTCCTACTTCCAAATTAGTCTTTTTGCCTGGATTTTACATGCCAATGGATTTTCAGCAGCAAACTGTTCTGGGCAGCTAACTAGTGGAAAATAGCGCAGCCTGGGAGATGATAGCAGTTAAGCAGTGGGAACAACTGCCACATGACACTACAATTGGTGGGCTGGGGGGGTGGGCGGTTGGTGGGGAGAGTGGAACAGTTTGGGATGACTTTGCAGCAGGGAAGGTCTAAGCATCCTGTAGGGTGTCTCAAGGACTCACTAGGAAACTTTTTTTTAAATAAAACTTACATTTTCAGGCCTGTTCTGGACAGAAACCATTTTATTGTTGAGCTGGCTTGATTGGAAACTCATTGCCACTTCCCACTCAGACAACTGAATTAAAATTGCATGCAGGACCCAATGATTATATGGGCCTGACATGCATATATTAAAAAGACCTCTGCAGTTTTTGGGCAGGTATCCTTGCACCCTACTCAGTTGAGCAGGTTAAAATCACAGAAGGTCATCTCCTGGCGACTTCAGGGCAGGCTAGAAACATGGATAATTTTAAGTGCCCGCCACCCACTCAATCCCTGCCTAGTTTCTGCTGGGCAAACAACATTAAAATCACCCCCAGTTTTTCTGTGTCAGAGGGATCTTTGTAACTGGTAAGACCTACTAGCTGGTGTGATTCACTTGAAGCAGCAAGGTTCGTGGAGTGACAGACCAAGGTGGAGGTTACCTTATTCTCTCTGAATGTTGAGACATTGGAAAAATCCATTGCAAGTGTGAAACTCTATTGAAGAGAAATATATGCAGAGTGTCACATCGACACAATCTGAACTTATGAACTATAAAATGAACTTATGAAGTAAACCCAAAATGGACACTTTTCTTGCAAACAAAATAGAGTAAGAGGCCAGGTGACCCTTTCTTTCCTGCCAAGAAACATAGAACTACAAGAATCCTGAGTAAATTTTCATGTCTGGACAAGTCTTGGAGAAATCATTAAAACACAGAAGACCTTGCCGAACACATCCCTGAGAAACCATTAAAATGTAAATTACCTTTTCTGTGGAAATGGCTGCTTCTCTCCAACTGATCGGGTTAACAATACTGTCGTAGATGTTTTGACTCCAAACTCAAATTCCAAAGAATGGGTGAAAAATACCACTTTATTAAGGTAAGATAAGGATGAATGACACCTGGACTCCATTGTGTAACAATGGCCTCACCATTAGAAACCATTTATGAGGACAATGGAAGGAGAACCTATGGTCACATGACAGAAACTAGCTTTTTGATAAGGAGCTTTATAGAGGTATATTGTGGACAGACAAAGGAGATCCATCTATGCCAATGAATAAAGAGGACCCTGCCTAAGATTACCAGCTTTGAACTACATCTAGGTAGTGACTGGAGTTTGGCCTTAAACTTCCTACCTGAGAAATCATATCAGGACTTTGCTATTGACCTTCAGCTGGAATATAGCAGAAGCAGTCTGCAACAGAGCATTCGTCTTTCTGAACCTCCCAAATCTTTCTTCAGTGAACAGGGGAAAAGATTACAGGCCTGCAATATTTCAAGTCTTCACCCCAGGGAAAAGCAAGTTTAACAGAGAACTCTTTTAAATCATCAGACCAAATGCATGTTATCTTTATAATCTCTATATTTTCTTGAGTGTGTGTATCTGTATGCATGTGAGAGTGGGTGTGGTTTCGGGTGTTGTAAAAAACATTTATCTTTCTTTTAAACTTAAGAGAAAACCTGTCATTTGTCGGTTCTTGACAATCAAAGCACTCAGGGGTTTAAGAAAAACCTCCTTTTAAAAAATACCATCTTCGATCAGTCATAGGTGGAAAGGGGGAATCATGCCTATCATCTCTCACCTGTACGTAACAAGAGAATAACCATTTCTCAACTTTACATTTTTGAAGATATCTGCATACTTCAAAGAAATGGTTATATTGTAAAGGGCATAAATCACAGCACTAGTTCCTCAGCTTTTGATCTGTGTGAGATTGGAACTCTGTGAGTCTATTGGATATTAATGTTATCCACATACATGATATGAGTGATTGCTTCATCAAAAATTTTTGTTGCTCATCAAATTCTAGAGTGACAGACTCTTCCACAGGCGCTGCAGATAATATTGGTTGTCGGGCCTGTTACACAGTTGGCTCTCTCCTTGCACTTGTCTTTTTTCCTGCCAACTGCTAAGTCTCTTCAATTCGTCACTCTTTAGTCCGACCTTTATGGCTGTCCGCCAGCTCTGGCGATCACTGGCAACTGACTCCCATGAATTGTGGTCAATGTCACAGTACTTCATGTCGTGTTTGCAGACATCTTTAAAATGGAGACATGGACGGCTGGTGGGTCTGATACCAGTGTCGAGCTCGCTGTACAATGCGTCCTTGGGAATCCTGTCATCTTCCATGCGGCTCACATGGCCAAGCCATCTCAAGCACTGCTGGCTCAGTAGGGTGTATATGATGGGGATGTTGGCCACCTCGAGGACTTCTGCATTGGAGATATGGTCCTGCCACCTGATGCCAAAGATTCTCCGGAGGCAGCGGAGATGGAATGAGGTGAGACGTTGCTCTTGGCTGACATATGTTGTCCAGGCCTCGCTGCCGTAGAGCGAGGTACTGAGGACACAGGCTTGAAACACTCGGACTTTTGTGTTCTGTGTCAGTGCGTCATTTTCCCTCACCCTCTTGGCCAGCCTGGACATAGCAGCGGACGCCTTTCCCATGCACTTGTTGATTTCTGCATCAAGGTACAGGTCGCTGGTGATAGTTGAGCCTAGGTAGGTAAACTCTTGAACCAGTTCCAGAGCGTGGTCGCCGATATTGATGGACGGAGCATTTCTGACGTCATGTCCCATGATGTTCGTTTTCTTGAGGCTGATGGTTAGGCCAAATTTGTTGCAGGTAGCTGCAATCCTGTCGATGAGTCTCTGCAGGCACTATTCTGTGTGGGATGTTAATGCACCATCGTCAGCAAAGAGGAGTTTCCTGATGGGGACTTTCCGTATTTTGGTCTTCGCTCTGAGACGGGCAAGGTTGAACAACCTGCTATCTGATCTTGTGTGGAGGAAAATGCCTTCTTCTGAAGACTTGAACGCATGTGAGAGCAGCAGTGAGAAGAAGATCCCAAACAGTGTAGGTGCCAGAACACAGCCCTATTTCACGCCACTCAGGATCGGAAAGGGGTCTGATGAGGCGCCGCTATGCTGAATTGTGTCTTTCATATTGTCATGGAATGAGGTGATGATACTTAGTAGCTTTGGTAGACGTCCGACCTTTGCTAGTAGTCTGAAGAGGCCACGTCTGCTGACGAGGTCAAAGGCTTTGGTGAGATCTTTGAAAGCAACGTAGAGGGGTATCTGTTGTTCGCGGCATTTCTCCTGTAGCTGGTGAAGGGAGAACAGCATGTCAATGGTGGATCTCTCTGCTTGAAATCTGCACTGTGCCTCAGGGTAGACACGCTCAGCCAGCTTCTGGAGTCTGTTTAAAACAACTCGAGCGAAGACATTCCCCACTATGCTGTTGCAGTCACCGCGGTCACCCTTGTTCTTATAGAGGGTGATGATACTGGCATTGCGCATGTCCTGTGGTACTGCTCCCTCATCCCAGCACAGGCAAAGCAGTTCATGGAGGGCTGAGAGTATAGCAGGCCTGGCACTCTTGAATATTTCAGGGGTAATGCTCTCCTTTCCAGAGGCTTTTCCACTGGCTAGAGAATCACTTACATCACTGAGTTCCGATTTTGTTGGCTGTTCGTCCAGCTCATCCATGACTGGCAGAGACTAGGCTGCGTTGAGGGTGGTATCAGTGACAATATTTTCCCTGGAGTACAGTACTAGGTAGTGCTCCACCCAGCGGTCCATTTGCTTGCGTTGGTCAGTGATCGTTTCCCCTGATTTAGAATTGAGGGGGCGATCTTCTTGATGGTTGGCCCAAAAGCTCTATAATTAGGGGGATAGATAGTATCCTTTGCAAGCTGGATCGGGAGTCCCGTATGGTGTGTTGCCTGCCCGGTGCCAGGGTGCAGGACATCTCTGACCGGCTTGAAAGGATATTGGAGCGGGAGGGGGAGGATCCAGTTGTTGTGGTCCACGTTGGGACTAACAACATAGGCAAGGCTAGGATGGAGGACCTGTTTGGGGATTATACAGCACTAGGAACGAAATTAAGGAACAGGTCCTCAAGGGTCATAATCTCCGGATTACTGTCCGAGCCACGTGCAAATTGGCTTAGGGATAAGAAAATTAGGGAAGGAAACACGTGGCTAAGGGAGTGGTGTGGGAAAGAGGGGTTCCATTTCATGGGGCATTGGCATCAGTTTTGGAACCTGGGGGATCTGTACCGATAGGACGGTCTCCACCTAAACTGATCTGGAACCAGTGTTCTAGCGAAAAGGATAACTAGGGTGGTCTCTAGGACTTTAAACTAGTGAGTAGGGGGGAAGGGAAAGGGAAAACGACAGGGAGTATGATGGTAAATAAAAAGGTAAGCAGCAGATTAACATGGGTGCAGGAGGGTTTAAGTTCAAGGCAGACTATGAAAGAAGCAGAAAGGAAGGATAACTCAGGAGATATTATTAGAGATGTTGGAAATCATTAGGGTAAGAAAGCTAGCATAAAGGCACTTTACCTGAATGCTTGTAGCATTCGTAACAAGGTTGATGAGTTAACGGCACAAATCATTGCGAATGAATATGATTTGGTAGCCATTACGGAGACATGGTTACAGGTTGGTCACGACTGGGAGTTAAATATCCAGGGGTACCAGACTATTCGGAAGGACAGACAGGAAGGCAAGGGAGGTGGTGTAGCTCTGATATTCAAGGACGACATCAGGGCGGTGCTGAGAGATGATATAGGTTCTATGGAGAATGAGGTTGAATCCATTTGGGTGGAAATTAGAAACTCTAAGAAGAAAAAGTCACTGATAGGCGTCGTCTATAGGCCACCAAATAATAACATCACATTGGGGCGGGCAATAAACAAAGAAATAACTAATGCCTGTAAAAATGGTACGGCAATTATCATGGGGGATTTTAATCTACATGTAGATTAGTCGAACCAGCTCAGTCAGGGTAGCCTTGAGGAGGAGTTCGTTGAGTGTATCCGTGATAGTTTTCTTGAACAGTATGTAATGGAACCGACGAGGGAGAAAGCTATCCTAGATCTAGTCCTGTGTAATGAGACAGGAATAATTAATGACCTCATAGTTAGGGATCCTCTTGGAAGGAGTGATCACAGTATGGTTGAATTTAGAATACAGATGGAGAGTGTGAAGATAAAATCCAATACCAGGGTCCTGAGCTTGAACAAGGGGGACTACAATTGAACGAGGGAGGACTTGGCTAAAGTAGACTGGAAACAAAGATTTTATGGTGGGACAGTTGACGAGCAGTGGAGGACTTTCAAAGCAATTTTTCAAAATGCTCAGCGAAAGTATATTCCAGAGAAAAGGAAGGACTGGAAGAAAAGGGGTAATCTGCCATGGGTGTCTAAGGAAATAAGGGAGGCTATCAAATTGAAAGAGAAGGCATACAAAGTGGCCAAAAACAGCATGAAACTAGAAGGTTGGGAAAACTTTAAAGGTCAACAGAAAGCCACAAAAAGAGCTATAAAGAAAAGTAAGATAGAACATGAGAAAAAATTAGCACAGAATATAAAGACAGATAGCAAAAGTTTCTATAAATATATAAAACGAAAAAGAGTGGCTAAAGTAAATGTTGGTCCTTTAGAGGATGAGAAGGGGAATTTAGTTATGGGATATGATGAAATGGCCGAGGCATTGAACAGGTATTTTGTATCGGTCTTCACAGTGGAGGACACTAATAACATGCCAGTAATTGACAAAGAGACGAACGTAGGTGAGGACCTGGAAACAATCATTATTACGGAAGAGGTAGTGTTGGGCAAGCTAATGGAGCTAAAGATTGATAAGTCTCCTGGCCCTGATGGAATGCATCCCAGGGTACTAAAAGAGATGGCGGGAGAAATAGCAGGTGCACTGGCAGTAATTTTCCAAAATTCGCTGGACTCTGGGGTAGTCCCAGCAGATTGGAAAACAGCAGATGTGACACCACTGTTTAAAAAGGGAGGTAGACAAAAGATGGGGAATTATAGACCGATTAGCTTAACCTCTGTAGTGGCGAAGATGCTTGAGTCTATTATCAAGGAAGAAATAGCAGGGCATCTAGATAGAAATTGTCCCGTTGGGCGGACGCAGCATGGGTTCATGAAGGGCAGGTCATGCTTGACAAATCTTTTGGAATTTTATGAAGACATTACGAGCAAGGTGGACAATGGGGACCCAGTGGATGTGGTGTACGTAGATTTCCAAAAGGCCTTCGACAAGGTGCCGCACAAGAGGCTGCTGCATAAGATAAGGATGCATGGCGTTAGGGGTAAAGTATTAGCATGGATAGAGGATTGGTTGACTAACAGGAAGCAGAGAGTGGGGATAAATGAGTGCTATTCTGGCTGGCAATCAGTCACTAGTGGTGTGCCTCAGGGATCGGTGTTGGGACCTCAATTATTTACAATTTATATAGATGATTTGGAGTTGGGGACCACGTGTAGGGTGTCAAAGTTTGCAGATGATACTAAGATGAGTGGCAGAGCAAAGTGTGCAGATGACTGTGAAACTTTGCAGAGGAACATAGATACATTGAGTGAGTGGGCAAAGGTCTGGCAGATGGAATACAATGTTAATAAATGTGAAGTCATTCATTTCGGTAGGAGTAACAGTAAAAAGGATTATTACTTGAATGGTAAAAAGTTGCAGCATGCTGCTATGCAGAGGGACCTAGGTGTCCTTGTGCATGAATCGCAGAAGGTTGGTCTGCAGGTACAGCAAGTAATTAGGAAGGCAAATGGAATTTTGTCCTTCATTGCTAAAGGGATTGAGTTTAAAAGCAGAGAGGTTATGTTGCAGCTGGATAAGGTACTGGTGAGGCCGCACCTGGAGTACTGTGTGCAGTTTTGGTCTCCTTACTTGAGAAAGGATATACTGGCACTGGAGAGGGTGCAGAGGAGGTTCACTAGGTTGATTCCGGAGTTGAGGGGGTTGGCTTATGAGGAGAGACTGAGTAGATTGGGATTATATTCATTGGAATTCAGAAGAATGAGGGGGGATCTTATAGAAACATATAAAATTATGAAGGGAATAGATAAGATACAAGTAGAGAGGATGTTTCCACTGGCAGGTAAAGCTAGGACAAGAGGGCATAGCCTCAAGATTAGAGGGAGCAGATTTAGGACTGAATTGAGAAGGAACTTCTTCACCCAGAGGGTTGTTTAATCTATGGAATTCCTTGCCCAGTGAAGTAGTTGACTCTACTTCAATAAACGTTTTTAAAGCTAAGGTAGATATCTTTTTGAACAATAGAGGAATTAAGGGATACGGTGAGAGAGCGGGTAAGTGGATCTGAGTCCACGAAAAGATAAGCCATGATCTTATTGAATGGCGGAGCAGGCTCGAGAGGCTGGACGGCCTACTCCTGCTCCTAGTTCTTATGTTCTTATGTTCTCATCATACATTCCTCTGATGTTTCCCGTGTTGGAGGCAAGCTGAATACGACTGCATGGGTGTTGCCAGTAGTCATTTGCACAGCTCCTGGCTGTTCTTTGTGCACTGCATCTGGCTACTTTAAGTGCTACGGATGTTAACTCGCTGGGGGCTTTCTTGCAGTTCAACAGTGCAATGTGCTTAGCGGCTATGACAGGTTCCAGCTCTTCAAAGTGAGATTGAAACCAGTCTGCTTTCTGCTTCTCACGTTTGCCAAAGGTGGTCATTGCTGAGTCATAGATGGCGTCTCTGATGTGGGCCCACTTCATCTCTGCATCCCCTGCAGGAGTGTTTTGAAGGGCTTTTACAAATGAATTTAGAAACTTATGTAACAGCTGCGGATAAGAAATTCTGTTAGTGTTGATGCGCGGGCAGCGCTTCTGCTTGGAGTGATGTAGCTTCTTTGGTTTGAGTCTAACTTTGCTGCCAGGGAGTGGTCGATGTCACAGTCCGCACTATGGAAGCTGCATGTGATTTGGACACTGTTATAGAGGCTCGCCTTGTGACGTTGAGGTCCAGCTGGTGCCAGCAATGTGATCTTGGGTGTCTCTATGAAACCTGGTGACAGGGTTTAGTATGAAAGAACAAGTTGGTGATGTAGAGGTTGTGATAGGTACACAACTCCAGCAGTCTCTGTCCATTCTCATTCATCCTTCCAATGCCATAGCGCCCAAGGCAGGAGGGCCATGAGTCATGGTCAGCCCTCACTCTGGCGTTAAAGTCCCCCGGCAGGGACAAATGTTCAGTATTAGGAATGCGACTAATGGTATTATGGAGATCCTCGTCGAACTGGTCTTTAACTTCATGTGGGGAGCAGAGTGTTGGAGCATAGATGCTGAGTAGGTGTACTGGACCAGAGGTGGTGAGCAGTCGGATGGACAGTATGCGTTCCGAGCCATGTGATGGTGGCAGTATCATGCTGAGCAAAGAGTTTCTGATGGTGAAGCCCACTCCAAGCTACCATGGTCCTTCAGGATCCCTACCCTGCCAGTAGAAGGTGTAGTCTTACTCTCTTAGAGATCTGCTCACAGGGAGGCGTGTCTCCTGAAGTGCTGCAATTTCCACATTGAGTCTACTGAGCTCGTTGTTAATGATGGCGGTCTTCCGAGAGTTGTTGATTTGTGTAAGGTCTTCCGACAGGCCAGGACACATAGTTCTAACATTCCAGCTTGCAAAACGAAGGGCTGGTATCTTCTTTCCTTTTTTTGGTCGTGCTGTTTGGTGCGGTGTTACAGTCCACTTGTCGGGCAATGACCTTGAGCTCCAAGCACCCTTTAAAGCAGGTGGACTGTGGCAGGACAGAACCTTTCTGAACGGGGACTGCCCGGTTTGAGGTGGGTATCTGTCCAGTGAGATGTGACGACCTCTCCCACCGACAAAGGCAACCCATGGCACCCAATCTCTACGCCAGTTGAGCTGGACGTATAACCCGTAACTGCTGCCTTCTGTGTTGTTTTGGTCGCTGTGAGGCGACTATGGAGTGACCTCTCCATGGTGCATGCCTGGGCGAAATGTATGGAGGTTGTGAGTTACCCAAGCATCAAATCCCCCCTCTCGGCCTTCCTAGGGGGGTCCGAAGGAGTGCAGAGCACGACATTTGGCACCGATATGGCTGCAGGAACTGCCAGAAACATGCCAAAGATGACACATGACCGCCTTAGGGATTCCGCTGTAGATTTTCTGTTAGGGTTTACTCCCTTAGCCTTGGTCTCTCCCGCGATGTCCACAAGGCAGTGGGGTTGTTAGCTCCTATACCTGAGCAAGGGCCTTAACAAGTAAACTGTGCAATTTCATGGAGGGAGAGTGAAAGGAGAGGGGCTGCGAAGAGGGAGAGGGTGCGAGCGAGAAGAAGTTGGGGGGGAAGGGGGTGTGGGGGGGAAAGGGGGAGCAGGAGGATGTGAGGGGGTGGGGAAGCAGGAGCAAGGGGGGAGGGGGTGGGAGGAAGGGGGTGTGAGGGGGAAGGGATTGCGGAGGGAAGGGGGTGCAAGGGGGAAGGGGAGGGGGGAAGGGGGTGTAAAGGAGAAGGTGGTGCGAGGGGGGAAGGGGGAGGAGCTGGGGAGGAAGGTGGTGCGGGGGGGGAGGGGGTGCGAGGGGGGAAGGTGGTGCCAGGAGTGGGGGAGGGGGTGCAGGCGTCAGTGAAATGGCCAGCTGCGATAAGGAGCTTCGTCTCCCGGGATCCGATCAAGGATTTTCCATACGAGACCAGCGGGGGGGGGGGGGGGGGGCCGAGGCCTCGCTGTGCCTTTGGCATGCACTCATCGTCGCCCCAGTCTGGGCACTGCAGCTCCGGCTCTGACGCGACCCTGTAGAGGCTCCGGCGTTAAACGAGCAGCAGGAGTTTGAGCTCTCTGCGTGCATCCCCTTTGTTAGGCTGGCCAACACTATTTACTACTGAGACCCTAATTAATGCTAGGAATCACCATTTCACATTGTTCTCATAAGAACTACACCAGATTGATGCTTGTTCCATATAAATGGATGAACACTGATGGTTGATAATGATAAAATTAACACTATTAGCACTGAGGGTGATAGTGTAAGACCATAACATTCTGGAAATCATTTGGTTCCTTTGTCAATGTTTTATCTAATTGCTAGTGCAGAATTTGAAAAATGTGCTAATAGGATATTGTACCTGGTAGATATCTTAACAAAACAATTTGATTTATATTTTCCTCTTTTGCAGACAGTATTGCTGTAAAATAAGTTCTGATGGTAGCTCATTGACCCAAAACATTAGAGGGCACTTTAACTGAAATAAATGGATGGGTTTGGGTCAGGTGAGGGGGTTAAAGAGTGAATAGTCTGTTTCCCAACTCAAACACGCCTCCAAACCACCCATTTTTAGCTTCAATTGAAGCCGGAAAGTGAGAGGGTGACCAACCCGCTCCAAGGAGGCTGGTTGCAGTTTTAAATATGATGCCTCCAACCTTGTCCCACACAACCACAAGGCCACAATCTCCCCTCTCCACCCCCACCAGGTCACTATCTCTCCCCACTCCACCCCCACCGGGTCACGATCTCTCACCACTCCACCCCCACTGGCCATGATCGCCCCATTCCACCCCCACCAGGCCACGATCTCCCCACTTCACATGGAGCCAGCCTATGATCGCCATCCCACCACATCAACCAGGCTCCAATCTCCCCCTATCCCCATGAGGCCTCTGATTTTCCCGCCACCCCTCACCACAAGGACTTCCTTCCAGTCAGGCCCCTCAGGATCTGACATTCTCCCTGTGATCAGCAACTCCGTCCTCTCTCCACAGACACTGCCGGACCTACTGAATGTTCCCAGCATTTTCTATTTTATATTGCTGTTAAAAGGATGGCTGGCAGGACTTCCACCCACCTGACTATTGTGTTGCTGAGCCTATTCAGTTATCTGAGGTCAGTCTAATTTGCATTGCTCAGGAAGTAACATGCTGATATTGCGATTGCTATGGTGATAATGACTCGAAATGTGATGTTAAATTCAACGTCCACCATCACTGCTGGCAGTAAATCCCAGAAGTAACAGGAATTGGTGGGGAGACAATGTAATAGGTTTCCAGCTGATTTTCCATCTTTATCTGCCCTATTGATACCAATTAGATGGCAAATTAATGCAGATTATCTGCCCCATTGATACTGGATATAGTTATATCTGTTCATAACATGAGCTTGGAAAATTACTGCAATATTAGCACATTAATGTTTAGCACATTACTATGACGTTTCTCTATCTGCATTAACTCAGATGGGCCATGAACAATGGATGTCATATGAACATTCTAAGTGTTTATACTCTAGTACTGTTAAAAGTAGGCTAGAAATCCTTAGATTGACAAACACTGTTTGGAAAAGTTATATTTGTTCTATATTGTTTCAAAGATTACACTCTCTACTTTCCAAAATACTCTGGCTCTTCCTGAAGTTTGAATCCAGAATTGCCAGCAACCCTCCTCGACCTTTCTCAAGTGGTTATTCCTCATCTACTAGATGAGGCAATGGAATGCTAGCAGGATGTTCAAAATGTCGCAGATCTCTCGGCAACGATGTTGGGCGAGTGACACGATTTCACTGCCTGCCACCGGGCTGATGCCCACTGAAGTTATAATCGGTCCCCAATATCCTGTTCATTGGATGCTGGCATGAACATTTCAATGGATATCTATTCAATATCAGTAGTTTGTTCTATTCAGTGATGCAAGGGAGGATGCAAGTTCATAAACAATTGTACCTCCCCACTACTTTAAGCTGCCTGATTTTACTGACACCTAATTGTACAGCTCACATAATTTCACCCCACCTGATTTTCCACCTTGCCCAGCTTTAAACTTGCCTGGTTTTACAGCCAATATAACACCTGCCTGATTTTCCTGCTCACCCAGTTTTATTCCTTGCCTGCTTTTGCCCTTCGTCCGGTTTTACCACTCACCCGATTTTTACAATCTACCTGATTTTACATGCCGCTTGATTTTACATCCTGCCCAACTTTACTCTTCATTGAATTCAATTCACATCAAAAGGAGGAGGTGTCTAAAATTGGTTATAAAAACAAGAAATGCTGGAAATGCTCAGCAGGTCTGGCAGCATCTGTGCAGGGAGAAGCAGAGTTAACGTTTCAGGTCAGAGACTCTTCTTCAGAACTGACAAATGTTAGAAATGTAAAAGGTTTTAAGCAAGTAAAGCGGGGGTGGGGCAAGAGATAACAAAGGTGAAGGTGTTGATAGGACAGGGTCACAGAGCATAACTGACCAGAAGGTCATGGGACAAAGGCGAACGGTATGCTAATGGTGTGCTGAAAGACAAAGCATTAGTAAAGAGAGGGTGTAAACCACAGAGCACTCCAAGCACCTATATAAAAAAACACATTTAGAAAAAACAAAACAGTGGGTAAGCACAGAGGAAACAAACTAAACAAACTGAAAAACCTAAAATAAAATAACCAACTAAAAAAGGAAAAATAAAAAAAAACTAAGCATAAAAAGGGGACCCATCATGCTCTGAAATTATTGAACTCAATGTTCAGTCCAGTAGGCTGTAGTGTGCCTAATCGGTAGATGGGATGCTGTTCCTCATGCTTGCGTTGATGTTCATTGAAACACTGCAGCAATCCCAGGACAGAGATGTGAGCTTGAGAGCAGGGAGGTGTGTTGAAATGTCGAGCAACCGGAAGCTCGGGGTCATGCTTATGGACTGAGTGGAGGTGTTCTGCAAAGCGTTCACCCAATCTGCGTTTGGTCTCCCCAATGTAGAGGAGACCACATTGTGAGCAGCAAATGCAGTATACTACATTGAAAGAAGTACAAGTAAATCGCTGCTTCACCTGAAAGGAGTGTTTGGGGCCTGGGATAATGAGGAGAGAGGAGGTAAATGGGCAGGTATTACACCTCCTGTGATTGCAGGGGAAGGCGCCGTGGGAAGGGGACGAGGTGGTGGGGGTAATGGAGGAGTGGACGAGGGTGTCACGGAGGGAACGATCCCTTCGGAATGCTGACAGGGGAGGGGAGGGGAAGATGCATTTGGTAGTGGCATCACGCTGGAGGTGGTGGAAACGGCAGAGGATGATCCTTTGGATCTGGAGGCTGGTGGAGTGGAAAGTGAGGACAAGGGGAACCCTGTCGCGGTTCTGGGAGGGAGGAGAAGGGGTGAGGGTAGAGGTATGGGAAGTGGGTCGCACAAGGTTGAGGGCCCTGTCAACCACAGTGGGGGGGAATCCTCGGCTGAGGAAACTGGAAGACATATCGGAAGCACTGTCGTGGAAGGTAGCATCATCAAGGCAGATGCGTCGGAGACAGAGAAACTGGGAGAATGGAATGGAGTCCTTACAAGAGGCAGGGTGTGAAGAAGTGTAATCGAGGTAGCTGTGGGAGTCGGTGGGCTTATAATGAATATTTGTAGACAGCCTATCCCCAGAGATGGAGACAGAGAAGTCGAGGAAGCGAAGGGAAGTATCAGAGATGGACCATGTGAAGGTGAGAGAAGGGTGGAAATTCGAAGCAAAGTTGATAAAGTTTTCTAGTTCCGGGCGGGAGCAGCAAACGGCACCAACACAGTCATCAATGTACCGGAAAAAGAGTTGGGGGGGTGGTGCCTGAGTAGGACTGGAACAAGGAATGTTCGACATACCCCACAAAAGATAGGCATAACTGGGACCCATGCGGGTACTCATAGCAACACCTTTTACTTGAAGGAAGTGAATGGAGTTGAAGGAAAGTTGTTCAATCTAAGAACAAGTTTAGCCAGGCGGAGGAGGGTGGTGGTGGATGGGGACTGGTTGGGTCTCTGTTCAAGGAAGAAGCGGAGAGCCCTCAAACCGTCCTGGTGGGGGATGGAGGTGTAGAAGTTGGTTGTTTGCTGAACATGCTCACCTTCATGCCGGTCTAGTTAGGCTAAAATTCCCACCATCATGGTCTTCAAACCTCTCAGCTGATTGGTGCAGAAGAAACAATTGTTGATTGGGAAATTAGGAATGATACTCATGATTGTGCATTTGGCATTACAGACCTTTTAAACATTCGCGTATTGAATTTTAAATTTTTTTTACCACTTATTCAGGATATGTTGTTTGAAAGCTTCATAAGTTTCATGAATTGCCCTCAGGGAATTTGGAAAGCCTGCTACATAAAAACAGAATAATGGTTAGCCTAAGGTCGATCTTGAGCCGCTGTGGGAATATGCACTCATTTATATCTATCTGCCTAGCTATATGTAAAACTAACAATCACCCTGACAACAGAAACAATTATCTGAGACACACAGCACATTTGATGCCAGGATAGTATCTACTTTATTCTCTGCTGGCGCATGTAAAAAAGCTGAAGTAAAGAAAGCTGCAGCTGTGATTCCATTATGTATAGTTCATGGGGTGGAGAATCCACTTTGGGTGTACTCATGAATTTGCTGTAAAAATGCTCCCAAAATTGTGCTAGTTCGGGTATGCATCAAATTTCCGCTCAAGTTTATTTGCACAATCTCAAATGCAAAATCTTCTATGAACTAGCATAATTAGGCAGCACACGAGAAGGTAATAATTTCATTAAGATACTCCTTAAAACCTACTCTTTGACCAAGCTTTTGAACTTGCTGAACTAATATCACCTCTTGTGGCGCACTGTCATACTTAGTTTTATAATGCTGATAAAGCGCCTTGGGAGGTATTTTATATTGGAGATGCTATATAAATTGTTGCTGTTTTTTTCTTTTCATTATAAACTTATTTAAGAGTGGTAACCTAGTTCTGTTGCATTAATAGAGTTCAAAATGGGTTTATTTCCAAAAATTAGTAACCAGATTTTAAAAATGACTTTAAGATATACTGAACTGTTTAACTGGTTACATTTTTTAATTCTTTTTTAGGATGTGAGCGTCACTAGCAAGACCAGCATTTGTTGCCCATCCCTAATTGCCCTTGAACTGAGTGGCTTGCGAGGCCGTTTCACAGGGCATTTAAGAGTCAACCACATTGCTGTGGGTCTGGTGTCATGTGTAGGCCAAACCAGGTAAGGACAGCAGATTTCCTTCCCTGAAGGATATTAGTGAACCAGATGGGTTTTTACAACAATCAATGATAGTTTTGTGGCACCATTACTGAGACTTGCTTGCAATTCCAGGTTTTAATTAATTGAATTTTAAATTCCACCAGCTGCCGAGGTGGGATTTGAACTTGTGTCCCGAGGGCATTAGTCCAGGCCTTTGGATTACTAGTCCAGTGACATTACCACTACACCACCATCTAGTGTATACGAGTTAGATTCTTAGTAAATTCAATATTTTTTGATTTGAGACAACTGTTAAATTATACTGTGCCTGTGAGCCTAAGAAAATAAGTGTAATTTGAATAGCCTTCCCTAACCAGTGCAATAAGTGGAGCCTTGCAAAGTTGACCTGGGGGTGTGGTCAGTTTTATGGGTGGGGCTTGATTTGGGTGTATTGAATTTTGAACCAGTGTAACAAAATTGTGAAAAACACTATCATAAGCCATCTGGGGCGTAACTCACTTATGTTTAAAATTCCTTAATTGTTTGCATTGGTTCAGCTGATCCTGCCCAGATATTTAAGAAAATACTTTGGATTCTAACTGAAAATAGGACTGACTCCAAAAATGTCTACATTGTTTTAGAGCAAAAATATGGCGTCTGCTCAAGCATTGATTCTTCTGGTTACCACTAGGCTGTACGATCTTGTTAGTGTGCTATTAGTATTGAATGGGGATAGTAGACTTTAGGTCAAAGTAACAGGAGTTTATTTACAGGGGTCTTCTCACTGAGGTATCTACATGAACAATGAGCAGCATGAATTACAGACTTGTGACATCACATCCTGTGATGATGCTTAAGGTCTGTATACATAATCTGCCCAGCAGCAGCTTATGTACATAATACTGCAAAAGCTAGAAACTTAGCTCGTTTTATTTAATTTTTCAAGTCATTGACCTTTCATCAGAACTAGCAAAGGTGAGTGACCTTGAGGAATTGTTGGGCTGAATTATCTAGGTGTGCGGGGGTGTGGTGGAGGGGGTGGTCGGGAACCCAGCATTAGGATGTGGGGGTACCAAGCCTGCCCATGTTGTCAGCATGCCCACTGGCATTACCTTCCAGAAGGCAGCCACACAATTGGCCACCTCCAAGCTCGCCGTCGCAGCAATGTCAGGTCGGCAGCCCCACTGGGATACGTGGGTGCTGCTGAGGCAGGCAGATCAGGGTGAGGGCGCCTCAACATAGAGAAACACTTGGTTGCCTGCATTGAAGGCATCAAACAAAGAGTCCAGAAGCTGATAGGGCCACCAGGGTAGAGGGGAAACCTCTCCGAAGGGCAAGCGTCAGACCCGGTTACGGCCTTTCAACCCCCCAGCCCTGTCATTGGGGCATGAGGCCTTTGGCTCCAATTGCCACTTGGCCTGCCGCTGGGAGACCATCTCAATTGAGCTGATGTCCTCTGCCCTCAGCGAGGTGGGGGTGGGATGCGGGGGCACTTGAACAGTGGGAATATACTGACACCATTGCAAAATGGCCCCTAAGGAGGGCCTTTATTGCCCTAATTGGCTGCCCACCTCCTTGGAGCTAACCCAGTTCCCAGCTCACCCTTGGGAAAATACATCGGGAAGCTATCCTGACGCGCCCCCCACCACCCCTATTTTATTTGCCACCGGCCCCCCCCCCCCCCCCCCTCACTTCCAACCCCAACTCCACAGGGTTAGGAAAATTCAGCCTGTGAACTCTGTTTCTCTCCACAGATGCTGCTGAACCTGCTGAGTATTTCCAGCATTTTCTGCTTTTATTTCAGATTTCCAGCGTCTACAGTATTTTGCTTCCATTTTATTTAATGCTGGGACCTGACTACTGAGGACAATGATGTTTCTGCCTAAGTCTCTAATTTACAATTTCGGTAATTGAATTGAACATTGTGTATCATCACTGTTGCTTTTAATGCTGGGATTGTTACATCCTGTTTAGATGTCACAGAAGTAATCTACAGGCTTTGCTTAAATGCATAGTCAGAAAAACAGATTGGACTAATTGTTCAGGGAGCACAGAAAATGGAATAAAATATCTAACCAGCACAATTTGTACCATCTATGTAGTATCTTTATTAATGTGTCACTATCAGAGGAGAGCAGGTAAGTGGGTATTTTCCATTGCACCCTAATCTCAACTAGGGGATTGCAATCGGGGTAATTATTAAAATAGTAAGGAGTTTTAATAAGTAACAAGTGAGTGGCTGGTGAGTACTATCTTATCCCGGGAGAGAGAGAGAGAGAGAGAGAGAGAGAGCACGGGCGAGAGTTCACCGGCAAACAGGAAGATTAGAGCGGAGCACGAGAGGAGAGAAAGAGCACAGGGAGCTAGTTGGTGAGTATCTGGTGGGTATTTTGTTACTTTCTTATGTTGTTTTTTCTGCTGATTTTTATTTTTTGTCTGACATTTAAGTCTATCTACTAAGTAGAAGCTAAAATATCTGTAGTCGGTAGGTGGTTGCTCATTTGTTCATTCTATTTATAACAATTTTATCGTGTTTACGTAACTTGCAATTTTATTGCAGTAAATAAATAATTTGAGGCATGACAGGGCTTCTCACAACTGTTGAATGCACATCCTGTGCCATGTGGAGAATCCAGGACCCTACACATGTCCTGAACAACAATATGTGCAGAAAGTGCCACTAAATGCAAAAACCCGAGCGCCGAATCTTGGAACCCAAGGAGCAGCTGGTGTCACTGACTTGCATTTGCGAGGATGAGAGGTACATGGATGACATGTTTCAGAAGGTGGTCACCCCGCAGCTTAAGGGAGTGGAGGCAGAGAGGGACTGGGTGGCTGCCAGACAGACAAGAAGGACAAGTCAGGTAGTGCAGGAGTCGCTGGAGGGCATCCCACTTTCCATCCGGTATTCAGTTCTGAGTACCAATAGAACAGAGGGTGCCTCTGGAGAGTGCAGCGAGAGTCATGACCAGGGCACATGGGTGGCTCAGCTGTGCAGGGAGGGAGGAGTAAAGACAGAAGAGCAATAGCAGTAATGGATTCTATAGTTAGGGGAACAGACATGCGTTTCTGTGGTCCAGATTCCAGGATGGTATGTTGCCTCTCTGGTGCAAGGGTCATGGATATCACCGAGCAGCTACAGAGTATTCTGGAGGGCAAGAGTGCACAGCCACAGGTCATGGTCCACATTGGTACCAATGATATAGGTAGAAAAGGGATGAGGTTCTGCAGGCTGAGTTTAGGGAGTTAGGAAAGAGATTAGCAAGCAGGATCTCAAAGATAGTAATCTCCAGATTACTCCCAAGGTCACATGCTAGTGAGTATAGAATACACCAAATTAATATGTGACTGGAGAGATGGTGCGGGAGGGAGTGCTTTAGATTTCTGGGACATTGGGACCGGTTCTGGGAAAGGTGAGACCTGTACAAGCCGAATGGTCTACACCTGAACAGGACCAGGACGAATACCCTTGCAGGATGGTTTGCTAGTGCTGTTGGGGATGGTTTAAACTAGATTGGCAGGGCGATGGGAACCTGAGGGTAGTTTCAGATGGACAAATTCAGAGCAGGGAACGGGAGGCAGAAAATTAGCGAGTGACTCTGAAAGACATAAGAAGCAAAGATTAAAAGGTATGCAGCATAGGAATTTGGCAATGTTAAAATGTATTTATTCATGCAAGGAGTATAACAAATAAAGCCAATGAGCTGAAGACACAGATAGACACATGGCAGCATGATATCATTGCTATAAAGGAAACTTGGCTTAAAGAGGTGCAAAAATGGCAGTTCAACATCCCTGGATATAGAGTTTTCAGGCAGGATAGAGAGGGGGATGAAAAAGGAGAGGGTGTAGCATTATCGGTTAAAGAGTCAATTACAGTTGTGAGGAGGGATGACGTGCTAAATGAATCATCAAATCAGGCCACATGGGTTGAGCTCAGAAAAAAAAAACAAGGGGCAGCCACACTACTAGCAGTATACTATAGACCCCCGAATAGTGAGAAGGAGATAGAAGAACAAATATGTAGGCAAATTTCTGAGTGAAAATACAATAGGGCAATAATAGTTGGGGATTTCAACTACCCTAATATCAACAGGGATACAAAGAGTGTGAAGGGCACAGAGGGCACAAAAGTCTTTAACTGCATTCAAGAGAACTTTTTTAGCCAGCACATAACAAGCCCAATTAGATGGGGTGCAATTCTAGATTTAGTCTTAGGAAATGAAGCTGGGTAATTGGATGAAGTAGCAGTGGGTTACCATTTTGGAGATAGTGACCATAATACAGACAGATTTAGCATTATTATGGAAAAGGACAAAGATAGAAAAGGGGTAAAAGTTCTAAATTGGGGGACGGCAAATTTTATGAAGGTGAGAGGTGATCGGGCAGAAGTGGATTGGATACAGCTACTTGAAGGAAAATCAAGTAAACCAGTGGGAGGCATTCAAAAGTGAGATTGTATGGGCACAGTGTAGACATGTCCCCACAAAGAAAAAGGGCGGTACTGCTAAATCTAGAGCCCCCTGGTTGTCTAGAAGCATACAGGGTCAGATAAAGCAGAAAAAGAAAGCTTATGACAGTCTCAAAAAACGTCATACTTTAGAAAGCCTTAAGGAGTATAGGAAGTGCAGGGATGAAGTAAAAAAGGAAATTAGGAAAGCAAAGAGAGGACATGAAAAAATACTGGCAGTTAAAATCAAGGAAAACCCAACGATGTTTTATCAGTACATTAAGAGCAAAAGGATACCTAAGGAAAGTGAAAGCCCTGTCAGAGATGTACAAGGGAACTTATGCTTGGATGCAGAAGATGTGGGCAGGGTTCTTATTGAGTACTTTGCGTCAGTCTTCACAAAGGAAAGGGATGATGCAGACATTGTAGTTAAAGAGGAGGAGTGTGAAATATTAGACATGATGAGCATGATGAGAAAGGAAGTAGGAGAGGGTCTGACATCCTTGAAAGTGGATAAACCAACAGGACCAGATGGATTGTATCCCAGGCTGTTAAAGGAATCCAGGGAGCAAATAGGAGATACGCTGAGGATCATCTTCAAATCCTGAGTAAATACAGGTGAAATACCAGAGGATTTGTGGTCTGCGAACGTTGTACCATTGTTTGAAAAGTGTGCGAGGAATAGGCCAAATAATTATAGGACAGTCAGTCTAACCTCGGTAGTGGGCAAATTATTAGAATCAGTTTTGAGAGATAGGATAAACTGTCACTTAGAAAGGCACGGATTAATCAGGGATAGTCAGCATGGATTTGTTAAGGGAAGGTCATGTCTTACTAAATTAATTGAATTTTTTGAGGAAGGAACAAGAAGGATTGATGAGGGTAGTGCAGTGGATGTTGTTTGCATGGATTTTAGTAAGGCATTTGACAAGGTCCCGCATGGCAGACTGGTAAGAAAAGTAAAAGCCTATGGGATACAGGGGAAAGTGGCGAGTTGAATCCAAAATTGGCTCACTGACAGGAAACAAAAGGTAATGGTCGACGGATGTTTTTGCGAATGGAAAGCGGTTTCCAGTGATATTGCACAGGGCTCAGTGTTGGGTCCCTTGCTGTTTGTGGTACATATCAATGATTTGAACTTAAATATGGGAGGCATGATTGGGAAATTTGCAGATGACACAAAAATTGGCCATGTAGTTGATCGTGAAGAGGATATCTGTAGACTCCAGAATGATATCAATGGTTTGGTTGAGTGGATGGGAAAATGGCAAATGGATTTCAATTCAGAGAAGTGAGAGGTAATACATTTGGGGAGAACAAACAAAGCAAGGGAATACACAATAAACAAGACGATGTTGTCATGCCGACCCCCACCTGCCAAGAATGAGGCATATTAATTTTGTCATATGAACATTGGTTTTAAACTGTTACTGGAATGAAGAAAGGACTTGTTAAAAAATCACCAAACACTTGGCCGGAAAAATCATTTGCATACCAACAGACAATGCTTGGAGAGTCAAAGGACTATTCCCTGGTCCACTTAACCCAAAATGGACTTTGATCACCAGACGTTGAAGGTGAGGAAGCTCACATTCCTGGATGACTGCTAAGATGGCAGAATCCACAAACAGAAGTGGTCAAACCAGCTCATCACATGACGAACCTGCTGGGCAACCTGGGGTTTTTGAATTGTGCCACAAAGAGGCAGAAGGCTGTTGAAGCTGAAGCTGGAGCAAGGAAATCTCCCTCTCTCTCTCTCTGTCTTTCTCCCCAAGCTACTGGCCACACGGAAGACACCTAAACCTCAAGAGAGAAATGACTCTGACATGGAAACAAGTTGAAGCGTGAACTGAGACCCAATGAATTGCAAGACTTACCGGCAACCAAAGACTCCACATTGAACTTAAAGGACTGTAACTACCAGATATTGCCTCAAACTTTTCCTCTTTATTCCTTCTACTTTTTCTGTCTCTGTCTGTGTGTGTGTGTTTATCAAGTATGCATGCTTGCGTCGTCGCGTCGCATATTCGTAGTCAATAACCAGGTTACAGTTTAAGATTAATAAACTTCTACCTTTCTTGTTTAAATCTAAGGAAACCCATTTGATTTCTTTGCCGTACAATTGGAGCAGTGAACAAGGATTCATTAAGGGGGAGCTAAAAACGCGGTGTTTTAAAATTAGCCCCTGTTATGGTTAAACCAGGCAAAAGTGGAGAGAACCCTTCTCACCTGGTCGTAACAATCTTGAGAGCAGTAGAGGAAGTGAGAGGCCTTGGAGTGCATGTCCACAGGGCCCTGAAGGTGGCAGGGCAGGTTGATAAAGTGATGAAGAAGGCATATGGAATGCTTTCCTTTATTGGCCGAGGTATAGAATACAAAAGCAGGTATGTAATGCTGGAATTGTATAAACGCTGGTTAGGCCACAGCTGGGGTATTTCATGCAGTTCTGGTCACCACTGTACAGGAATGATATAATTACTTTGGAGAGAGTACAGAGGAGATTTACAAGAATGTTGCCAGTGCTGGAAAATTGCAGCTATGAAGAAAGATTGGATAGGCTTGGGTTGTTTTCCTTAGAACAGAGGAGGCTGAAGGGAGACTTAATTGAGGTGTACAAAATTTTGAGGGGCCTAGATAGAGTAGACAGGAAGGACCTGTTTCCCTTAGCAGAGAGGTCAATTACCAAGCAGCACAGAATTAAGATGATTGGCAGAAGGATTAGAGGGGACGTGAAGAAAAACTTATTCACCCAGAGGGTGGTGGGTGTCTGGAATTCGCTGCCCAGATTGGTGGTGGAGGCACAAACCCTCAACTCATTTAAAAGGTACTTGGACCTGCACCTGCACCTGAAATGCTGTAACCTGCAAGGCTACGGACCAGAGTTTGGAAGGTGAGCTAATTTTTTCAGCCAGCGCAGACACGATGGGATGAATGGCCTCTTTCTGTGCTGTATCTTTTCTATGGTTCTATAAATAGCACACAAACATTTATCTGCCTAACAGGTGAATCCAACCTTCATTGAACAATTGTTTTCTGGTATAACTTGTGTCTGAATGTCTTATTGTTATTATATATTGTGAATGAATTATATGTAGGAAAATTTGGAAACCTTACTCTTTTCTGTTTGCCATGCCTCAGTCATTCCTTCTGAATGTTACATGGACTGCAGAAACACTGATTCAAAGCACATTGAAGGGTGTCAAAATTACAAAGGTTGTATTTTCTTTGTAATGATGATAAATTGGTACAACCACATGCAACATAGTAATTGACTACCTAGACATTTTTGCAACCCCAGCTTCCAATACAGTGTGTTAACTCATACATCATTTTCTGCAGTATCTGCTTTTCAAAAATCTTACATATATGCCTGATAAATTATTGAGCTGTTCGTTTTATTAAAATTATATTTTCTTGGCAAAGCAACTGACATTGTCAATATCTGCATTATCGTTCAGTATTCTCCAGCTTACATTTATAGACCTTCAAAGGTTCCTACTTCCCCATGTGCCAAAAGTCCTGTCTGCACAGCATTTCCAGTTTAAATCAGGAGCTTGTGGTGTAAAGAATTGCTATCAGTGGAATAGCTTAAGGAACCCCATTGGAGGAACAAGGCGAACCATAATGACACTTGCCTTTGCTCCCTTTTCTGCACCTTTAAGTTAATAAGCAACAAGAGTGGCAACATGAAACAAAAACAGAAAATGCTGGAAGTGCTCAGCTGGTTAAGCAGCATTTGGGGGCATGAACCCTTTGTCGAGCAGTGTGTCAGCCCTTAAGTTCAAGATGGTGCACGCATAAAGAGATCAAGTGAAGAATAGAAGAAAAAGAACTTTTAAGAAGTACAGTTGTCAACAAATTGCCTAGAAATTGGTCTGTTGAGTGCACATTTTTGAGCGCTACTCTGGCTACCAAGGTCCCAATATGGTTCACCATTCAGACGTAGGGAATACCCCCAGTATTTCAACCATGAAACAAAGACCTTCGTATGATACAGGTGTATATACAGTTCAAGGAATATATAAGAGACACAAATTTTCAATACCTGTAAGTCAATTTCAATTTCAATTCTCTATCCATTCCAAAATCTAATTCCCTTTATGCCTGAAGTTATTTCATCCTATGTATTACAAAACCTGAGGTAGACTGATAATTCTCGTACAGTGACATCCTTTCTGTGAAGAATAGCACTGTCTACTACAGTTATATCATGGGAACATGAATGAAGCAGCCACTTCCCCCTGTGTTACTCTGACTGATAGGAGGTTTTTACTAAAAAGGATTTTGTCTATTGCCTATAAGATTTGTAATAATCACCCTATGTTTTTTTAAAGACAATGTTTGAAAGAAAATGCTTACATTTTAGGCAAACACAAGTAGAATGATCCTGAGAGGAGATGGCAATAAAGTGGGAACTGGAAATGGGCAATTATTGCTTTCCACTAATTTTTGGACTTTTCCTAACTCTGCACATTTATTTTCCTGTATATCATGTTTATTTTATTAGTTTTTTTCTTACATTTATTTTAAAGAACATGCCTTTGAGTGAGAATACACAAAACTTAGAAAGGTCATTTCAGCCAAGGATTTAATGCAACAATTATAGTTTAGCTTGTCTTTCCTCACTCATTTTAGATTTCTTCCCCTTCCTTTCTCATCTTTTCTGTTTCTCTGGGGCCCAAAATTTCCTCTTGGAATGTAAAATGAGAGAATGCATAGAGTCAATTTTCACCATGCCCGCCCATTAGAAACCATGTAGTGAAAATGGAAACAATGGCTTATCCCCCCAATCTGCTGTCTTCTGATGGTTGCAATGTTATTTTTTGAGCAGGTGAGAGGGAAACCTGCCAGAAGGCAGTGGGGTCCTTATTTAAATATATAGAATGAGTTTCAATGACATCAATGGACTCAACTGCAATTTTCACCAAAGGTTTATGCAAGGAAGCCATCGTACCTTTTCACCAGGCCAACCTGGTGGCAAAGGCAGCCACACCCAGAAAGCCAAGTTAGTTATTTTTTGGGTTTACTGTGATTCAGGAAGAAAGGACAATTTCTCCATGCCCCACAAGAAAATATTAGGTTCCCCTCCCCTCATTGGGATGCTTTCCCGTCCATCATCCGACCACTTATCTGAGTTTTGGGAATGATTCCTTGGATTCTCCTGCAATGGCTTCCTGCCACTCATCTCCTGAGGCCTCTGCAGATAATTCCCAAGAGTTACTGTTGTATAATTGCCTTTAAGAGTGATGTCCCTTTAAGATTTTAGTATGCTAATGAGCTAAGTGCCAGGTTATAGTCATGTGACTCTATGTCTGAGTCATTCTGTCACTGTAACACCTAGAGGAAGGTTCTGTAAATAGTTAGCTCTGTACTGTATATAATAGTTAGCTGTTAATAAACATGTTTGAGATCGTCAACCAACTGGACTCCAGGCATCATTTATGTTGCATCAGACAACATAAAAATAACTCATTACATGGTGGCAGCTCCTCATTACAGTTAATATCTCCAGAGTTTTAGTGGGAAGTGGTAGCCTGCCTCAGCTGCCCCCTCCCCAGCATGACTCCAGCCGTGAAGTTCAAACCTGCAATACTAGTTCATATGTGTTGCGACCACAGCACACATGAACCCACATGTGCAACTAGAGTGGGAAGCTGGTTTAGCTGGATTTCGAAAGGTTCCCTGCGCATCTTGAGCCTTTTCAGAGGCTGACAGTACATTATATTTGAGAGGAGCAAATGCCCAAACTGAATGCTGTCTACTGTCCCTGCAGGACTTTGAAATAGATGTGGGCCGTGATGTTATGAATTAACAAATGTGACAAGGGAAGGCTAATAATGCATCATGCACTCAGTTCAGTGGATGTAATATGCCACAATTTGTTACCTATCAACCTACCTCATGTTTATTGTTGACCAATGCCAAGCCATCAAACAATCTGCACCTCTTTTACTACATCTACTGAAAAGTAAACAGCCAAGGTACAATGAATAACTGAACACCTTGCCAAATTGGCAACTTCCAAGGGCTTCAGTTTGGAAAATGCACCAATGATTTTTTTTTTTGTTTGTTTTTATTCATTCATGGGATGTGGACATCGCTGGCAAGACCAGCATTTATTGCTGACTGTTAAGTGCTCTTGAGAATGTGAGGAGCTATCTTCTTGAACCACTGCAATCTGTGTGCTGTAGCGACATCCACAGTGCTGCTGTTAGGGAGTTTGACTTAGTGATGATGAAGGAACAGTGATATATTTCCAAATCAGGTTAGAGTGTGACTTGGAGGGGTACTTGCAGGTAGTGGTGTTCACATGTGACTGCTTTGCTTGTGCTTCTAGGTGATAGAGGTTGCGGGTTTGGAAGATGTTGAACAAGCCTTGGCGAGTTGCTGCAGTGCATCTTGTAGATGGTACACACTGCTGCCATGATGTGCCGGTGGTGGAGGGAGTGATTGTTTAAGGTGGTGGATGGGGTGACCATCAAGCAAGTTGTTTTGTCCTAGATGGTGTTGAGTTTTTTGAATGTTGTTGGAGCTGCACTCTTTCGGGCAAGTGGAGGGCATTCCATCAGACTCCTGACTTGTGTTTTGTAGATGGTGGACAAGCTTTGGGGAGACAGGAGGTCAGTTACTCACCACAGAATTCCCAGCCTCTGACCTGCTCTTGGAGCCAGAATATTTATGTGGCTAGTCCTGTTAAATTTCAGATAAATGGTGATCACCAGGATGTTGATGGTCGGCAATTCAGTGATGCAATGATGTTTAATGTTTAGGGGAGATGGTTATTGCCTGGGACTTGTATGACGTGAATATTACTTACCACTTGCTACTTGCCCAAGCCTGAATGTTGTTCAGATTTTGCTGCACGCGGGCATGGACTGCCTCAGTATCTGAGAAGTTGTGAATGGTACTGAACACTGTGCAATCATCAGTGAACATCCTCACTTCTGACCTCGCACTGGCAGGAAGATCATTGATATCGCAGCTGTAAAATCCAGCAGGATTGGTCTTAGAACCACTGGAAGCTCTACGTAAAGATATACTCAACATCAGGTCATTGGATAATAGGAGCTGTGTTTCATGATGCTGTTTGGAAAATTTCCAGCTTCCTGATTGCTTCATGAACTAAAAGCCAAATCACAGCCGATATATATCTTAAAGGTTACATGTTAACTATCAGATGAAACAAGGATGTTTCTCACAAGTCCTTTGGCAGCCCTATCAGCAGGATGGCGCTGAACTGTCACAAAGTCCTTGAACTTTTCAAGGAGATCTCTAGATCCCGTCTCCCGAGATGCAAACGGTGGTTTACTCTCGATGGCAGTTTCCCTGCGATTCAAACCCCACCAATACTGTCTCCACCAAAACTGTGCACCCTTCCAGAACTTCTGTGGATTGCTCACAACAGCCCTGGAGGTGTAGTTTCACTGGTCTCACCTTCTATAACTCTTTAAGGCACGAAAGAAAATGGCAGCCATTGTATTTTCCGATGGTCAATTCCCAGAAAACAGGTTCCAATTAAGAGCTTATCTTTTTTTTTTAAAAAAAAGCCGCTCCCAGCTTGTCTCTTTAAACAATTGGCTCTTTTGTCTTTTTTCCACTACAGAACTCTTCTAAAATTGAAACTTAAGCTCCAATCATATGTCTCTGCTTAAAAAAAAAAGCTTGTTTGTTTAACCTGGTTCTGATATCCCGGAGATTTAGTTTCATTTTCAAAGCAGGGTCTGTCTCAAAAAAAACATGTATTGACTTAAAAATCAGAGCTCCAAACAGGTCAGCTGCACAGAATGCAAGGACTCCAACACAATTCTAATTAACTCCATCATCAAACCTTGTACTTCTGTCCAAAAGAATTTTTTAAAAAATCAATTTTTCTTTTCAATAGCTTGCCAACCTATTAGAAAACATTATGATTCCACTATCCTTATGGAATAAATTTACTCTAAGAAATGATAATCAATAACAAATATTACTTCATTCCCTTTCTGAAGTGATTTACAGATAATTAGTATACTATAATCATCAGAAGCTGCAACACCAGGAAACGCGAATACCAGAATTTGCACTCTTCTGCACGTAGATTTGTGGGCAAAACATATTTTTCCCATTGAATGTTGATTACCACATGTATTGGAACAATGAGTTTCCCCAGAAAGACATCGGTGAACATTATCTATGATCCTTGCAGTTATACCATTCTGTTCTTATTGCACAGTTTTTGGCTGCCTTCCAAAAGCTCCATTATTTAGATAATCTACTGTGCTAATTGACAACCTTGGATAACTGTTGAGTAGAAATGGACCATGAAAATTTACAAATGTTTTAGGACTTTAAAAGATGCTTTCTAATCATTTTGGGTAAAGGGCAATTCATAATAGTTGGTGAACACTCATGGACTTTTGAAATTGAAAATTGAAAAATTATTTTGTAGTAGAATCTTGCTACTAGATTATTAATTCTTATAATAACTACACATGAACACAAAAGATGCCATTAATGGGCATTCTGGGACATATGTGAACCATAAATGTTCTTGAATGAGGAGTATATATAACTATAAATGAATCTTAAAGCATTTAAAAACAATTCATAATTATTTTTGACAATAGTGATGGTATTTAAAAGGAATTCAAAAATCATGTTGGAAATCTGAAGCAAAAAGTTGCAAAACACACACCAGCTCAGTCAGCATGTGCAAAGATAAAAGACAGCATAATGTTTCAGGTATAACCCTTTGTTCAAACTCTAACAAAGACCTGCTCTGATGACGGATTATACACAAAATAATAAATTCAATAGGGTACTCAGGAGAAACTTCTTTTCCCAGACAGTGGTTAGAATGTGGAACTTGCTACCACAAAGGGTAGTTGAGGTGGATGGGATTGGCATCCTTCCATCTACAAAAGATGATGGATATGCAGCAAACAATCCATTTAGGTGGGGTGTCTACTCTTGGCACACCTTTGTTGATGGCTGTGAAGTGAATAAATTAGATAAATTTAAGGGAAAACTGATAAGCACATGAGGGTCTGATGGTACCTTCCTAAAACTCTTTGTGTCTGTGGGTGGTATGCTGAAGACTTTAACATCTGAGGTGGGAGTAGTGCACTGTCAATTCAGTCCAATTACTCCAAAGGTCATAGCATATTATTAAAGTTTTCCCACCTACTGGAAATTAGCCAAATTAAACACTTTATTAACCCCCCAGACTAAAACAGACCAAACTAGGTATCTTTAAACAACAACAAATTAACTATTTATTAATAAACTAAATCTTAAACAATACTGCAATAAATCTACGTATAAAGACCTTATAACTTCTTATTTCTCTTAACCCCCATGCACACACAAATAGATTCAACAAACAACAGTTAACCAGTTTTAAAAATAATGTTCATATTAGAGCTGTTTCTTAGGAATAATAAAATAACTGGATTGTAAGTCTTTATGGGTTATGTTCCCAGTTTGGTGAGGTGTCCTAGAGTCGAGTAGTCAGATGCCACTCGAAGTCTCCAAGCAAATTTGAGGAACAGTCTTTAATGGATAGGTGTTCAAACACTTCGGTTACAGCAGGCATCACACAATTCTTTCAACAGGAGTATAGCAGGAGTATAGATTTTAAAATTGGTAGTCTTTCAGTAGAAACTTTACTGAGAATTCCAGAACTCCAAGAAATGCAAAAAGGCAACAGAAAGTCACTCTTGAGACAAAGACTTCTTAGAGATTGGAAGTAAAAAGGAATTTACTACCTCCAACAATGCAAAGATTTTCTTTCTGGGTTTTTTTCCCCTCTCCAGACGAAACACAGCCTGTAGACCAAAGTAGATTTTTCTGCTGAGAGAAAGAGAACTCCTTCCTTCATGAGAACACTCTTCACTGGTCTCCAAATCAAACTGGTTCTATCCAGTCTTTACCCACAGTTAACTAATATAATTCATCAGGTGGCTTCTCTCTCCTGCTGTTGACCAGGAAACAGGCTTGCTCTTGGCACACACTGTGCCCAGTGAATCTAAAGCTTCTCTCTGCCTTAAAGGAACACAGCTCCCTTAGTTTTTAGACAGAGGGGAAAAAACCCCAAGACACTGTGTTACACCCAAATTACCCATAACTTGCTGAAAACTTTTTGACATAAAATTGGAATCTTGATCCAATTGAATCTCAATCGGTAATCCATATCTAGTGAAGAACTGGGTTAACTTCTGTACCATTACCTAAGGAGAAATTGTTCTCAAGGGAATGGCCTCTGGGAACTGAGTAGCCCTATCCATGATAGTGAGTATACGTTGGTGTCCCACTTTTGTTTACGGTAAAGGTCTTACACAGTCTCCCAACACCCGACTAAATGGTTCACCAAAAACTGGTATGGGAATTGGAGATGCCGGTTTTATGACAGGTTGCGCAGGTTGCCACAATCTGGCACCTATGACTTTTTTTACAAAATTGCACCATGTCCTTGGAAAGATCTAGCCAGTAATAATGTCGACTTATAGTGATTTGGTCTTCTGGATCCCGACATGTCCTACTAAAGGAATTTCATGGGCCATATTCAACCATCAAAATTAATTTGCTTTACCCTCTCACATTCTATATAGGTCTGCCCAGACAGTCTCTGGAGGTTCAAAACTTTCTGCCTGTCACTTCAGGGACTAACTCGTATGCAATGAGAATAGCCTTTATGCCATCTCATAATCTGCAGAAGCCTTCTCAAAAAGCATGGCATAACATTTATGAGCTCTGCCCATCAACCAGCTTTGCATAAGCAGTGTTCAGCTTTCCTTTGGCCACTTCATCTGTTTGGCTCTCTTTTCAAAAGGAATGAAAAATGCCTCTACTACACTTTCCTCAAACTTTGAGAGGGCTTGCACAACCTTAAATAGCTCTCCACTAGTCCTGGGCTGGAGTCAGAGCTTTCCTCACCAGACCTTTCACTGGAGTCAACACCACCCCTTTGTCTTAGTTCCAACTTTTTAATTTTGTATTCCCTTCCTCCTCTTTCTCTTTCTTTTTGAAATGCTCTCTTTTTTCCCTTTCCTCTTTTTTGAATTCAAGATTCTTCATTGTCAATTCTCTTGCAAGTTCAAGTTTTTTGAATTCATTTTCCTCCTTTTTCTGTTTAAGCTTAAGTTTTTTCATTTCCAATTGCAACTGAATCCTAACAATTCAACTACACAACCCTCTGGCTGGCCTCCTTCATCTTCCAATTTCAAATGGTGTGCTATTACTTCAATTATGTCTGCTTTCATAGCTCCTGGTTTTAACTCTAACACTAACAGTTCTGCCAAATCCTTTAGTTGAACCTTGTTAAGATTCTCAAATCACTCAGGGATACATCCTCCTTCCCCAGAAAGGTCACAGCAACTGGAAAAGACATACTGCTAGAGTAAACTTTAATCAACTGCACAAAAAAACTGTTTTTTTCTCTTTTCTTCTTTTCAATTATTATGATTCCACTTACAATTGAACGTTGTCGGTGTTGGGTTATTCCGCAAAGAGCCCCCAAATAAATGTTATGACCAAGGCGGGAGAAGTCCACTGTTTTTCTAGTTCCACTTCTCCATCGGTCACAATGTGTGTTTAATTTGTTTTCCCACCTACCGATACAGTCAATCATAGACTCTATTTTTATCACAGAATAAAACACACTAACCAGGTTTCTTTCCATAAACAACAAAATTATCAGTTTATTATAAAACAAATCTTAACCAGTAATGAAGCAAAGCATAAACACACAGATGGAAATATAAAAGTTCCCTTTTTACCTTAGCCCCTCTCACACACACACACACACACACACACACACACACACACACACACACACACACACACACACACACACACACACACACACACACACACACACACACACACACACACACGTTTACCAAAAAATAAAGATATTTACTCTTTAGAGCTCTGGTACAAAACAAAAAACAAACATTGAATATGTTGGCCAAAAACACTTGCTAATTCTTGAAGAATAAAAGAGAAGATATGCAAAGATGTCAGAAGTCCTTTTTCGTTTGGCGTCCCAAATACACATTAGACAACTGTCGTTTGGCATCTTCCTAGAACAGTTCTTGACATTGGAAATCATTTTGGGCAGCCTTTCCAGGGAAAATGCAGAAACAGGGGTTTCAGGCAGTTTCTTACAGTTGCTTCTCAGCTTATCAAGAGATGGAAAACTGGCAGGCTTTTTTTCAAAGAGCTGGAACAGACTGAGCTAGGTATAGCTCTCTTGGCAAGTTTTCTCCAAATGTCTTTTCAAACCATTGACCACATCCCAACTCACTGTCCAAAGCAAAAGCAAAACCAATGTCACAAGAATCAAGCCTCCTGACCCCTATAAATCTTGACCTGTCACTTCTGTAAACATCTTTCCCCAAATCAAAATCAACCCCTGTTGCGTAATTATTTGAAGACAGGTGCCTTCCAGTAACTATTTACAGTCCAGACCTCTCAGTGACCCTTGTAAAAATAAAACATCCATGGACTCCTTTTCAATTGTAATCCACAAATCTTCAAAATTTAACAAGAAAATAGAAGCACTCATAACAGGAGGTATAGGCCTGTTGGGCCGATTGGCCTGCTTCTGTGATGAAAATACTTTGCAGTACTTTGTAAAAAGTTAGCCTGTTTTTTTTCCTCTTTGCTAATATTGATTGATCTGCAGCGTACCCCAGCATTTTCTGTTTATTTGCAGTAACATCACTGTTAGATCGCCGCTGGATTTCAGTTTCACATCCCTGTCCTGTGTCCCTCCTCTAGATACGAGATTAATCCGAGGGAATGAAGCCGGACAAGTGGTAGAAGTGGCAGTGATCTGGGGATAGTGACCATAACTCTGTAAGATTTAAGGTTGTTATGGAAAAGGACATAGAGGGACCGGAAATAAGAGTACTAAATTGGGGGAAGGCAAATTTCAATATGATAAAACAGGATCTGGCCAAAGTGAACTGGGAGCAGCTTCTTATAGGAAAGTCTACATCAGACCAGTGGGAGTCATTTAGAAAGGAAATTGCGAGGGTTCAGGTCCAGCATGTTCCCATAAAGGTGAAGAGTAGGACCAACAAGTCCAGGGAACCCTGGATGTCAAGGGATATAGAGGATTGGATAAGGAGAAAAAAGGAGGTGTATGGCAGATTCAGAGTGCTGAAAACAGCAGAGGCCTGAGAGGAGTATAGAAAGTGTAGGGGAGTACTTAATAAAGTAATTAGGAGAGCGAAGAGGGGGCATGAAAAATCACTGGCAAACAAAATAAAGGAAAATCCCAAGGCATTTTATAAGTATGTTAGCGGCAAGAGTATAACCAGGGAAAAAGTGGGGCCCATTAGGGATCTAAGAGGTAATCTGTGTGTGGAGCCGGAGGACATAGGTGAGGTTTTGGACGACTATTTTTCATCTGTGTTCACTATGGAGAGGGACGATGTAGGTGTAGTGATCAGGCAGGGGGATTGTGATATACTTGATCAAATTAGCATTGAAATGAGGAAGAATTAGCTGTATTAGTGGGCTTAAAGGTGGATAAATCCCCAGGCCCAGATGAGATGTATCCCAGGCTGCTATGTAAGGCAAGGGAGGAGATAGCAGGGGCTTTGACACAAATTTTCAGATCCTCTCTGACCACAGGAGAGGTGCCAGAGGACTAGAGGACAGTGAATGTGATACCATTATTCAAGAAGGGTAGCAGGGATAAACCAGGTAATTATAGACCTGTGAGTCTAATGTCAGTGGTAGGGAAATTATTGGAATAAAATCTGAGGGACAGGATAATCTCCACTTGGAGAGGCAGGGATTGATCAGGGATAGTCAACATGGCTTTGTCAGGGGGAGATCATGTCTAACAAATTTGATTGAATTTTTCTAGGAGGTGACTAGAGATGTAGATGAGGGTAAAGCAGTTGCTGTCGTCTACATGGATTTCAGTAAGGCGTTTGATAAGGTCCCGCATGGGAAATTGGTTAAGAAAGCAAAAGCCCATGGGATCCAGGGTAATTTTGGCAAATTGGATTCAAAACTGGCTTAGTGGAAGGAGGCAGAGGGTGATGGTCGAGGGTTGTTTTTGCAAATGGAGGCCTGTGACCAGTGGTGTACCACAGGGATCGGTGCAGGGACTCTTACTGTTTGTAGTGTCCATTAATTATTTAGACATGAATACAGGAGGTATGATCAGTAAGTTCACAGACAACACAAAAATTGGTGGTGTCGTAAATAATGAGGAGGAAGGCCTTAGATTACAGGATGATATTGATGGGCTGGTAAGATGGGCGGAGCTGTGGCAAATGGAATTTAATCCTGAGAAGTGTGAGGTGATGCACTTTGGGAGGACTAACAAGGCAAGAGAATATACAATAGATGGTCGGACCCTAGGGAGTACAGAGGGTCAGAGGGATCTTGGGGTGCTTGTCCATAGATCACTGAAGGCAGCAGCACAGGTAGATAAGGTGGTTAGGAAGGCATATGGGATATTTGCCTTTATTAGCCGAGGCATAGAATATAAGAGCAGGGAGGTTAAGATGGAGCTGTAAAAAACGCTGCTTAGGCTGCAGCTGGAGTACTGTGTACAGTTCTGGTCACCACACTATAGGAAGGATGTGATTGCAATGGAGAGTGTGCAGAGGAGATTCACCAGGATGTTGCCTAGGCTGGAGCATTTCAGTTATGAAGAGAGACTGGATAGGCTGGAGTTGTTTTCCTTAGAGCGGAGAAGGCTGAGGGGGGACATGATTGAGGTATACAAAATTATCAGGGGCATTGATAGGATAGATAGGAAGAATTTTTTTCCCTTAGCAGAGAGGTCAATAACTAGGGGGCATAGATTTAAGGTAAGGGGCAGGAGGTTTACAGGTTAGTTGAGGACATTTTTTTTCTCCCAGACAGTGGTTGGAATCTGGAACACACTGCCTGAAGAGGTGGTAGAGGCAGGAACACTCACGACATTTACGAAATATTTAGATGAGCACTTGAAACGCCATAACATACAAGGGTACGGGCCAAGTGCGGGGAAGTGGGATTAGTTTTGGACGGGTGCTTGATGGTCGGTGCAGGTGCGTTGGGCCGAAGGGCCTGTTTCTGTGCTGTAAAACTCTATGACTCGATGACTCTATTCGTAAAAAGTCAAATTATTTTCAATGTACTCCACTACTGGCTTAATTATATTTTGCTTAATTAAAGAAAGTTCCAAGCACCTATATGACTTTACATACTTTTCAAAGAAAGCCAGTTTAGTTAAGTTCATACCCTTGTTTAATCGTATAGCGTTTATAAAGTGATGACACACAGTGATAGGGCAGAGTTTGGCAAGTCTCATAGTGGGCCTTTTTAATTTATATCACGAGACAAAAATGGATGCGAGCAAATCAGCAGCCCAATAACAAGGTGTAAAATGGCCTATCTATTCGTTTTTCCCCATTTTTCATCCAGAGATAAGATTTAAAATTACCTCATAACGTGACACTAAAACAATTAAATCCAATAAATACTGGCAAACAGCATACAGCCACTTCATTTACTCTTGCCACAATGGCAATGTTTAGAAGGAGCAGTAAGCTTTTAGCAACAACAACTTGTATTTATATAGCACCTTTAAAGTAGTAAAATTTGTGGGGAGACAGTGGCATAGTGGTAATGTCACCGGACTAGTAATTTAGAAAGCCAAGTTAATATTCTAGAGACATAGGTTCAAATTTTGACATAGTAGCTGAAGATTAGAGGGAACATGAGGAGAAACTTTTTCACCCAGAGGGTGGTGGGTGTCTGGAGTTCACTGCCAGGAATGGTAGTGGAGGCAGAAACACGCAACTCATTTAAATGCACCTGAAGTGCTGTAATCTGTGAGGCTATGGACCAGGTGCTGGAAGGTGGGATTAGATGGGGCGACTAGTTTTTTTGGCCGGCACGGTCACGATGGACTGAATGGCCTGCTTCAGTGTTGTACTTTTTCTATGGTTCGAAAATGTCCCAAGGCGCTTCACAGGACCATTATAAAACAAAATATGACACCCAGCTACAAAAGGAGATATTAGGTCAGATGACCAAAAGTTTAGTCAAACAGGTATGTTTTAAGGAGAGCCTTAAGGGTGAAAGCGAGGCAGAGAGGTGTAGAGAGGGTATTCCGAGCTTGGGGCCTAGGCAACTGAAAGAGCAGCCATTATTGCTGGAGCGATTAAAATCAGGGATGCACAAGAGGCCAGAACTAGAGCAGCGCAGATAACTTGGAGGGTTATGGAGCTGGAGGAGATAACAGAGATAGCGAGGCCATGGAGGGATTTGAAAACAAGGATGAGAATTTTTAAATAAAGTCTTTGCTTGACCAGGAGCCAATGTAGGTCAACGAGCTCAGAGGTGATAGGGTAATGGGACACGGTGCAAGTTAAGACATGGGCAGCAGAGTTTTGTATGATCTCAAGTTTATGGAAAGTAGAATGTGGGAGACTAGTCAAAAGTGTGTTGGAATATTAAAGTCTAGAGGTAACAAAGGCATGAATGAGGATTTGTAGTATAAGGATTAATAGTTAAGGTTAATACTGAAGACAGTGAGAGAGACCCCTCCCACTGTATGAGCAATGATGTAACAGGCACATGAGATAGGCTTGAGAAGAAGAACGTATAGCAGGACGAAGGAGGATAGCATAAAGCAACTGTAAATACTAGAGTTGTTAGTTAACCATTACCGGAGTCGAAGACTTTCTCTAGAATGCCCTACTACGCCACTAATACAACTAAACCCAACAAACACAATATGGTGTAAAAACAAGAAATGCTGGAATCACTCAGCAGGTCTGGCAGCATCTGTGGAAAGAGAAGCAGAGTTAACGTTTCGGGTCAGTGACCCTTCATCGGAACTGACAAATATTTTTCAGTTAAATATTTGTCAGCAAATAAGTGCACTTGTTGCTGTTCAATATTCAGTGTATTTACACCTAATCTGTACTAATGCTTTGTCTTTCAACACACCATTAACATATTGTTTGCTTTTGCTCCGTGACCTTTTGGTCAGCTATGTGGCCTGGTCCAATCTGGACCTCCTTTGTTATCTCTTGCCCCATCCCCACCTCACTTGCTTATAATCTGTGACTTTTCTAATATTTGTCAGTTCCGATTCAGATTTCAGATTTCCAGCATCCGCAGTATTTTGCTTTTATATTAAACACAATATGGTGGCAGCAGTGAAAGTGACCAGGAGAATTTGAAGATCTTCTTACTTTTGGAAGAAACAACAGGTGAACCAACAGAGAAATTCAAAGATAAATACTGGTCTGGTACAGTAAAGTACAGAAAACTACTTACTTGCAGAAGAGGCTGTGAAGAGCTCCGCGACAATGGTGAGTCAGAGCACAGAAATACAGGCTGCACCACAGAACAGAAACATGGTGGCCTGTAGGTAGAATCCAGTGATCGGGTGAGTTATAATACCGACGGTTGGGGATTGCGTTAAAAGCCTTTAAAAAGTTACAGTAATTTTCTCAAGGCATCGTGGTGAGGAAAAACGGGGAAAAACCAATCCTTCACCAGGGCTGAATGCAAGAACGAAGAGCGGGAAACCCCTGAAAAGCATGGGAACTCCTGAAAAGCACAGGGACTACTGAAAAGCACGGGAAACTCCCGAAAACAGCAGGGACACCTCCATTAAGGTAAGCAAGCCTGAAAAAAGTGAATTTCTTGAACAAAGAGGAAAATCCTAAATGTGCCTATTAAAACTGTGGGGAACTCTTGAAAACATCTGGGACACCTCCATTACTGCAACTAAGCCTGAAAAAAACAAACAAGCAGAATTTCTTAATGAAAGGGCAACATCCTAAAAACTCGAATAAGAAAGCAATATGGATCCAAAACTAAGAATGCCTGAAAGTTTCCAGAATCAAGAGGGATCCAATCAGATTCAAAATTGGCTATCATGGAGAAAAAGGTTCTTAAGGTGTAGTATTGTTTCTCAACTCCAAACAAAATCTGAAGTGGAACAAGTGAACACCTTCCTATATTCAGTTGATGAGGTTGCGGACGATGTAATTGTCCGACAAGGGATCAACGAGGCTACTGATAAGTCCAAAGACGTACTCCAAGCTGTTGATAAATATTTTAATCTCCGTACCAATAAAGTCTTGGAAAGAGCCAAATTTAATGAGTGGGCACAGATGATTGGCGAATCTGTAGACACCTATATTAATGACCTGTATAGATTGGCAGAAGGTTGTGAATACGGCAAATTAAAGGCAGATCTAATCAGAGATAGGATAGTGGATGAATCCGTGTCAGACCTGTTGCAATCCAAGGAAGACCTTACACTGGAAAAGGCCATTCAAATTGTAAGACAAGCTGAAGTTTGCAAACAGTATAGGGACATCCTACAAGCTGAAAGCAAGCCGTGGATGATAAGGATTCCAATGCCCATCCAACTCATGAAGCCAAAGCCAGGGAAACACTTTGAGGAACAGAAAAATATACAGGTGAGAAGGCACATAACATAGGAAAACATTGCCAACAGACGAGTGCACTGCCCAGCAAGTAAAGCTGAGTGTTTTAATTGTGGTAAAACTGGACCCTATGGGAAGATGCGCGACAGCAAAATTTCTTCAGTTAAAGGTACAAAGCACAAGACCTTCACGCAAACAGCAGTGAATCAACTACAGCAATACCCACAAAAGAAAGAACCAGGAGAGTTCTTGGGAGAAATCAATAATCCAGATCAAGGTTTCTGGACAGCAGACATCTACGTGAATGGATACCTCAAGTATTTTAAGCTTGACACAGAGGCTAGTGTTGTCTGACCAAGAAGAGACATTACCTGTAACCAACAGATATACAGTTGCATGGTCCAGGTGGGACACAACAGCGAGTAAAAGGCAAACTCCAAGTAACTCTTCAGCATAAAGAAAGACAACCTTATGCGTCTTACACAGTCAAGAATTTTCTTTACTGAGCGGGAATGCATGCTTACAACTGCAGTTGATTGAGAAGGTGACCGAAGTCAAGCAAACAAAGGTAAACAATTCCTTCCAATTGTCAGCCGATGTGCTATCAAGGGCAACCGTAGCTCATCCATCACAGGAGGACAGGAATTTCATAGGTGACATAGAGTCATACTCGCAACACACATCACAGAATTGGCCTGCAAGCATACAGAAGATGTGAAAAATACGACAAGCACAGAAGAATGACGAAGAGTGCATTTGCATTAGACAATATTGTACACATGGGTGGCCACAAGAAAGTCCAGGAGGGAGAACAATGAAGACGTTCCATGAGTATAGGAAATAGTTTACCATAATTGATGACTTATTAGTTTACAACAACATAATTGTTATTCCTACTTCAATGTGATCCGATATCTTAAAAGGATTACAACAAGGTCATTTGAGTATAACCAAGGGCGGCACAGTGGCGCAGTGGTTAGCACCGCAGCCTCACAGCTCCAGCGACCCGGGTTCAATTCTGGGTACTGCCTGTGCGGAGTTTGCAAGTTCTTCCTGTGTCTGCGTGGGTTTCCTCCGGGTGCTCCGGTTTCCTCCCACATGCCAAAAGACTTGCAGGGTGATAAGGTTAATTGGCCATTATAAATTGCCCCTAGTATAGGTAGGGAAATATAGGGACAGGTGGGGATGTGGTAGGAATATGGAATTAGTGTAGGATTAGTATAAATGGGTGGTTGATGGTCGGCACAGACTCGGTGGGCCGAAGGGCCTGTTTCAGCGCTGTATCCCTAAACGAAAGTGCAGAGCGAGGGCACAGTCTTCGGTATGGTGGCCTGGAATATCTAAGGAAATCGAGACCATAATCAACAACTGTCGGACATGTGCGATACAGAGGACAGAACAGTGCAAACTGCTGTTGACTACCCAATTTCCAACTAGACCTTGGGAGGGTGGTGGGGGTAGCGGCAAAGGCTAGGCATGGATTTATTCATGTTTGGTGGGAAGTCATATATCATCATTATCGACTACTTTACCAGGTGGGTAGAAGTCTGATGATTACATTCTATGACCACTGAGGTAGTTATCAGAATCCTTATGGACATCTTCACACCATATGGGATTCCAGATGACATATTATCAGACAACGGATCACAAATTGCGAACGAATGCTTTACCCACTTTGTCATGAAGATGGGCTTTCAGCATCTTACGAGCTCATCGAGGTATTCACAATCCAATGGTGAGGCAGAACGAGGCGTGAGAACCATAAAATCTTTACTCGAGAAAAATGAAGATCTTCTTATTTCACTCCTACTTTATCATTCAACACCACTGCTGTACGGATTATCACCAGCAGAATTACAAATGGGAAGAAAGTTGTGAACACAGCTTCCAGTGTCGCCTCAACAATTAATGCCTGGATTGAAGACTCAAGACTACGAGAAAGTTTGAGAAAGAGAAAACTCCTATGGAAGGAAACAAACCCAAAATTACAATCGGTGATTTCGAGTGAGAAGATTACCCAAATTAAACAATGGTCAAAAAGCTTCGATAGATGACCTGGAACGAGAAGGTAGAGTAATCCATAAACATAAGTGCTATCAGCTGTTGTACATTATATGAATGAGTGAAGGAAACATGTGAAGGAACTGGTGGAATATCATTCCTATTCTGCAAACGCAACAGCCAGTTGCAAGATCCAGATGAAGAGGAACAAACCCAAACTGAACAGAATACCACAACCCGTAGAAACGAAAAACCAAGTCAGCAACCCAGACTTCCTATGAAGACTATTGATCATCCAAGACAGATTACAACTGGAGTTGTCAAACCTCCGATGAGACTGAATCTGTAAAGTCAGAAATTTGGGGGGAGACAGAGTAGTAGAGAATTCATAAATGTATATATGTTTGGAAAAATGTTGAATAAAGACTTGGGGGGGGGGGATGGTGGGGAGATGTAGTGTAAGGATGTAAAGAGTTAATGTCAAAAACAGTGAGAGATCCTTCCCTCCCACTGTACGAGCAATGATGTAACAGTCACATGAGATAGGCTTGAGAAGAAGAAGGTATTGCAGCACAAAGGATGCTAGCTTAGGTGGCTTTCTGAGAATGTATGTAGTAATTGTAAATAATAAAGAGTTGCTAGTCAACCTTTACCAGATCTCAAGACTTTCTCTAGAGTGCCTACAATGCTTCTAATACTAGTACAACTAAATCCAACAAACCCAACGGGTTTCAGCAGCAGATGAGCTGAGACAGGTGGAAAGTTGTGTGATGTTACAGAGGTAAAAATAGGCAGTCTTAGTGATGGCATGAACATGAGGTTGGAATCTCATCTTGGGGTCAAATGTGACACCAAGGTTGCCAACAGACTGGCTTAATCTCAGAGTGTTGCCAAGGAGAGGGATGGAGTCGATAGCCATGGAACCGAGTTTGGAGCAGGAACTGGAAACAATTTCTTCAGTCTTCCCAATATTTAATTGGAGGAAATTTCTGCTCATCCAATACTAGATGTTGGATAAGCAGTCTGATAATTTAGCAAAAGGGAAGGAGCTGAGAAAAGTGGCGGTGAAGTAAAGCTGAGTGTCATCAGCATACATGTGAAAACTAATACCATGCTTTCTGATGATATCGTCGAGGGGCAGCATATGGAAGAGAAATAGGAGTCCAAGAATAGTTGTCAACAGGGTGCTAAACAATTGTGTATTCATGCACAGCACCTTTAGAAAATTAAAATCTAGTTTCCCTAAACCTCAATGTGTCCAGAGAGTATTCTTTCTCTGGTGTAGGATAATATATCAGCAAGTAGCAAGAATGGGATCTTTGTTTCATTAGGTTCAGTTAAGAATATGAATGTGAAGGTCATTAGGTGACAGGATAGTTGAGATGTAGATATCATTGTTGATGCTTTGTGCAGATAGGGAACTTATAAAAAGGTTTCAGCAATGGTATATGAATCTAGTAACCTGATACAATGCTTCTAAAGGCTTTTTTATCCACCATGCTTCCAGCTGCAGTTGATGGTCCTCCTCCTCTATCTATTTATGCCTTGCTGTATTGAGAAGTTGTGCAGCATTCGATAATGATCCAGGAGACTTTTACCAAACTGCAAACATATAGCACTCAAGGAATGCTGCATTGTTGGAGGTCCTGACTTTTAGATGGGATCTGAGCCTGAGAACATATAATTTAAAAAAAAGAAAACTGAGTTCTCCCAATATGCTGGCTACGACTTACAAACACTGCCAAAACAGATTAATAGGTCATTTATTTAAGTGCTGTTTGTGAGATTTTGTCAAGCACAAATTGGCTAACATAACAGTAGCTACACTTTAAAACTGGTTAATTGTGTGTGAACGATTTGGGACTTGCCTAAGAACATGCAAAGCTCTATATAAAGATGTCTATATACATGCAAGATCTTTCTCCTTCTGTATTGGAGCACACTCCCTGACTTGTCAAGGTATCTGCAATATTTCAAGATGCCTGTGATTTGTTCTTTTATAATTCTCATAGCTGCATGCACTTCAACTATGCCCAGTAAGTGTTCAGCACTGAAGAGTGCCTCATGGCTGCTGCCTAGGGATTGGGTATTGGCCTATATTATTGTACATAGATAGCCACAAGCAAGCTTCATTTTAATGAAGTAGTAGTCCCTGTCATTATGACAATGACTGAATAGTGTGCAACAACCCACAGTTCCACATGATTATCATCAGCAATGTCCTGGATGCTGGCGATTTCTAAAATATGGAGAAAATAATCTAAAGTCTCCTGATGCTGCTACAAATTGCCCCCAGGGAGGGTGATGACTGGTTCTTCCAAACAGGCATTAGTCACCTATTTCATAGAGCCGTGCACTGTTGACTGACTTAAGTGATTGGGATCCCTTGTGGCATCCTGAGGAATAGAGGTTAAGTTGGCTGTAGATCAGTATATCAGCATGAAGTAAAACTCAGTTGCAGCCTCTTTTATGAACTGCAAACTATGGACACTGTAACGAAAGTGCTTCCATTTTTAATGTTTTAAATTTTTTTGAGGACTTGTGGTAAAAATGAAAAGATTCCATGGATTTTTTTTTACCAACTTCACCGAAAGGACACTTGAGATGTTGTTTGAAAACCACCTATGCTGGAAACCAGCTGTGATTTGGGCTCAGTAAACAACAGAACCCTTGGTGATTTGAGGAAAAATGGTTACAGAGAAGCCACATGTCAAGGTTTATGGAAGACAGGAGGTCGACTCTCTGTTTGGGGTTTGGACATTGTTTTCAATTTAGCTGGGGTGTGAACTGTTTGAAGGCAGTTTGTGCTGTCCTGTCAAGGGAAAAGAAACCACCCAGCTCACCTTATTCTCTACCTCTTTGGTAGAAGAAATCCTGCAAAAATCCAGTGTGAGAGAGCTAAAATCCCTAGCACTGCATAATTCCTGAGAAGCTGAGGAAAATCCCGTGATTTAAGTGTGTGCTGGTGGAAAACCCTGATGCCACATTTCTCCTGGAAAGCCTACTAGAATTATTCTCGACATGTCTAGAATGGACTGCTTCTGCAACGATCCCAGTGACCCATCACTGTGTACCTGGACGCCAGACCAAAAAAGGGACACCTGACTTCCTTCCATATCTTCTCTGTTTTCAGCAATAATTAGCAAGTATTGGGTAAAATTAGTCTTTTTTTTGTTTTGTTTTTTGTAACACCTCTGCAGAGAGAATTTCTGTATTTTTCCAGTGTGTGTGTGAGTGTAACTGGGGAATTTAAAAAGGGAACGTTCATATTTCAATCAGTGTGTTAATGCTTTGCTTCATTACTGGTTAAGTCTTGTTATTTAATAAACTGATAATTTTGTTGTTTATTAAAGAAACCTGGTTGGTGTATTTTATTCTAGGAGTAAAAGAAATAGAGTGTATGATTGGCTGTACTGATAACTGGGTAAACATTTGCATATATGTTGTGACCTGTGGAGATGTGGAACTAGAAAAGACAGTGCGCACCTCCCACCTCAGTCAGAACAGATAGTTGGGGGCTCATCGTCCAAAGCCGATGATATGTAATTGTAAATGGGGTAATAATAATTGAAAAGAGGAAAAGTAAAATTACAGGTTTCATGTGCATTAGAGTAAAACAGTTAGAGATCGTTGGATGTGGGCACTAAAGGTAGTGGCCACGCTTGAGAACCTTAGGGAAATAATTCTCCTGGAAAAATTTAAAAATTCACTCCCTTCATTAGTAAGAGCCCATGCATAGAACCAGAAGATTTTAACAGCCAGACAGGCAGCTGAGATCATTGATGATTACGAGCTTGTTTACAAGTCCAAACCCTTTGTCCATCACCCCTGCAAACCCAAGAAGGATAGAAGGTGGGAGGGTGAAAGGAAGGCTAGTTGCCGGGAACAAGAAGGGACAGCTGGGAATGCCCCAGGATCTCCTCCTCAGGCCAGAAAGGAAGATGCTGAGGGTGGAAGTGAAGTTCGAAAGCCTAAATGTTACCAATGTCACAAGGTGGGACACCTTCACGCAGAATGCTGGAAGTTACAGGGTAAACCCATGGAACATATTGAGGTGCACAAGGCCAATGCAGAGAAAGGGGCCCTGATTGGGAGTATGACAGATCAGGCTGTAGCTCTGACTGCGGCTGTAAGGCTAAGTACAAAAACCGCTGTGAGTGCGGGGGATGTTAACAAGATAACTCAGAGTTATAGGGAATTCTGTCAAAAGGAAAAGTAACTCCTTATCCCTCAGGTGAGGCAGGTAAACGTATATTTATATTTAGGAGTACAGGAGCCACCCTAATTCTTTTGCTGCAGAAAGTCATAACTTTTTCACCAGAGAGCACACTGAATGCCAAAGTTTTAGTGAATGGTATTGGCGGGGAGTATATACCCATACATTTGTATCGGGTGCACCTGAAGTGTGAACTAATGGTCGGCACAGACTCGGTGGGCCGAAGGGCCTGTTTCAGTGCTGTATCTCTAACATAAACATAATGTCTGGAATGGTAACTGTAGGAGTTATCCATAGTTTGCCAGTAGATGGAGTTGACCTACTTCTGGGGAATGATTTGGCCAGAGCAAAGGTAGAAGCTTCTCCAGTAGTCACATAAAAACCAAGTGAAATTAAAGAGAGAACAGTTGCAGGAAAAGGTTCCAGGAACTTTTCCTTCATGCGTAGTAATCCAAGCAATGGCTAAACAGGTTCCCTTGTCGGAGGTAAAATTGGGACCACAGACAGATAGCCGAATATCTGAAATTTTCTTTGGCGGTTTGGATAACCCGAAGGAAATATTCAATAAATCTTCTCTGATCAAGGCTTAGCAAGTCGATCCAGAGTTAAATAAAGTGGCAAAACCGGCTCTACCTGAAGCTGAAGCTAAGGGAGTTCCAGAAGGCGACTATATTAAAAATGGGATTCTGATGAGGAAGTGGAGACCTCCTCGCAGACCTGCTGACGAAGAATGGACGGTTGTTCATCAGATAGGGGAACCGTCCAAGTGTATCGCCGGGCAATATTAAGGATAGCCCATGAAAATCCTATACATGTGGGGATACGGAAGACCCAATCGCGTATAGGTCGACATTTTTACTGGCCAGGTCTTTCAAAGGATGTGGTGCAGTTTTGTAAAACGTGCAATACATGTCAGATTGTGGAAAAACTGCAACCTGCCATAAAACCGACACCTCTAATTTCCATACCAGTTTTTGGGGAACATTTTAATAGGGTGTTGGTTGACTGTGCAGGACCTTTACCGAAAACAAAAGCGGGACACCAATACATACTCACTATCATGGCTGTGGCTACTTGGTTTCAGAGGCCATTCCCTTGGGAATAATATCTGCTAAGCTGGTGGTAGAGAAGTTAACCCAGTTTTTCACTCGATGTGGATTACTGATTGAGAGTCAGTCAGATCAAGGTTCCAATTTTATGTCTAAAATTTTCCAGTAAGCTATGAATAATTTGGGTATAACACAATTAAAGTCTTCAGCCTACCACCCACGGACACAAAGAGCTTTAGAACGGTACCATCAGACCCTCAAAATAATGATCAGGGCATATTGTCATGACTATCCCCATGATTGGGATAAAGGGCTAGAATTTCTTTTGTTTGCCACTAGGGATTCACTAATGAATCTACTGGTTTTAGTCCTTTTCAAATACTTTATGGACATGAGATAAGAGGTCCTCTAAAACTAATTAAAGAAAGGCTTTCAAACAGAGGGACAAATTTCTGGGCTGTAATTTATGGCGGCGAGCTTCAAAGATGACGGGGTGCATGCGAGGGATTTACTCCGCGGAGCCGCTGTGATATTATACGTAGTGGCTCATTTACGTGCCACTATGCAGGCGCCAGCGCCATTTTTAAAGGACTACCAGCTCTTCAATGTAATTTGAATTTATAAAGAAACATGATTACAAAAAACTGAATAAAGTTATCGCAACCCTCTTCCACTCCCCCCCAATGACCTTCAAGTTTATTACTTGCCCACTCACCCCCAAAACAACTTACCTTGTGATCACGACCTTCCCCCACCAAAGTTAATGAACTATGAGCTTTACCCCTTCCCACTACCCCCTACACCAATCAAAAAGGTTTGACCCTGCTTCCCCCCCCCACCCGTGCTGAAACATTACCTCTTCCCCCCCTCCCCACCAGTGTTCTGCCATACTTCACTGGTAGGAGATCAGACGGCACGGGGGTGCTGGCCTCAACCGTTATATCGGAGTGGGATGGTGATGTGACAAGGTAAGTAATTATTTATTCATTAGCATCTATTAACATATTTGAACTTCGGCCCCGTTGCTGAGCAGCGGTGGGGGGGAGGGAACACCACGAGGCCTCACCACTGCCGGTAATATGGGGCGAGGCCTTCCCAGCATGGAGGTCTATAGCAAGCCTCACTTGGAGGCATTTTCTGGGCCCATCAGCCACGACTCCTGATGTCGGGGAGGCCGGTAAAATTCAACCCTCTGTGTTAGATTATGGGAGAGGGCAACTCTGCAATCTAAGTGTATTGGGGGGAGCAGGGCATACAATTATTTGCGGTGTAATGGAGTGGGGGGGTGGGTTGCGGCGTTCAACTCTGCAGTCTCTGGCCAGGTCTGGCAGCCCTTTAAAAACGGCACCAGCACCTGCACAGAGGCAGCTGTTGCCGTTTACGACGTTGCTGATGCCACCCCACTACATCATTTTGGAGGGGCTGCCCACCCTGCATATTTAAATGAGACCCTATGCGCAAGATCACGGTGGTGTGGTGGCGTGAGATCCATGTGTGCAGGCCGCCATTTTTTCCACCCGCTGCTACTCCCAGCGAGCAAACAAAATTCAGCCATTCAACTCCAATAACCAACAAAAATCTCTACTCAAAGTCGATTGTAACCAAGTACTGGCAATTAAAATATATTCTACCAAAACTATACTTATAAGGTTGGTTCAAAAAATCAGTTGAAATATTAGTACATTTCAAGATTGCTATGACAGAATCTAACATCTCCTGAAATCCATTTCATATGATACATTGCATTCCCAGGATGAAACACAATGGCCTGGATTTGACAGTAGGACTAAGGGAAAGCTATCAGTACTCACTGTTATTATGGAATTAATCGGACAGCAACGTCCAGAGCCCGCAAATGCACAGTTAAATGCGGAAATTAGGAAATGCTATCAGATTTGCCCTGTTCCTCCACAAGCTTCGCTAAACCAATATCTCGCCCATAGACACAGCAGTCAAATACATGGAAGGATGTGAGGTTGTGGTACGTACCCAATAGATACCCACCAAACATGCCAAGAAGCGTTAAGGCTTGTCCATTCACGTGTCAGTGGATTTTTAATGGTGTGGAGTCTTAATTACTATCAAACAACATCTCTAACACTAAAATTTACTTTTACAAGTGTGGAGTCTCATTCCTTCAGATTTTAATTATTACTGGAGATTTATTTTTACTTTCTGCCTCTCTTTTTTAATCTAATAATTCTTTCTCTCTCTTTATTTTGCTTTCTGTGCATGATTTGATATTGAATTAAATATCCTAACTTACACTTCCTGGTTTAGACCTTGTGTAAGAATTCACAGGATCACAGAATCAAAGAATCATTACAGTACAGAAGGAGACCCTTTGGCCCATTGTGTCCGCACTAGCTCTCTGAGAGAGCAATTCCCTCAGATCCATTCCCCTGCCTTCTCCCTGTAACCCTGCACATTCTTCCTTTTCATATAACTGTCTAATTCCTTTTTGAATGCTTCAGTTGAACCTGCCTCCACCACGGTCTCAGGCAGGCATTCCAGACCTTAACCACTCGCTGTGTGAAAAGGTTTTTCCTCATGGCACTTTTGCTTCTCTTACTAAATACTTTAAATCTGTGCCCTCTCATTCTCAATCCTTTCACAAGTGGGAATAGTTTCTCTCTATCTACGCTGTGCAGACCCCTCATAATTTTGAATACCTCTATCAAATCACCTCTCAGCCTTCTCTTCTCCAAGGAAACCAGCCCTAAAATCTCCAATCTATCTTCATAACTGAAGTTCCCCATCCCTGGAACCATTCTCATGAATCTTTTCTGTATTCTCTCCAAAGACTTACCGTCTTTCCTAAAGTGCGGCACCCACAACTGGACGCAATACTCCAGTTGAGGCCGAACTAGTGCCTTGTACAAATTGAACATAACTTCCTTACTCTTGTACTTTATGCCCCTATTAAAAATAATTCTTCAATCTGATTGGTTGAGGAGACATGCTGTTGCTTACCCTGTTCACACAGATTCCAGATCTCCTGTAGCAGGTGCTATGCTGTTTCAGATGCCCGATGACTGTAAATTGCGCACAAAAGCTCATGGAAAGTCTACAGGCAGCTGTAAGCATAATGAATGGTGAACAACATTTGTTTACTGCTGAGCACAAAATCTGGGCCAATGAATTACAATGCCGCTCCACTGTAATGGATTTACATTTCATTATATTATTGCTTACATATTCTTAATTGCTGGCTGCTGATAATTGCTTGGAACGATGTAGCTGTTGTTGCAGAATCCAAGGCGAGTGAAATCTGAATTTCACTTCTGAGCCAAGTTTTAACTGAAGGTATAGAAAAATCAGAAAATCCATGCAACTTTATTTAAGCAAAGCCAAAGCCAGTGAACTCTTCCTTGTATGCATTTCAGTAATTTCGATTATACTAGCTTTTGGCAATCATCTTTCCTGAATGAAAGCAAATGCTAAGAAGAATACATTACTCGGGTGAGCAGGCAGATTACTATTCTGATAAATGGAAGTGCAAAGGTAAAATGATAGTACACATGATAAGAGAATAGTATCTCTGTAATTTCACAACCTGGAAAATAGCAGGGGATTTTTCAGAAAATATAAAAGGGCCAGGCTCCAGAGGATAATTCACTGTGCTAAGGAGAAGACAGAGGCCTTGATTTAAGTCTGCCTACCCGGAGGGAATGGGGTGGGAGTGAGCAGTTAAAGAATACTAAAATCACAGTGGCGCAGTGGTTAGCACTGCAGCCTCACAGCTCCAGGGACCCACGTTCGGTTCTGGGTACTGTCTGTGTGGAGTTTGCAAGTTATCCCTGTAATTGTGTGGGTTTTTGCCAGGTGCTCCGGTTTCCTCCCACAGCCAAAGACTTGCAGGTTGATAGGTAAATTGTCCCTCGTGTAGGTAGGTGGTAGGGAATATGGGATTACTGTAGGGTTAGTATAAATGGGTGGTTGTTGGCCGGCACAGACTCGGTGGGCTGAAGGGCCTGTTTCAGTGCTGTATCTCTAAATAAATAAATAAACTTACCACTCCATTCCTATTGGGAATCTGCTGGCTGCCATTTTAACTGCAGCACTGCAACGTGTGAGAAAGGTACCTACCAGAATCAGGAAAATACCGAATACAAAGATCAGCAAATCAAGGTCCCAATGCTATATTACCTGGCCCGCCAAGTGGCCAAACCACAGGACTAGTCTCAGAGACTGAGGGCTGAAATTAGTGTAGCCAGTGGGGCTCCTGGTGCTGGGCCAAACAGGTGGTGGAAACCCCACCTTGGCCACTTGGAATCCCCGCCCCTCCCCCCGTTCTATTTAACAGTGCCCAGACACTGAACAGGCCGGGACCAAGATCCCTATCCCTTTAAAGATGGGCATCCCACTTCCAAGAGCTGCTGGCCAATCAGAGGGCTGGCAGCTCAGTAGTATTGGCAGCGCCACTGGGAGCAGTGGCCGCTGTCGGTACTAGACGAGGCCTGGGTCATCGGGGCCAGTTAGCAGGCCCCGGCTATGTAGGGGGTAGGGTGGGCATTGAGTGCAGGGGGAGGGGGTTCAGGAAGGTGGATTGATGGCAAATGGGGGCCCAACCAGGGCCACAGATTTCCCACAGAGGAGGCCCCCCACAACAACTCCGCAGGGGGATCACCTTGTTTAAATGGGCGACCTCCCTGCATGTCGGAGGCCCCCCAGCTGCTGACTTAATGGCAATAATGGGGATAAGAGGCTTTTAAGTGACCGATACTAGGCCTCTTAATGGCTTAAATTGGCCTCTGGGCGGGAAGGCCGACTGTGACCTATCTCGCCCCGGACTAAATTGCAGTGTGACAGGAAGGTGATGGGACATCCACCCCGCTGCCCACCCCCCCAACCCCCCCGTTGCAATTCGATGGGCCTCTTGCCTCCTAGCCCATCTCCAGGAGGCCCATTAAATCCAGCCCTGACTGAGCACAGCTGCCAGAAGAATTTAGAGAACATACCTGAAGGCTGAAGATTACAGGGATGCTTGTGCTGCAGGACTTATATTTCCATGGCTTTGGTTAGCTATCACATTCATTTTATCTTACATTTTGGCCAGAGACATCAAGAGTCAGTTGAAAGCTCCCATTGACCATCTTCTCACCTGAAAGTGACAAGAAGCCCCTTTGCATTAACAACCTTTGTCAGCCCATCACTGCTTTGTTCATTATGCATTGGAGAACAGTGAAACCATTCAGCCACCTCTATATCAAAGACATACTGCTAAAGCAGATAGATAAGCTGTGATAATACAGGTGCTGTACACCAACTCCCAATTGTGAAAAAAGGGGATGAATTTATTTACAGACAGATGATTGAACGTTTGACACCCAAGTGCTCAATGCATAGTGCTTTTCTTGATAAAAGGTTACTTCACTCTACTACCCCTTTGAAGTACTGCCCCAGTGGCTTCAACAGAGCTGCAGGAAGGCTGCTGTTGCTCATGTGCACTCTCTTGGGATGACTGAGATGGGTGACTCTTGGATGCCTGAGTCACAGAGATTCTGACTTTGACTTCTGCCAGGGTAATCTGGCGCGACAGGCATTTAGATTCTGGACTGGCTATTGGCTGATGGGGGAGATTAAAGTAGAAATGTGCTGGCATTCTGTGAGAAGGCATGCGTGGGGTGTATCACTGCCACTTCCATGGGTCTTCCACTGCTTTGCAGTTGCAAAGACTGCAGCAGCTGAGCGGCATCTTCAAAACCCTGATTCACTCGCTTCATCAGCATCTCCAAGCAAGATATCTGTCTATCCAAGGTTTGAGCCCAGGATCTGCTTGTCAGCCCACAATAGCTACAAAGCATGTAAATATGGGTTCCTGTTATGAGGGCCATGCTACAGTATCCCTGCCAGGAGGTTTCCAAACACTCCAAAGTTGACGTCAGAGCGCTGATGTCGCGAGGTTGATATTTTGCTAATTTGTTTAGCAAAAGTTTTCGGATAGTTCAAGAGATTAAATTTCACTCCTTGGTTGAAATCCATTCACTGCCTATTGGGGTGCAGCTTTAAAGGTAGAATATGGTTAGAGCTTAGTTATTGAAGTGCATATGAAGTATATTAGCCATGAAATAATTTGGTTCCCCTGTGACACTTGGAGATTAAGGCCTCGAAATTTGGCTCCATGGCACCACTGATTTCAGTGGTACAGAAGGCTGAAGACCAAAAAATGACAACTGATCAGCTTCTGGCCACTTTTGGCATGTAATGTTTGTAAGGACACTGGCGTGGGCATGCCCCGTGTGCACCTGAAGCATGCATAGTGGCAGATTGTGAAGTTAGTCAGCATCAAGTGCCAATTTGGAGCCCAAAATACCAGTTTGGACCTCACAGGTCCTGTTAATACCCTCCCTTAAGCACTTCCATTTGAATGTGTGCTCAGCTGTACATGGAACTCCTGATTAAAGCTAATTAAAGGCATCAGCAAAGGACTTCCAAGTGAGGTGCTTTTGACTTTCTTTTGCTGCTGCAGAGTGAGTGGAAATATTGTGTACAATGTTGTTGGAGGAGCTCTGAAAAGATGTTCGAGTCAGAAGGGAATGGTGTTGGACTTCACCAAGGGGTTCAGTGGAGGTTGAAGGGCTTTTTTTGAAAGATTTATTCATTAATGGGATATGAGCATCGCTGGCAAAACCAGTATTTATTGCCCATCTTTAATTGCCTTTCAGAGGGTGGCTCACCACCACCTTCTGAACCCCTGCAGTCTCTGTGGCATAGGTACATCCACAGTGCTGTTGGGAAGAGAGTTCCAGGCTTCTGACCCAGCGACAATGAAGGAACGGCAATAAGGTTCCAAGTCAGGATGATGTGTGACTTGGAAGGGAACTTGAAGTCAGTGGTGTTCCTGTAAACCTGCTGCCTTTGTCCTTCTAGGTGATATGGAGGTTGTAGGTTCGGAAGGTGCTGTCATAGGTGCCTTGGCTAGTTGCTGCAGTGCATCTTGTAGATCTTGTCTGTAGAAACCCTGCTGTCACCCATAAGGTCTACCGTTGCAGTCCCTCTTCAGCTGCAACACGAAGGAAGATGTAACACAGGCAGTAGAGAGGAGAGCTATGTATAGAGGGGAGAGGAGAAGGCCTCTCAATAGAAGGCCGTATCAACCAAGGGTCTTCAGAATGCACTTCTCCTACCTAGCCAGGAGCAGTGTCCAAGGAAGCAACACTTCACAAAAGAGGTGGTCACTGAGGTGCACCACCTCCTCCAACCAGACCTGTAGCCACAGATCAGGGTGAAGATGGGGCTGCCAGTTACTGTGAAGATCACTGTTGACTTCAATTTCTGTGCAAGCTGATCCTTCCAGGTTGGATACAGCAATGTTGTCAAAATCCCACAGTTTCCCATGCATGTGTGCATCAGGGAGATAACATAGGCCCTGTACACAATGAATGGGAGCTTCATAGTCTTCTCTCTAACCAGAGGGAAGCATGTGGAGACGGCATTCGGCTTTACCAAGGTAATAGGATCCCCAATGATGCAAGGGGATATTGACAGCATGCACATGGTATTGTATGATTGCTTCAAGAGTGATGTCACTTTAAGAACTCAGTATGCTAATGAGCTAAGTACCAGGATGTAGTCTTGTGACTAGAAATCATAGTCACTCTGCAACTGTAACACCCAAGACAAAGGTTCTGTATATAGTTTGCTCTGGATTGTACATACTAGTTTAGCTGTTAATAAACCTGTTAGAGATCTTCAAAGAAATTGGAATCCACTTACCTCACTGTGTTGCTGAAGCTAACACAAATAACACATGACATGGTGGCAGGTGTCATGAAAAGACAAGCTATAACCTTGGAGACCACGGGAAAAACAGCAAACCAGTGAAGAAACTTTAAAACAAGTACCTGAAAAGAGTGAAAGAAATAATGGCCCAAATAGGGGAAAGAAGAAAAAAAAAACTTGCCTGCAGCTGTGGGAGACAGAACACTGAACAACAGGCTGCAAATAAATTCCTGTGATCGGGTGAGTCATTGTGCCGACAGTCAAGGAATCCCAGTTTAAAACAAAATCTTTGAAGTGCTTCAGAAATTGATTTTTTTAAAGGCTCCATCAGAGAGAAAAGAACAGGGAAAACCCAATTACTCTTCAGGCTGGTCGAAGTTGATGCCATTACAGGAGGTATCCAAAACAAAGTACGGGAAACCCCCAAATGCTGCAGAGTATCCATTGAAGAGGTCAAGATGAAAAATCATGAAACTACTCAACTGTAAAGAAGATGGGGAGACCCTTGAACTGCCTATCAAACAATTGTGTAAACATACTAGCTGAAGTGCTGAAAACAAAATAAACAGGGAACACTGTCAAGCACCTGTTACTCTCCAAAAAGGAAACAGTGCAGAGTTAATGGAACAAATTTTAAAATAGTTTCAAAACACAAATAGAAAAGTCACAATAAATACAGTGCTGAAGACATACACAGAGCTGAACAAAGTTAACTATAGAGCAGAAAGCAAAAGAACAGCAGAAAGATGGATATCAAATTTACCAGCCTGAACTGGAAGGCTATTGATATCCTATCCAAGTTCAAAATTTTTAAACAAAGCATGCAGTTATGCTTCACAGACCAAGCGGTTGTAGAACCAGAGAAGCAGGCTGTGAAAATACTGATAGCAGTTGGAAGTGCGAGTTTATACAGAATCAATGCCTCTGGTTTATCTGAAGAGAACCAGAAAGATCCCACAAAGATATGGAAAGTGCGAGAAGATCAGCTTCGAGTAAGAGTGAATTTTAGAATTCATCACCTGGAGTTGATGTCCTACAGGCAACAGCCACTGGAATTAATAGAACAATTCATCAAAAGATGCCATAGTACAGGCAATGAATACGATTTTTCAGAAACTGAGCAGTCAGAGCATCTAATGGAGCTGGTGATTTTCTCAACACCTAATGAAGCATTTTAAAAACACCTCCTGGGGAAAAAGAAAGATCACAGTACTGATGTGCTGAAAGAAGATGGCAGGAAATACACAACCATTGTATCTGGACAACAGTATCTGCAGGCACAGTAACCAGCAACCAACAGTATCGGCACAATAACCAGGTCATAAAAAGCAAGCAAGCTATACAGTAAGTGTGATTGCTTCCACTCACCGTGAAGTTGTCCTGCATTTCAAGATCTGTGCAAGGCGCACAGTGCAAAAGGACTCTGGGCCCGCCTATACAAGAAATCTGGCTCCAAAGACGCAGCCTGAAGCCACAATAGGACACAAAATAACAGAGGACAGGCACAGAAATCTGACAACAGCAGCAAAGAGAGGGCCAAAGACTACATAAATGCAAGCCGATATACGAAGTCCACAGTGAAATAGAACTGAGACAAGACTCAGAGTGGAGCAATTTTCAGCCAGAAGCCAAGCAGGCATTCCACATTGTGACCCTGACACATTGTGTTGATGAAGTCAAACACTACAGGTGCCACATCTCAACGGAGAGTTGTAGCAGAACCATAAAGCGTTACACTGCCTTAATGCATAGTTGGTCTGCAACCATCAAATCGGTGACTGCCACTATCCAGACTTTCGATGCTTTCATCCTACTCCAGTCAGCTGTTTCCACTATCTTCTAGCTGTGACGCCAAATCAGAGGCTGGCTGCTTGGTAACAAGGCTTATCCACTTTACACATGGGCTCACGACTCTCCTCATCACCTGACCATATACGGGCAGTGTGTGTACAATGAGAGTCATGCTGCCACCAGGAATGTTGTGGAGCAAACCATTGGTATTCTAAAACTGTTCTGCTACATGGACTGCTCAAGGGTGCCCACCAATACTTGCTGCAGCATGTCTCCAAATTCATGGTGGTCTGCTGTCTCCTCCACAACCTGGCTCTCATGCGGGTGCAGGCCTTCACTGAGCACCTCAGGAGGAGGAGGAACAAGTGGAGGAAGAGGATGAGGAACAATGGAGAAAGAGGAGCAAGGAAGGAGGCATCCGGGACACCATTGCTCTGAACGGGTTGTATGTGAGCAGCTAATTAGACACCAGGTCCGCTAAAATCTCATTCCTACATCAACACTGGTCCACAATTCTCAACCTTCCTGTCCCTCTGCTATGGATCGGCAAGGCATCCTCTTGGCAAAAATCCTGAAATAAAAGACAGCCTAAAAATACATTCCTTAACAACTTTATCCAACAACACTTCCAATAATACATACAAAATTTAACTATTCATCTTTGTGCATTCCTTTATGGCTTCTCTTGCAGGTGCCTTTGCCTGGTCTAGTGCTGCTACACAGTGCTACCCCAGTGGCTGCAGCATGGCTGGGAGAAGGCTGCTGAGTTTCGGTGGGAGACTGTAGATGGCCTTTCAAATGACCATGAGCGGCTCTGGGCCTTGAGGGCCCAGCTTTGAACTGCACCACCTCAGCATGGGTTGCAGCAGGCTGGGCTGGCTGGCTAAGAGGTAACAGCAAGGGCACTGGTGGGAGCACAAAGACTGTCATCCTGAGACAGGATGGCAGGTTTGTGCAACAGGAGCCACTGGCACTCCACTCGAGTGGCACCTCAGCAATCCTAGTAATCTGCAGAAGCACAGATTGCTGAATTGCTTTGAGAGCCTGCATGTCCCTTTGAGCACTGGTATTTACAGCCATGATGGCAGTAGTCTGAGCCTGCATGGCAACAAGCATGGATCTTATGATCTCAATCTGAGCTTCTACTACAGCACTGAGACATTGGTGGCTTCTGCTTGTGCTGCAATTGAAGCTGATACATCAGCCACCAGACACTGCATCAAGTTTGAGTCTGCAGGTCTGGTCATGGAGTTGGCCACCACTTACATGCTGGAAAGGATGGGCTCCAACCTCTGCTTGATGCCCCCTGCGATGTTGGAGCCAGACTGCTTCTTATTCCTTGACAGTGACAGGAAGCAGTCTGGCAAGCCTGCCAGCACACCTAGCATTTCGGTGTGCATGCCCATTAGCATTCCCCTGCACACTGCCTCATCTGAATCATCTGCAACAGAAATCATCTGTGATCTCACCCTCTACGAAATAGGCACATGAACTATTCTTTATCCCTGGTCTGACTGCAGCCCACTTGTGCCTGGTGACTTGCCACTTGCTGATTCCACCTCTATGCTACCCTCTTAAGTATGGGAAGTGCCAGTATCTGTGCTGGTGGCTGTGAGTGATAGATCAAGTAATGGTGCTTCTTTATCAGATGTCTACTCTTGCTCGCGCCCTTCATGTTGAGGTTGCACTGTATGGTCAGGTGGCAGGTCTTGGGTATCTGAAAGCTAAAATGCAGAAGTAGAGGGTTGGGGTGAAGAAAGGGGGAATGTTGGGTGGAAAGCAAGAGGTCCATGGTAACGCCATTTGCAGCTTGCACTTCGTCCCTTGGCATTGAGCAATGTATAGGATTGGTGGTGCAGTCGTTAAGTTATGGCATTTGAAAATGCATTCACTGATCTTGATGACCCATGTGAGGTCACTGAATTTTTTCTGACAGTGCAACCAGGTCCTTGGGGCCAGAGTCCTTGAATTGACCTCTGTAGCTACCTACTCCCAATCCTTTGGACCATTTGTCTAGGGGCCTCCTGCATTGCCCCCCCTACCCCTGTGGAAACATGACCTCTCTTCTACTTTCTATTTCTTGAACTAAGGCATCTAATACCGTATTCGAGAACCTGGGAACCCTCTCTTTGGCCTGCTGCTCCATTGGTAGTTGTATTCTTTCTCTGAAAGACTTTCACAACTAAATCCACCAGCTGCTGCAGCCTGAATGCACCCCCTTTTTCAGAGGTGCAGGCTAGCTGTAACTCATGCTAGCTAAGCATGCACCTGGGCCCCCTGCTGAACATGCAGCCAGTCAGCAACACGTTTAGCGCTGGGCTGCACGCCACAATTATGCTGATGAGTAGGCAGCACGAAGTTTGCATATCACGATCCCTGTACCAGCTAATGGGCTTTATTGAATTTTGAGTCCTTAGAGTTTTGAGATTATGATGGCCCTCACTTAGTGAAATGCAAACAGTAAGATAAACATTGGCTGAACCCATAGTGTGGGTGATAAAAATTTACCACCAATCACACAGCATGTCAGATACATCTAATTTTCTGAGAAACAACTTCTCTAAAAATGGACAGGATGTAGGTCAAAAGTAACTGCATGAAAGATAGGAACCTCCTCATATTCAAAGCATGCCTTTACCAGGCATATTTAATCCTCTCAAAGCTGATTATATCTCTGGCAACCAACCATGCAGCAGTGCTAAGTTCAGGTTATTAAGATGCCTTTAAATGTTGCTTTTATCAGTACCAGGAATTATAAATATAGAACATTTGCCTAACTTTTTAATTTTATTACATTCATTTCATGTGGCCATTATTCACAGAAAATGTGACATAAAGGTGATTTATCTTTATGTGTTTAAATACGCATGTGTGTATGGTGCATGGCAATGTGAGAAATGACAGTGCTGGGAGAAGGTAGCAGTTTTTCGGCACAGAGGAGTCTGCTTTTGACCCTTTGCCATTTCTTTTTCAGAGGGAGAGACTGTTGCAGCTGTGACATTGTTTGTGAACTGAATGCTGAAGATTAATTCTGATTTCAGGACACAGCCTTCCTCAGACCTCTGCAGTTCATAGCTGCCTCACCTTCATTACTGTGCCTTGCAGCTCCATGCTCTCATCTGTACTGTCTGGATAAGACACAGATGCTAGTAACTCAGCAAGAATTAGATACAAACACTGAAACTGGAACAATCTGTTTGACCTGGACTAGCCAGGGAAAATGGCTGCATCCAGCCTCTAGATTGACAAGAAAATTGAATTTTCACCATTAGTTTGCAAAGACTTGGGCATCAGACCACAACATTAACAATGATCAAATATGGTCCTCACCTGACTTGGCTACCAGAAGTTAAACAAGGCGCAACGGTACTAAATGTTTCACCCATAAATGCGCAAATTAATGGGTGATGATGCAAACAGCAGCAGCACATGTGAAAATAAGAAACTTTTTGTTAAAAACAATGCCTGCATCTAAAGTCAAGCAAAATAAAAAGGGGAAAAAAAATCATGTTTCCAAGCACAAACTGCGCAACAGTGTCACTTTGGATTAATGAGGTTCAATATCCATTTCCAGTGTGTAACGTGACCGAAGAAGTTGTGTGGATACTAATGGTTTTATTTATTTTTATTTATTTTATTTATTTAGAGATACAGCATAACAATAGTGCCTGCAAATTCTGTCAGAGGGTGGCACAGTGGTGCAGTGGTTAGCACTGCAGCCTCACAGCTCCAGCGACCCGGGTTCAATTCTGGGTACTGCCTGTGTGGAATTTGCAAGTTCTCCCTGTGTCTGCGTGGGTTTCCTCCGGGTGCTCTGGTTTCCTCCCACATGCCAAAGACTTGCAGGTTGATAGGTAAATTGGCCATTATAAATTGCCCCTAGTATAGGTAGGTGGTAGGGAAATATAGGGACAGGTGGGGATGTGGTAGCAATATGGAATTAGTGTAGGATTAGTATAAATAGGTGGTTGATGGTCGGCACAGACCCGGTGGGCCGAAGGGCCTGTTTCAGTGCTGTATCTCTAAATAAAAATAAAATATATCTCAATAGAATACGTGAAGAGAAGAAAAATATACTAGCATGAGAGTCAAAATAATAAACAATTATTCTAAAAGAATGAACCACACTGTATTTACCTTCAAAGTTAGCAGAACAAGCATATCTGCTTTGCAAAAAGATAAGCAGTTTTAAAAAAAATAACTAATTAATAAGCAAGGTTTCACATATTCCAATTTGAAGTTAAATTCTTGCCTTATCATTTTCAGATCACCTCAGTTTTCTATTCTAATGTTCACCCAATTTCTTGCCAGAGGTGAGTTGTTGGGCGAGTTTATCATGTGGTGAGCCAGACATTCGGATATATCAATTATCAGAATTATCACAACACTTAATTCAACATGTTGATTCGTGACTTTAGTAGCTCTGGCATGTGCACTGGACATCTACAGAGCAGACCAATCCAATACAGCAGATGCTGCAATTCCAGCGTGTAATGAATGCCTGTACCCTGCCGACCATACTGGATGTTTAAGCACCCATTTTGTGGTGCAGCACCATTGATCTTTTAGGCTGAAATGTTCTCAAATTAGTAAACTTGGTCTCAATATTCCATTATAGTATAAGGCATATCAAGTACAGCAAAGGAATATTATCACAGTCCATAATGCAATGAATTTGGCCCAGTTATTTTTGAAGGTAAGCTGTATGTATTGTCATGAAAACATGCTATGCTGAATGATGATTTTAATTCATCAGTTGGAAATCGACACTAAACTTTTAAAAAGGAAAGCTGGAATCCTACATTCAACTTTTAAAAAACTGGCAGCCAAGATGGCCACCACAATTTGCATTGAAAGACTTCACATTCCATAGCATCAAAGTGGAGACACATGTCTAAAAAGCTCTCATCCAGGACAATGGCTTCAACAGTTGAGTGAATTATCTAGTATCACCCTCATTAGCAAGACATTCAAAGCCATCTTGGAGTATTCACACTAGTGGAGACATACCTCCAGGGAGTGAACATTGAAACAATAAGACCTGAGAGAGATTTGGGTTTCTTAGACTTTGGATCTCATTGAAATGAAAGAATCATGTGACAGTCTTCCCAGTCTGTGTGAAAACTTGGAGTTTCTATTACACACAGGAGACAAGCTTTGAGAGCTAATCAGTGTAGGACCCCAGTGGGTCTCTCTCTCTCTCTCTGTCTGTCTCTTGCTTTCTCCCCAGGTGATACTGAAAGTTTCAATACCTGTCTGCGATTGCGAAATATCCAAGTTTATCATTGCTCAGCTAGAGACCCTGGGGGAAGAAAGCCACCTACATCACTGTCACCAAGAAAACCCTGAACCAGGTGGACCAGCTGCAAGTATACTTCTACCAAACAGAAACTTCAGAACCACAAATTCAGGCGGAAGACAACTGAATTACCAGAGCACACAGACTGTTCATAATTTTTATTTGTTCTAACTCTAATCCAACCAAACTATCCTTCATCACTCTATAACCTATTTGCATGAGTGTGATTCTCATGTGTGTGTGTGAAAGTTGGGGCATAGTTTATTGTTTTTACTTAGATCGAGATTTGATTTTAAGTACAATAAACTAACCTCTTTCTTGTTTAAACTCAAGAACACTTGTCGTATTGGTTCTTTCATGAACATGGTACATAAAGGGTTAAACACTGACTGGATTGGTAAGCACATCCACTGTTTAAAAAGGAATAAACTTTGTTGCGGTCAAATAAGGAGGGACAAGAGGGGACTCTTTTGACCCCTCCTCACCTGATCTTAACTGTATTTTTGAATATTTAGTTCAACTTGCCAATTTCACCTGCCTCGAGGTCAGGTGAATATATACTAATGGACTGCCCAAGAAATGGGGTCAGGATATAGGTTCATTAGAGCCTTGGTTCAAACATGGACAAAAGAGCTGAACTCAAGAGGTGAGGTGAGAGTGACTGCCCTTGACATTAAGGCAGCATTTGACCGAGTATGGCATCAAAGAGCCCTAGCAAAACTGGAGTCAATGGGAATCAGGGGGAAAACTCTCCGCTGGTTGGAGTCATACCTAGCACAAAGGAAGATGATTGTGGTTGTTGGAGGTCAATCATCTCAGCTCCAAGACATCACTGCAGGAGTTCCTAAGGGTAGTATCCTAGCCCCAAACTTCTTCAACTGCTTCATTAATGACTTCCTTCTATCATAAAGTCAGAAGTGGGGATGTTCGCTGATGACTGCACAATGTTCAGCACCATTCGTGACTCCTCAGATACTGAAGCAGTCCGTGCAGAAATGCAGCAAGACCTAGACAATATCCAGGCTTGGGCTGATAAGTGGCAAGTAACATTCGTGCCACACAAGTGCCAGGCAATGACCATCTCCAACAAGAGAGAATCTAACCATCTCCCCTTGACATTCAGTGGCATTACCATCGCTGAATCCCCCACTATCAATATCCTAGGGGCTACCATTGACTGGAAACTGAACTGGAGTAGCCATATAAATACTGTGGCTACAAGAGCAGGTCAGGGGCTAGGAATCCTGTGGTGAGTAACTCACCTCCTGACTTCCAAAGCCTGTCCACCATCTACAAGGCACAAGTCAGGAGTGTGATGGAATACTCTCCACTTACCTGGATGGGTGCAGCTCCAACAACACTCAAGAAGCTCGACACCATCCAGGACAAAGCAGCCTGCTTAATTGGAACCCCATCCACAAACATTCACTCCCTCCACCACCGACGCACAGTGGTAGCAGTGTGTACCAGCTACAAGCACCTTTCAAACCTGCGACCTCTACCACCTGGAAGGACAAGGGCAGCAAATGCATGTGAACACCACCTGCATGTTCCCCTCCAAGCCACACACCATTCTGCCTTGGAACTATATCGCCGTTCCTTCACTGTCACTGGGTCAAAATCCTGGAACTCCATACCTAACAGCACTGTGGGTACACCCACAGTGGCTATCTTCACAGGAAATAGAGAGTAGGCATAAATGGGTCATTTTCGGGTTGGCGAGATGTGACGAGTGGGATGCCACAGGGATCAGTGCTGGGACCGCAACTGTTAACAATTTATTTCAATTACTTGGATGAAGGGACCGAATGTATGGTTGCTAAATTTGCTGATGACACAAAGATAGGTAGGAAAGTAAGTTGTGAAGAGGACATAAGGAACCTGCAAAGGGATATAGATAGGTTAAGTGAATGGACAAAAAATTGGCAAATGGAGTATAATGTGGGAAAATGTGAACTTATACATTTTGGCAGGAAGAATAGTAAAGCAGCATATTATTTAAATGGAGAGAAATTGCAGAACTCTGAGGTACAAAAGGATCTGGGTGTCCTGTTACATGAATCACAGAAAGTTGGTATGCAGATACAGCAAGTGATTAGGAAGGCAAATAGAATGTTGTAGTTTATTGCAAGGGGAATAGAATATAAAAGTAGGGATGTTTTGCTACAGTTGTATAGGGTATTGGTAAGACCACATCTGGAGTACTGTGTACAGTTATAGTCTCCTTACTTAAGAAAGGGTATAAAAGTGTTAGATGCAGTTCAGGGAACGTTCACTCAACTGATACCTGGGATGGGAGGGGGCCGAGTTATGAAGAAAGGTTGGACAGATTGGGTCTGTATCTGTTGGAGTTCAGAACAGCACTGTGGGTGTACCTACACCACCATAGACTGCAGCAGTTCGAAAAGGCGGCTCACCACCACCTTCTCAAGGGCAATTAGGGATGGGCAATAAACACTGTCCTAGCCAGCAATGCTCACATCCCATGAATGAATTAAAAAAAAGAATGAGAAGTGATCTTATTGAAACATATAAGATCCTGAGGGGACTTGACAGGATGGTTGCTGAAAGGATGTTTCTCTTTGTGGGAGAGACTAGAACTAGGGGACACAGTTTAAAAATAAGGGGCCACCCATTTAAGATAGAGATGAGGAGAATTTTTTCTCTCTCAGAGGGTTGTGAGTTTTTGGAACTCTCTTCCCCAGAGAGTGGTGGAGACAGGGTTATTGAATATTTTTAAGGTAGAGGTAGATAAATTCTTGACTAACAAGGAAGTCAAAAGGTATCAAGATTTAGTGGGGAAGTGGAATTGGGACCACAATTTCTATGGTCATATGTACATCATATCCCTCACCTGCCTGTAAGATAAGCAAAGCAGCTCAGCCCTTGTGCAACAATTAACAAGTTTGCTTTCAACAATGAGACTGTATGGCCTAGGAATTTTTGAAAACAGACACAAAAGCATCCAATATGGCGAATTGTGTGTGTGTCTGAGCCAGAAGCGTGCCCAGCCGCCGTATTGGTATAAGCATCAAAAGAAGCATCCAGGGCCTGTGCCTTAAACAGCTGTTAGGCACTTTTTCATATGTGGATAAGGGGCTTAATATCTGTTGTATACTTCCTTTACCAAATTGGTTTGTTCTGAATGCAACCACCGCTTCAGTTCAGTAAAACATGATCTATATGCAGCATAACCAGCGGTCTTTAAAGGGACTGCTGCTTGCTACCATCGAAAGGTAAATTATATAACTAAGGAATCAGCAGAAGCCACTTTACATCAAGGTAAACATGGCAGAGTAAGTGCAACAGATATTATTTTTAAAGGGGGACAATAGCTACAGTAACAAAAAAAAGTAGCAGAGAAAATTAAATCAGAACAAATTCTGCGCTCGCCTAAAATACACTGGTTTCACAGTCCCAGGCAGGAAAGAGACAGCTTCCCACAAGATCAAACAGCAAAAAAAAAATAATAGTTGTCTTATTCAGTGTTCGCAAGTGTACTGCCCAGAATGACACCAGAGCAAAGGTCAATGGGCAAAAATATTTCCCATTTCCTTTGGTGAAGTAATTCTCAACAAATTTATTGTAAATGAAATTAAGGGGCCATATTGACCTTTATGGCTGCATGCTTTTTTTTACTATGATCAGAATTCTTTCTGCTCCCACTAATGTCTACAACAACTATCAGACTCCCATGGGTTGTTGTCATATTATGTAAAATATAATGGGCACAAAAAGAAAACAGTCACCCTGTAACTATATTGCAAGATTTCCTGTAGAATTTGGAACAGAAAGGCATCAGCAAAATCTCCTAAAAACAGTTGGTTATGAAGCGTGTCATACGATGTGCTTGATTGTGCAGCTCTTGGGCTAGAGTCTGTGTGGATTTGCTGCTGGACAAATGAGTCAAGGTTGAGGAACAATAACTTCCATCACCTGTAAAAAAAAAAGAAGCTATGAATGACCGTATGAAATAAATTCTGGCACGGGTTTGAAAAATAAATGGCTATTATACTCAAAAATGATCTGTGAGTATGAGGAACTCTTGGCAGGAGGTGAGAAAACCAACAAATGTGTCACTAATGACATTGAGAATCTCAGATTAAGAGGGAGCTTTCTTGTCTTTTAAAACAGTGAGCTTAAATGAGCATGCTCAGAGAAGGGTGTGGGTGCAGGGAATGGTTCACAGACTGATGGGAAATTCTGCAATAGTAAAATATACTCTGTTTTACTCCAAGTTGGTACTGTGGAGTTGAGGGGAAGCAGATGAATTCAGCAACTCTCCTGAGTAATGCCGCAGTGACCTGAGAAATATACTTTGACATCGATGATTGACTGATACCCGCAATAGCATCAGCAGGAGTCTAAAAAGTGCTGGTGGAATAGAAGGTGAATGCTGCAGTCACCTTCAATGGCACAGGCAAGGCAAAATAACTCAGGCTATGACATTCCAAATTTAGTTTTCACAAATCATACCTCAACTGTTTGCTGAATTTGAGTTCATGATAAGAATGAGTGTATGCTGTATGTGTGCATTGTGCAAGCAGAAAGCCATTAGCTGCTCTGGAATTTATTTGCTGTGCCTCAATGCAGTTGTATTATGTATTCTGTTCTTGTGCTTAATGCCATGAAAAATGTAATTGAAATAAACCCAGAAGCAATTAACCATCAGTGGCTACAAATAGACTACTAAGGTGGCAATGTGTTACATGCCAATTCATTAGTTCACCATACCATAGCTTATAAATCCATGTTTAAATCCATGCTTATAAATCCATCTTTCAATCCATGTTTAAGATAGTGAGTACTACAACCACAAAAAATGGCATAAACAGCATTTTAAAAAAGTCCTATCCTTTTTCTAATGTAGGCTATAAACTGACAAAGGAGAGGAGACAAGAACCCGGATATTAACAGGGGCAGGTTATGAAGATGAGGGACAGACTTTAGAACGGCAAACATGCCCTACATGCCTGCACTGCGTGCATCTTTTGTCCTTGACACCAAGCACCAAAGCTCCTTCAACAGCACCTTCCAAACCCCCGACCTCTACCACTTGGAAGGACAAGGGCAGCAGGTGCATGGGAACACCACCATCTGCAAGTTCCCCTCGAAGCCACACACGATCCTGACTTGGAACTATATCACCTTTCCTAAAGTGTCACTGGGTCAAAATCCTGAAACTTCCTTCCTAACAGCACTATGGGTGTTCCTAAGCCAGATGGACTGCAGCAGTTCAAGAAGGCAGCTCACCACCACCTTCTGAAGGGCAAATACGGATGGGCAATAAATGCTGGCCTTTCCTGTGATGCCTGCATCCCATGAAAGAATTAAAAAAAGTTCCCTGCCTGGAAGTTAACCTGATTGACAAGTTTGGTTTTCAGTTGGGAGGGAGGACTTTGAAGGAGGCTACAAGATCAGGTGGATCCAATCCATGACCCAGGAAGCGGCTGACCAATACTGGAGGCAGTCTGATCACCGACCCCTTGTGGGGAGTGGGGGTGGTGTGGTGGTGAAGTGTCTGATCCCGGGGGGGGGTTGATCCAACCTTCAAGTCTGGGGTGGAGGCGAGTGCTGTCCAATTCCAGAGGGAGGTCCAATCCCTGACCCCAGGGGAGATGTCTGATCCTGGGGCCGGTCCGATCTTCAACCCTGGCACAGGCTTACCAATCCTGGGGATGGTTCAAGCCCCATCCCATGGACATGCCAAATCTCGGGATCTTCCGATTCCTGACCCTGAGAGGCTGTCAGAGGGTGTCTAATTCTGGAAGGGGGATCTGATCACCCGGTGGGTGATGTCCGATCACGGGGCTGGTCTGATTTTTGATCCCAGCCGGGGCCGGTCTGACTTTTGATCCCAGCCGGGGCTGTCCAATACGGGGGATGGTCCAATCCCAACCCCCGTGGGACTGCCCAATCCGGGGGTCGTCCGATTCCCAACCCCAGAAAGCTGTTGGAGGGTGTCTAATCCTGTGGGAAGGGACCAATTCCTGACCCCGGAGGAAGTGTTCGATTGCAGGGCAGCAGCGGGTTCTGGGGTTCTGATCCCCAACCCTGACATGGGTGTTCGATCCTTGGGGAGGTCCAATCATAGACCTGCAGCAGGGGAGCGATGTCTGATCCTGGAATGGGAGTCCAATCCGGAATCCCAGGGCTCTTTGTATGACAGGGGTGGAATTCAGATGGAGGGAAAAGCTTTGGGGGACAGGAAGGAAGCACACTTGCTCCTCCAAACCCACAAAGAATGCTGTAAATGCACTACCTTTCCCCTGAGGCTGTCCTCACCTCCCTTCCAATGCCAAGTTTCCCAAGATCTCAGAAACACAGCAGGCCACAGAGGCTACCAACTTCATTGAAATACATAAATTGCCAACCCACCTCCTGAGAACAAGTTGGTTGCCTGCCCCTTGTCACATCTCCGTTAAATCTGGAACTGGGCGGGTTGGGGTTGGATTTGAGATTTTTAAAATCTTAACATCATCTGACCTCAACCCAGCCATTTTTGGAGTTCAAATTGAGCCCTATATTGCAGACTTTCTTACTTACTAAAGGAATGTACATAACACGCCACACAATAGCAGTTGCCTTAGCAGCTTTTAAACACATCCACTTAATTCAAAGAAGCTTTATTATATTAGTTATCTTTAATGCAGATGGCCTCCCAGGTAGAGATCTAAATTACATTTGAATTGCAATTAATTGTTACACTAAACTGTTATTTTTATAGAGTGAAGATCAGCCCACACAGGCAGTTTCATGTCAAAATGTCAATTGTGCTCACAAAAAACAACTGCACATCAATCTATTAGGAAAGGTTATCTTGTCCATACATGGAATGCTAATGATTAAAGTTTTAGTGCCTACCCTTTGTGAAAATGATCCCTTTCTTAGACCTTCTTTCCATATATTGTTCCCTTGAATAATGAAGAGAAGCAAAAGAGATTGCTCTACAATCCCATTTTAAAGAACATAAATAGGCCGTATAATAGTCCGACACTGAGGTCAAAGTAACCAACAGCTCCACAGGCCACTTTAAAGGACATAAAGGGAGCACTTCAGATTGATAAGGTTATTGATATCTAATCTAGGATCTATCACAAAAGCCAAGATTTAAAGATGAATCTGTATGAAATCTGAAGACTTCAACTAGACTACTGTGTGCAGTATGGTGTTCCATGCCTTAGGAAGCAAATTGAGACTTTAGAGAGAGTACAGCACAGGTTCACTAGGATGCTGCCTGATATGAGGGAATGTACTGCTCTACATGTTTTGTCTCCAGCTATGTCAAAATAGCACTAAAAATATTATAGCATTATACTAAGTTTTGAGAGACAGAAGGCATAATTTTAAACTCATAGTTTCTGGCCAAATGGCAGGACCTGTAACAGATCAGGAACCCAATTGCTGAAAAGCTGTTTAACTCAGCCATGGCATTAGCATCCGCTTACGAGTTTCCAGGTCAATTAGAGAGGGCTGACAGGATCACACACCAAATCTGTCAATGAAGACTCTATTTAAAGAGATCCCAGTAAGGGTCTAAATGGCAGCAGGAAATCTTGCATGGGAAAGAACCAAACGCTGTATGATAGAAGGAAGGTGTGGGAAGGCTTCCCTCTGACCCACCCACCCCACCAACAGTACTTGGTCTTGTCTTTGAAGGTTATGATGGATGCAGTCAGGGTGAGGAGAGAATTCCTCTTCCCTGAGGATTGGAGGAGAAGACTATCCAAACTTCTAAAGCAGGTGTTGCTGGAGATTGCAGTGGCTGTGAGCAGCAGGAGTGTGATGCCAGGAATATGGATGCACTGCCATAAAAGATTTAAATGACATTTTAGAACCAGCAAGGTCATACCCCTCTTGTGTGGCAGCCATCACTCTATCACTCTCTCACCTCCCTGGAATTCTCCTGCACAACACTCCTCTGACCAACACACCTTGCTGTCATACACATTCCTTTCTCTCCAGCCACCTCCTCAAATTTCCATCTCAACAGACATCACTCACATTCAACCTCATGGAGTCATTTATGGAACAGAAGGAGGCCATTCAGCCCATTGTGTCCATGCCAGCTCTCCACAGAGCTATGCAGTCAGTCCCGCTCCACGGCTTGATCCCCATAGCCCTGGAAGTCTATTTCTCTCAGGTGGCCATCCAACTTCCTCTTGAAGTCAGTGATAGTCTCCATTTCCAACACCCTTGTGAGCAGCAAGTTCCATCCTATTGCCTTTTGACACTCATTCCTCATGGTAGCCCTCCTCAATGTTCTCGTTCCATTCTCACCACTCATTCCACTTCTCACACTCATAACTCTCTGCCTTCTCTCATCGCAGGAGAAGAGAGCACACAACTCCAGGGAGAGGCATAGAATTGGGACTGGACCAGTAGTGCTCCCCAGCTCTTGGCTACCAGGAAAGTGCAGGTGGACCCTAACAGGGAAGATGGAGAAAGAAACATGGCAGTGGGGACTTTTCTGAAGGCAGCCCCACTTCTCAGTCCTTGCCAACCCCTCAGACAAAGCTGCACAGGCTGCCTCCTGTCCCAATGACCCAGTCTGCCCCTACACAGGTGCAGGTGGGGCAGTGTTTGGCAGGGCCCTCACGGGCTTCAAAACCCAGAGGACATCCATCATGGGCATCTCACAGAGCAGGGGAATAAGCAGTCTGCCTCCAGATTAGCTGAAGCCACAGGGGTATCACTACATAGAAGTATCAGAAAGTGGAAGAGGAAGATGTCCTATTTTAATGAATGAATGACTTTATGTAAACTCTTCATTCTGGGCACTATGGGTACATCTAACTCCTCCTCTTCAGAGGTCCAGGCTACTGCTGCATATATTTCTTTCAAGCTGCAGTGAAGGCTGACAGCAAGGAGATTGATATGCAGGTGAGTATACTCCAAGCTACTTGAAAGTAACTGCAGAATGTTGCACTTGGCTTTCAAAGTAGTGATTTTAGGATGACTGAAGTATTCCAGTAAGCACAAGGCTTTTACTGTGGCTAACAAGAAGCTTGCCAATTTCAGTCTTTGGAGCCTTTTCAACACATCAATCTCTGTAAGCAATCGCTCCCCGCTGTTCTCTCACCTCGCTTTCCCAGCGGCTGCATTGGGATTCCCCACTGGCCTCCGAATCCACCTGAGTGAAACCTGGAAGCAGGCAAGATGATGTTGGGTTCCCAACCCGACGTTACTTTTCAGGGATTTCACCCCGTGACCGCATCTATGCTCACCTCCCCTTGCCTGTTAAAACTCCCCACCGGGTGATGATCTGTGGCAGGTTGTGATGTGAATGGGAGATATTTTACTTTTTGATTTAGGCTAGCCTCAAGAATCATAGATGGACAGCAAAATGTGCCTGCTGTTAACATTGTGAATTTGTAGCAATAGCTGACAGTTTTTCAGACAGATTTGTAACTTCACAACAAATCTTCCATGCCATAGAACATTAATGCAATAGGCATTATATTAGGACAAGAAGCCAGTTGTACTAAAACGTGTAAAAACTATCAACTTTATATCCTTATAAGTGGGCATGTTTTAAAATGGAATTGATAATATACAAATTAAAAAGCTGTACATGCACAATATATACAACCAAAATATTTATCAGATTTTTTTGTATTTTAAATTGGAAATGCACTGACGAGAAAATTGACACCTAACAGGTTGGTTCACTGTTTTGTTTGTGGTCACAAAATATGTGGGTTTGATGTGAGCATGGCTTCTTTTTCTTTAGGGGTGGAAATATTTCAAATGCCCATGACATATATGCTTGCAGTCCTGAAAGTGACTCAGATTTTAGGAACATAGGAAGAGGAGTAGGCCATTTAACCCCTTGAGCCTGTTCTACCAATCAATTAGATCATAACTGCTCTGTACCTCAACTACATTTATCCAGCTTTGATCCATATCTCTTGATACCCTTATCTAATAAAAATCTGTCAATCTCAGTTTTGAAAATTTTAATTGATCTGACATCCACAGCCTTTTGAATTTTTGATTTCCACCACCCTTTGGTATCACTCCAAAATTTCCGATCTCTAATTCTATGATTGCAGCCATTTGTTCTAAATTCTTCCGCCAGAGAAATAGTTTCTCTGTTGAATACCTGAAATTTATCAAATCCTCAACCTTCTAAACTCGAGGGAATATGAGCCAAGCTTGTGTTAACTGTTCTCATAATTCAGCCTTTTAAGCGCGGGTGTCACTCTGGTGAATCTGTGCTGTCCCCACCACATATCCTTCCCGAGATCCAGTGCCCAAAACTGAACACAGTCCTCCAGATGAGGTCTGACCATTTTATCTGAATCTAAAAAAGATGTGTAAACATTGAAAGATTATGTGAAAGCTAGAATTATGTATGTGCCTTTAGAATAAACGTCAGTTTTTCAACAGTAGTTGGCTAGTTTGTGTCATGAGATTCTTTGTGTTATCTCAAGCAACACAATGAGGTACTTGGATTCCAGTTCCTTGAAGATCTCTAGAGGGTTTATTAACAGCTAAACTAGTATGTACAATTAAGAGCAAACTATATACAGAACCTTTGTCCTGAGTGTTACAGTGCAGAGTGAAATTGACTTCTAGTCACATGACTACATCCTGGTACTTAGCTGATTAGCATACTAAGTTTTTAAAGGGACATCACTCTTAAAGTGATCATACAACAGTTCAATTTATAGTTCAGCTAAAAACAGAAAGAGAACAACCTGAACTGAGAGTCCAGACATTTTCATTAGTAACTCAAATAAAACAAATGTTTGCTAAGGTTACATAATATATTGCATTCAGGACTTGTTACTTCACTAACCCATCTGCAGTTAAATAATGCTATTTGATGCTAATAAACTTCAGTCCTTACATTAAAAATGTTCCTTAGATGCTTCATAATATATTTTCACATCTTTAAATTTCACTTCCTGCTGATTTCCCTCTGGGATTACGTGTTTAGGTGAATATTGAATACATATTTATATTCAGATGGTCTGAAATTAAAGTCACTTGAATACACATCTAAAGACTAAACATTTTAAGGATGCACAAACATGTAGAGAAATTACTTCCTTTCATTTATTTGTGTTGGCACTAATCAAATGTAGGCGGCTTCGGTGGATCAGACACATTGCAGGATGGAAGACAGTTGCATACCCAAGGACCTACTGTATGGTGGAGTGGCCAGGGCCAGATGACCAGTGGGTGCCCAAAGTTCCACTTCAAGAATGCTTGCAAGCATGATATGAAGGCCCTAAATATCAACTATCGCACGTGGGAGTCACTAGTTGGTGAAAGAGGGAAATGACGACACATCCTGTGGACTGATGTGCACTAGCATGATGACCAGTTGCTACAGCAGCTTGGCAACAGACGTTAACGTCAAAAACAACAACTCACAATCACTTGGCAGCTTCAAGTGCAGCACTTGTGACAGAACCTGCCTCTCAAGGATTGGCCTTCACAGCCATCAGCAAAGGTGCACCAAAGAGAAGACACCCCACCTAACTGGATTGTTTGCTGTGTGTCCATCATCTTTCGAAGATGGAAGGATGCCAACCAACCAATATTTATGTACTCAAAACACTTAAGGCTGAGTTTTGTTCTGCCCTTGGAAGTGGGTATGGAGGTGGAGGGGGGAGGGTGGCAAAAAAAATAGCAGGGGAGGCCATTCTCGACATTGTCCGGAACCCCTGCCATTTTGTCCAGGATGTGGAAGGCCGCAGACGGCCTCCCGCCCCAGGCCAATTGAGGCCACTTAAGGGCCTCTTTCCGCTTCCACCTCAATTTTATTGAAGGCGGAGGGCCCACCGCCGTGGGAAGATCCTGCCAGGTAAAGCCTGGTGGCCTCCTAGCAGTATCGGGGGAGGGTTTTTTCTTTAGGGGCAATCCAAGGTTTCCGGAGTGCGCTGCCAGTGGTGATCACCACACCCACCCCCAGAAAATTCCCTCCACCCTCACCAAACTCCTCCCCACCCCGTCGTCGAGGACTGCCTGAATGGCCCCGGTGACCCCAATCCCACTTACCTCTCCCCACTTACCTCTCCCAGGGCCTTCATTACTCTGCTCCTCTCATCGGAACTGCAGGGCCTCCTGCATGCCCTCCTGCAGTACCAGCAGTGGCCACAGCTTCCAGTGGCACTTTCGGTACAGCAGAGCTGCCAGCCTTCCAATTGGCCGACAGCTCTGGAGGCAGGAGCTTGTCCCTTAAAGGGATGGCATCCCCGATGGCAGGCAGTTAATTGGTTGCCCACCATTCAATAGCTACGGAGGTCCAATGGAGGGCCGAGGCAGGTTCTCCCCCTCCTTCTGGCCCACTGCCAGGACCGCCATCGCCATAATAAAATGCGGCCCTTAGGAATTAATTATGTACCAAAGTAGGCAGATTACTTTAAACAACATATTGAATTTTGATGTGGTATGCATTGTACAGTTTTATTTTTCATGTATTGTGTTGTGTTCTAAACTGGTTCTTTGTATTGATCCTTTTTGTGTGCTGCTGCATTTTGTATATATGTAAATAAAGCATGTTAGCACAGAACATTATCATCGGTCAAATAGAATTTTCATGTCCTGCACAGTTTAATAGTTTTCTAGATCTGCCTAATTGTTTACAAAACATTACAGTGGATCAAAAACCAAAGTATAGATCTCTACTATTTGCTATTGCTATGTCTTTATTCCAGCTTCACACTAGGAGAACATGTTCTACTGATGCAGCAAGCTTGTATTGTAGAAGGCAAGGCATCAATCTGAATTTCTGGACTTATAGACATGGGCTATCTTATTTCTGTATGAGGAGGTAGAACCTTATAGCAATTGTGCCTTTGTCAATAACAATGATCACTGTGCTCAACTTCTAGGCTGCTGGTATAATTCTGAATCCTGCTGCAGCAATCAAAGGCATCAGGCTGGAGTGTTAAAAGCTTATGTCTCAAGTCACAGTTTTCAAAAGAAACCTTTCTCAGCTTCCGAACACCCCATGGCTGTATCATCAAAAAAATGTGCAATGGGAGTGAGACAGCAATATTGCAGTATTTGGTGATTAGCTAATGTAATAAAGCAGCAGCCAAATTGTTGACTTCATTCCTGTCAAACAGTCTTGGCTTCAAAAGTGTGGTTACCTCAGAGACCTACCATAGGAGAAGGTGACTTCACTGTCACCAATCAATTCCCCAGTACCTAGTGCCTGTAAACATATCCTAGCACTTGTGGAAATGGAATAGGAGGCGTTTCCAATCTATTATTGTAGAGATTTTACATGATGCCAAGAATGTTGGACTTGCATGTTAATTTCTCCAACAGCACCCATAATTCTCATCCATTTAACAATTTTGCATTAGGCAGGGGTCTCTGGAAGAAAAATTGACATTAATCCAGGATCTCTATCTCCGTGTTTTGTGTGTGTCTTAATTTTAATTAATGCTACTCTGTTTTTGGCAGATGGCAGAACCTATGGTCTGAAGCTATGTCTCAAGTGCCAAATCTCTAGATTTAGGCACAAAAAATGTATAATGGGGCACACAGTGCTGCAAGGATAATGATCAAGCGAATTAGTTTTAAACATTTCACTTTTATGGGAGGCAGATGCCAGTACAGATCTGGAAATATTTTGTTTCCCATTGTATTCTGCATAACACGGCAATACAGTATGGTAGAATATTATCAAGCTATCAGCAGGGAGCAATGAGTAGTTGGTGCTGGAGGTTGATGTGAAGATGGAGTGGAGAAAGAAGATCACGTGAGTTCAAGTGTTGTGCATAATGCTACCATCTGTAATCAAACAGTAGAGCTGCACCAGTAGGCAACTTTAATATTGGGCTAAATTTTCTGCACATGAGATGCTTTGGTTGCTTCTGAAACTCAGAACACCTCAGAGCGTGTGCAAATTCATATAGCCTCTGCTGTGCCCTCCACAACTACAGCATCCAAAAAACGTCTAAACAAGGGCATTCCTGGCGAGATAGCCCTTGCTGGAATACAGCATAACAATCACTCAAAGGACTACTCAGTGACTGCTGCAAGGGTCATCAGAGCACAACTGATTACTGAAAAGTTATCATCTATTTTACACCGTCTACTTTTGTCTGCTGCCTTTTAAAAATGAAAGGGAGTCATTTTAATTTTTATTGCCTTGCTGGAAATAGTATCAGGAGAGTAATTCCCTCTTTCTGATCATTATCACATTGTTGTTTGTGGGAGCTTGCTGTGGGTAAATTGGCTGCCACGTTTCCTACATTATAATAGTGACTGCACTTCAAAACAAGTACTTCATTGGCTGTAAAACACTTTGGGACATCCTGTGGTCACGAGAGGTGCAAGTCTTTCTTTTTTCTCTTCCTGCTTTGACACCAAACGAGATGCAGTTGACAGTTTGGTTTATCATTTCACTTCCTTTATTATGCAGTATACGCTTGTCGCATTTAAACTCAGATTTCACACAAGTTTGGGAGGTTCTTACTGATGTGTCAACATAGTTGCATCAACCTAGATTATCACCCCACAGATTTTGTGCACATCTTAGCATAGTTGAAATAGTTGCTGAGTAGGACAGTTTCACATACATGGAGTAGCTTTGGCAAATCATTGGCTTTATTAAAGAAGGAAACTCTAATGCTAGTTTACCATTGAATGTACACAGGAAGGTCCCAACAGGATAAATGATGAGCTAAATCTGTTTTCGATGGTATTGATTGGGGGATGAAGGTCAGCTTGGACACTAAGAGGACATCCTGCTTTTCTTCAGAAAAAAGTGCCATAGGTTTTTTCACAGCTCAACAGGCAGGCGGGGTCATGCTTTACTATCTCACGCAAAATTAGTAGCTCAACCATGCAGGATTTCTTCAGTGTAAATAAGACTTGCATTTATGCAGCACCTTTCATGGCCTCAGGGTGTCCCAAAGCACTTCATAGCCAACAATGCACTTTTGAAGTGTAGTCATTGTTGTCTTGTAGAAACTGCAGCAACCAATTTGTGCACAGCAAGGTCCAACAAACAACAATGTGATACTGAAAAGTGTGCACAGCAGGGTCCAACAAACAACAATATGATAATGAAAAGATAATCTGCTTTAGTGATAAATATTTGGCAGGACATTTGCGAGAACTCCCATGCTCTTCTTTGAAATATTGCTATGGGATCCTTTACATCCACGGCCTTGGTTTAACATCTCATTTGAAAGACAGCACCTCTAATAGTGTATCACTCCCTCAGAACTGCACTGCAGTGTCAGCCTAGATTTTGTATGCAAGGTCTCTGCAGTGAGACTTGAGCACCTCTACCTCGCTTTCCTCCTTTAAGACACGCTTTAAAACGTACCTCTTTAATCAAACTTTTGGTCACCTGACCTAATACTTCCTTATTTGGCTTGGGGTCATTTTTTTTTTTGTTTTATAATGCTCCTGTGAAGTGCCTTGGGATGTTTTATTACATTAAAGGCATTATATAAATAAAGGTCACTGACCTGAAATGTCAACTCTGTTTCTCCCTGCACAGATGCTGCCTGACCTGCTGAGTATTTCCACCATTTTCTATTTTTATTTCAGATTTCCAGCATCCGCAGTATTTTCTTTTTATATAAATATAAGTTGTTCTTTTGCTATTTTTGGCAATCTAATTCTTGTACTGGACCATGAGCAGTCCTCCACAGTATTAAGCATTCACCCCAGCCCTTCTGTATTGTACAAATAGCCTGACAGGTGAATTTAACTATAATCATCCAGGCACCAGTTTAGTGAACAGTCTTCCCTCAGCATCCTGATTAAGGTTAGTAAATACTCATCATAACTCAGTGGAAATGATGCAACTGAGATGATCAATCCATTCTTCTTTGTGTTACAGCAATCACTAAGGGGTTGGCATGTCATAAGGTTTTAGAAAAGCAATTTGACAGCCATTTCCAACTGCGCTGAATTGTATAGAAAACATCTAGAGCAGCTGAAACATCGATTGGTACAGTAGTTTCAACATTTTGCATCCTCTTCTCATCCACATGGCTAAAAGGGCACACAGCAGATAAACACAAAAGAATTCAGATTCTGAGCTACATTATGTACAATCTTGTGTATGCTACTATATTAAAAAGTAACAGTTTTGTTTTGTTGCATGCAACATGGCTTTAAATGGAAATAAAGGTACCCTCCTGATTGAGGAGCAGGGTAAGAATGTTAAATTTGCATTAACATTCAACTGTTCAGCAGAATATAACAAACCAAAGGAGGGAACAGGTTTGTTTGCAACACCTACCAAACAGGTTGAATAGTTTATTATAGGTTTCTTATTCTTTGAGAATGAATGACAGAATTGCGTGATTTGCATTATATTATAATTGGGGTGCATGTATTATACATCAAGCGTCTTCTGAAGAAGGGGCATAGCCGAGTGGAAACATTACCACTGTTTCTCCTTCTACAGATGCTGCCAGACCTGCTGAGTATTTCCAGCACTTTCTGTTTTTATTTCATTACTTGTACCTGCTGTCTGAAAAGCTGTGAGTGATGGTTATGATTTGGAATTGTTCAGCTTAATGTTGAGCCCACAAGGCTGTAAAGTGTCTAATTGAAAGATGAGGTGCTGTTCCTCGAGCTTCCAATGAACTTCATTGGAACAGTGTAGGAGGCCGAGGGCAGAGATGTCAGAGTAAGACTGGGGCTTGGAATTAAAATAGCAAGCAACCAAAAGCTCAGGATCATGCTTGCAGACTGAACAGAGGAGTTCAGCAAAGTGGACACCCAATCTGCATTTGTTCGTCTCAATATAGAGGAGATCACATCATGAGCAACACATACTAAAGTGAAAGAATTAGAGACCTTTTGGCACTAATAATCTCAGAATTCCTTCACATTTGTGGTGCTCCAGGCTGTTTACAGTTTCTAGCAGAATGCAGCATTTCTGAGGTAATTTTCCAAATGGTGTAGTTTGCATTTATTCTTCTGGGATGAATCCAAACAACAGAAAACGTTCAAATCATGGCAAGGTTACAGGTTTTTAATTTGCACTGAGTCACTGGGAATTTTTTTTTTATATGTGAGGTAGTAATTTAATCTTCAAGTTCAGATTATCTCATTAACTCCATAGCCACAAGCAAGGAGTCATGAAGTCATTTTTCTTTATGTTTTGGTTAGATAAATGTAGAAATAGCAGTGTCATCCCCATTATTGTCAAGATACCATTATTAACACTGCTGCTCTAAGCCAGTTGGAGTGTCACAAAAACTGCGGAGTTTAATGTGTGCCACACTGAAAGAATTTGCCTTTCCTGACCCTTTCTCTGTTGCTGCCGATGGGAGTGCAGAATAAAATATCTTGCTGTGACTGCGTACTGGCACTACTGTATGGCTTTTGCATCATCTCTAAAAATAATTAGTACAATGAAATGTGTTAAGGGAAAGACAAACTCCTTTTGCATAAAATACTACCAGAAGGTAGCAATATTTTTTCACTGACAGCTATGCAGAACATACCAGTAATTGTAAGTTAAAGCCCTTCTTTCAGGACTGTGCATTATAAAAGTGTTTTCTGTGATTGTAAGAGTAGCTGGAATACTGCTACTGGGGAGACTTTCCCATTTATTGGGGTCGATTTTGAATTTTGGATGACAGAAGATAGACAATTTAGGCAAGGGGAATTATTGAGTCATAGAAGCAGGTCATAGAAGCAGAAAATTTATGACAAATAAGACTATTTGATCTATCATATCTGTGTCAACTGAAAAAGAGATAGCCAGCCTAATTCCACTTGCCAACTCTTGGTCCACAGCCCAGTTGGTTACAGCACTTCAAGCGCATATCCAAGTATCTTTCAAATGCGGTGAGAGTTTTTGCCTCTACTACATTTTCAGCCAGTGAGTTCCAGACCCCTACCACCATCTGGATGAAAATGGTTCTCCTCAGTTGCCCTATAATCCTTCTGCCAATTACTTAAATATATAAACTTCTCCAAAGGCACACTTATGATTAAGGATAAGGACCAAATTTCTTCTCCCGTTATGATCCTACTTTGGGCATGCAAAGGAGGAAAATCTGGAAGATAGCCTTTACACCATCATTCCATTCTACTCTGGGATTTTCCACTAGAAGTGATGCTTGATGTATAATACATTCCACCAAATAAGGGCTGAAATATTATAATAAAATTCAACTCATGGAATTCTGTCCTCCACTTGGTGTTGCTATAGGCTGTGGCCATAATTTAAATATTAAAACATCACTTTGTCTCATGCAGACAATTGCAGAAAGTTCAATTGCATTAGCCAAGCAACAAATAAAAATGGTAACAAAATTAATTAATTTCCAGATTTTCAACAGGACATTGCTGACCATGAAATGCTGTGACAAGGAACACTATCACAATCTTTGCAGAGTAAGTCTCTGTGGAGATCATGGAAGGTGAAGATTTCCTCCCAAGATTGAATAACCTTGTGACACTGGCAGGAAACCAATGGGATCAGGTGAAATTCTGGATTTAAACTCCAACCAATATTATTTTCCATTGAGTTCAATAAAGATTAAAATTGGGTGGAGGGTAAAACCAATTTTGCTCCCAATCCTGCCAAGTTAGTTAATAGCCACTTGTAAGGGGCATGGAAAGGCAACTGGCATCTGTGGATTCATACCCCTGTAAGCAGTCAATGCCTGCTGGAAAGAAGAAGAGCTGAGAAATTGTTGAGGAAAAGAGTAAGAATGGGATTTTAAGTTTGCAAACAGGACAGAGAGAAGATGAGATTAAATGTTCTGGCCTTGTTAAAAATAACTCGTGTGAATGTAACATTTAAGAGTAAAGCAACCCAATAAAGGAAGAATATATACAAATCCAGCCATTAATCCAAGACTAGCTGTACGGCAAGACACCACCACGCTTATGAAGTGTAACAATAAATATAGGACAACATTAACATTGTGGCATCTAACTGAGTGCGTGACTCTGAAACAGTCACCAACTCTAATGGTTTTGGTAAGCTGTAACCTCATTGCCCAGCATATCCCACACTCTACCATTATCATCAAGCCAGGAGACCAACCCTGGTTCAATGAAGAGTGCAGGAGAGCATGCCAGGAGCAGCACCAGGCATACCTCAAAATGAGGTGTCAACCTGGTGAAGCTACAACACAGGGCTATCTGCGTGCCAAACAAAGCAGCATGCGATAGACAGAGTTAAGCGATCCCGTAACCAACGGATCAGATCTAAGCTCTGCAGTCCTGCACAACATCCAGTCATGAATGGTGGTGGACAATTAAACAACTAACTGGAGGAGGTGGCTCCACGAATATCCCCATCCTCAATGATGGGGGAGCCCAGCATATCAGTGTGAAAGATAAGGCTGAAGCCTTTGCAACAATCTTCAGCCAGAAGTGCCGAGTTGATGATCCATCTCTGCCTCCTCCTGAAATCCCCAGCATCACAGATGCCAGACTTCAGCCAATTCGATTCATTCCGCGTGATATCAAGAAACGACTTAAGGCACTGGATACTGCAAAGGCTATGGGTCCTGACAATATTCCGGCAATAGTACTGTAGACCTGTGCTCCAGAATTGCTGCACCCCTAGCCAAGCTGTTCCAGTACAGCTACAACACTGGCATCTACCCTGCAATGTGGAAAATTGCCCATGTATGACCTGTACAGAAAAAGCAGGACAAGTCCGACCCGGCCAATTACCACCCCATCAGCCTACTCTCAATCATCAGTAAAGTGATGGAAGGTGTCATCAACAGTGCCATCAAGTGGCACTTGCTTAGCAATACCTGCTCAGTGATGCTCAGTTTGGGTTCCGCCAGGGCCATTCAGCTCCTGACATCATTACAGCCTTGGTTTAAACATGGACAAAAGAGCTGAACTCAAGAGGTGAGGTGAGAGTGACTGCCCTTGACATCAAGGCAGCATTTGACCGAGTATGGCATCAAGGAGCCCCAGCAAAACTGAGGTCAATAGGAATCGGGGGAAAAACCTCACTGGTTGGAGTCATACCTAGCACAAAGGAAGATGGTTGTGGTTGTTGGAGGTCAATCATCTGAGCTCCAGGACATCACTGCAGGAGTTCCTCAGGGTAGTGTCCTAGGCCCAACCATCTTCAGATGCTTCATCAATGACCTTCCTTCAATCATAAGGTCAGAAGTGGGGATGTTCGCTGATGATTGCACAATGTTCAGCACCATTCGTGACTCCTCAGATACTGAAGCAGTCCATGTAAAAATGCAGCAAGACTTGGACAACATCCAGACTTGGGCTGATAAGTGGCAAGTAACATTTGTTGCACACAAGTGCCAGGCAATGACCATCTCCAACAAGAGAGAATCTAACCATCTCCCCTTGACATTCAATGGCATTATCATCGCTGAATCCCCCACTATCAACATCCTAGGGGCTACCCTTGACCAGAAACTGAACTGGAGTAGCCATATAAATACTGTGGCTACAAGAGCAGGTCAGAGGCTAGGAATCCTGCGGCGAGTAACTCACCTCCTGACTCCCCAAAGCCTGTCCACCATCTACAAGGCACAAGTCAGGAGTGTGATGGAATACCGTCCACATGCCTGGATGGGTGTAGTTCCAACAACACTCAAGAAGCTCGACACCATCCAGGACAAAGCAGCCCGCTTGATTGGAACCCCATCCACACACATTCACTCCCTCTACCACCGACGCACAGTGGCAGCAGTGTGTACCATCTACAAGTTGCATTGCAGCAACGCACCAAGGCTCCTTAGACAGCACCTTCCAAACCCGCGACCTCTACCAACTAGAAGGACAAGGGCAGCATATGCATGGGAACACCACCACCTGCAAGTTCCCGTCAAAGTCACACACCATCTTGACTTGGAACTATATCTCCGTTCCTTCACTGTCGCTGGGTCAAAATCCTGGAACTCCCTTCCTAACAGTGGGTGTACCTACCCCACATGGACTTCAGTGGTTCAAGAAGGCAGCTCACCATCACCTTCTCAAGGGCAATTAGGGATGGGCAATAAATGCTGGCCTGGCCAGTGATGCCCACTTCCCATGAATGAATTAAAAAAAAGCTAAATATCTGGAAAGCAAAGTGATTGTCATGCAGTATTCATGGAAAACTGAGTCACATTGACGAGTATAGTAGAAATAATTACAAGCATTCTCAACACCTCCTTACTCCATAACTATTTTTACAAATATTCAAACCTATCTTACAAGGAAATGTTCAAGGTGAATCAGAGCACATGCTGTTTGGTAACAAGGCAATTTTACAATGCAACATACAATGTATTTTAGTATTGTTTATACATAAGACGGTAAGAAATAGGAGCAGGTGTAGGCCATGTGGCCCCTCGAGCCTGCTCAACCATTCAATAAGATCATGGATGATCTGATTGTGGCCTTAACTCCACTTTTCTGCCTGCTCTCCATTACCCTTTACTCACTTGTAGATCGAAAGAACTGTCTCGCTCAGCCTTGAATATATTCAATGACCCAGCCTCCACTGCTCTCTCGGGTAGAAAATTCCAAAGATTAACGAACCTCTGAGAGAAGAAATTCCTCATCATCTCCATCTCAAATGAAATTGTGCTCCCTAGTTCTAGATTCCCCCACGAGGGATAACATCCTCTCAGCATCAACCCTGTCAAGCCTCCTCAGAATTGTATATGTTCCAATAAGATCACCTCACTCTTCTAAACTTTAATGAGTATAGGCCTAACATGCTCAATCTTTCTTCATAAGACAACCCCTTTAACCCAGGAATCAACCTCGTGAACCTACTCTGAACTGCCTCCAATGCAAGTATATCCCTCCTTAAATAAGGAGACCAAAACTGTACACAGTATTCTAGGTGTGATCTCACCAAGCCCTGTACAGTTGTAGCAAGACTTTCCTACTTTTATACTCCATTCCCTTGCAATAAAGGCCAACATTTCATTTGCCTTCCTAATTACTTGGTGTACCTGCATCCTGTGGCATCATTCATGTACAGTGTATATGGATCTTTCTGCAAATTTCTGTCTGCTTCTTATCCAGTCTCCAGTTTTTCCTTCGATAATTCATTCTCTTGATAGCAAGTGGCAGTTGAGAGACCACATACTGAAATCTGAAAAAAGGCCTCGAGCAGGAAGGTAAGACTGGGAAGAACAATGATACAAGGACCCTATGGCTGTAGAATGGGGGAAGGGACAAGTTTCGGGCAGCAGAGGCTGATCTTTCCTAGTGAGGACGAAAGGAGTACTCCTCCCCTGGGTTTCACTGAGGGAATTATTTTTAGCCTTCCATAGTGGAACTCATTGGTTTTCTGATAGGTTGAACTGGTGGGACTGAAACGTAGGCACACCACTAAGGAGCGGCGATCCACATATGTCATGAGAGCCTGATTTGTATTTATTATTGAGGCTCATACCGGAATCTGGCAGGGGCCTCATTCACTACCAAAAACAACAGTGTTAAAATTGCACATCAGCAGAGACAGAACAGGAATTGGAGCTGCTCCACTTAATCTGATCACCCACTCCTTCCCTGCCAATTGGAGGGAGTTAAAATTGTGCTTTCTGTGATTACTGTGACACTAAAATCATGCAGAACTGGTGTCCTGATTTTATTGTAAAACAATACTCTGTGAATCTCCACAAATGCTGAGAAGGAGAATACTGCCATGAATTTTGTTCGGGTTCTAGTTGACAGTGTGAGGGAAACCCTACTTACATATTGTCATGCCAACGTGCTTTGTTGAATTATAATTTTCTTTAATCCACTGACTGGAGATCTGAATTTATATTTTTTAAAGCTATTTAAAAAGGAACAGATCAAATATGACTTTATTAGCAGCTTAAGATGACCATCTGATTTGCAACACTGTATCCTAAGTTGCAAGGCCTGTGAGGGGGACAAAATGTCTGCTCACCCCAGCAAGAACCAAGACCCAGGAAGTTCAAGGGAACTGCCTGTGCTTTTTAGCAAGAATAAATATAAACTGCTAACTGCCATGCTTGAATCACTAGGTGACTGTCACGTGACAAGCCCCTCCCTATCTGTGGTTTTAAGCTGGTGTTTCTCTGCAGCAGCAAGGAGAAGCATCTGAACAGTAGAGCTAAGTGGGGGTCCCTCTCTCTCTCTCTCCTTTTCAGCTTGCAAGCTTCGAATTCTGCCTATTGATTTACTACCTTTGCATACTCCGTTTACAATCAGAAACACTTTTGGAGGAAATCATCTGCATCGCTGTCTCCAAGAGACCCGCCGAACCAGTCATCTACCGCTTCAAACTAAAAGCCTCAGGCCCACTGTATTCAGCTAGAAGTCAGCTGAATCACCAAACTCCACAGACTGTATACTCCTTTTTTCTATGGACTCTAACTCAAACAATCCATCCTTCCCCATTTTGTAACCTATTTGTGTGTGTGTGTGTGTGAATCTCTAGTGTGTATGTGAAAGTTGGTGCATAGTTTATTATTTTAATTAGTTCAGTTTAAGTACAATAAAGTTGACCTCATTTTTTGTTGAACTCAAGAAAACCTGTCCAATTGATTCTTGTTATGATCATAGCGAGTAAGTAATCAAACACCTACTAAATTGGCCAGGACATCCACCCTAAAAAAGATTTAAACCTGTTGTGGTCAAATAAGGAGAGGGAAAAGAGGGAATCCCTTCGACCCCTCCTCACCTCCTCACCTGACCTTAACAATATGAACAGTGAACCGTATCAGTACTGATGGTTGTTTGGAGGGGTGATGCAGGGGTGGCTAGAAAACTATGAAGCTTTTATGACATGTGGTACTTAAATAGGGCATCTGCCAAAGTTATGATGAGGAAACACCCAAGGAAATTCACATCCTAACACTTTAGTATGGAATATAGGCTGAGCAAATACTGCATTGTCAGGGATGCTGTCTTTAGCTGAGCCATTAAACCAGAGTCCTGTCCAACTCTTCTGCTGGTTCAGGTGGATGTTTATGATTCCATTATTGAAGATGAACAGGGATGTTTCCCTGGCCAACATTCCTCCTTCAAATCACCATTAATAACTGATTAATTAGATATACATTTCCTTCTAGTGCAGAATCTTGTGAGGAAAAATGATAGCAGTCGTTGAGGTGCCTCTGTAAGATGCTCCATATCCGGTGGCAAGAAAGGCAGTCCAACAGCAACGTCCTCTTCAAGCTAACCTGCCCAGCATTGGGGCATTAATCACCCAAAACGAGCTCTGCTAGGTGGGACATGTTGTTCGCCTGCCTGACACCAAACTCCCGAAGCAGCTGTTCCATTCAGAACTTGGTCACGCAGGAGACTCCCAGGAGGACAGCGGAAATGCTTTAGAGATGTCCTCAAAGCATCCCTGAAGAGATCAAACAACCCCGTTGACTCGTGGGAGTCCCTGGCTCATGACTGTCCTCGGTGGAGAAAGCTCATTTGGGAAGGCATCGTACACGTGGCGGGACTTCATCAGGAACATACGGAGGCAAAGTCGATGCATTGGAGGGAGCACACAATTCTGAAAAATACTCATCTACCTGGCACTTCAATTACCACATGCCCCTCGTGGCAGAGTCTGCAAATCATGCATTGGGCTTATCAACTGTCTCAGAACCCATCAAACTGGAGTGGAAGCAAGTCATCCTCAATCCCAAGGGACTGCCTAAGAAGAGGCAGTCGCTGTCTCTGAAACAACTGTTTTTGCACTGCAAAAAAAATATCTATTGTGTGAAGTAGTTTGTAAATTTTTTAACAGATTTGGTATGATAATATATATATGTAAGTCTTCCTTCTTGAATTGATTTTATTTTTGGAGAAATGTAGCCTCTGGCAGAATATACATGATTATTAATTTATAGAACAATGAGCATTGGCAACATTCATCTGACAGAGCGTTGGAATCTATGAAGGTTCATTGGCTGCTGCACCTGCGTCTTTGCAGGGAGCCAGCCTCTGTCACAGGGCTTTGGCACACAGATGGTTCCTGAGTCAGAGGGGGCGAGGGGCCGAAGGGTGACGCCAGTGGCCCATGAGGGATGGCCCCATCATCTGCCACTTTGACCATATCAGCCCTTTCCCGGCACCTTTGCATGCTGGATGAGGCCACCGAGTGGGACGCAGCTGGCATCTACTCCTAGCATCTCTGCACCATCAGCCCCACTGAGTGGTCTATGCTACAGAGTCTCACTCTTCCTGTACTGCTTCTGCACCCACTCAGAGTGTTGCTGCATGTGGATCTCCAAGAGGTTGCCCAATCTTTCAATGGGGGAGCTCATGTGATCAAATCCCTGGGTCATGACAAAGCACATGCACTGCATGGACTCCTCCATTGCCTGCCCATGGCTCCTCAAGGCCTCAGGGAACCCTGTCAGACTGGAAGCTATTTGCTCTAATTCTCAAGGAAGACCCTCCTTGTTTGTGACACCCCAGGCCCAGCATCTTCACCCAGAAAAGCATTGCTGTGTCTGTCCTCCATCCTCTGAGAGGGACTGCCCACAGCTGGCTCTGCCTCACCCTCCTCCTCCTGCTCACTCAGGCTGTGAGGTTACCCACTGCTCTCATTTCTGCGCTACTCTGGAGCCCAACTGAGGTGAGTGAGTCAATGCTGTGTCAGGTGGCGAGGTAGGATGTGATGGTGCTAGTTCCATGGAGTGTTCCCCCACTATATATGGCAGGGCTGGTGCACTCAGCTCCCTCTTTGCAACACCATAAAGTGGAAAAGAGGACTCTTCCTACTCAACAAGTGCCCCAGCACAACAATCCCCTCAGATGACAGCAGTCAAAGATCCACAGCATGCATTGGGTAGGAGTCTCCTCCATGCCCTTCATCTCAAGATAACCTGCTGCTCTTGGCCTTCCTCTTGCCATCCCACACTGACTGCCTTGAGGGCACCCTGGTGATCACCAGCACCGCCTCCTCCTTCAGGGTTAAAGTGTGCAGTTGGGTTACTCCATCAACCATTCTGGCCATCTCACGAGCATTGTGGGCCCTCTTCTCCTGCAGGATGAGTGGAGAATGATTCATGAGTAGACTTCCCTTCTTCATCTCTTCTTACATGACACACATATAGGCTGACGTGCCCCTTAGTGATGTCCGCATCAGAATGTTGCCCCAAATGTGAGGGTGACTACCATCCCAGTGTTGCTACTGGACACTTGAACTGGCAATGTTAGGGAGAACTGTGGTCATTCTGTGAGGTCAGCTTGTACGCATACTGATGCTTACAAAGTTGGTGACCAATCATCCGGGTGATGCTGGCCATTCACCAGATTGCAAAAAAGTCATTACACTGGACCCACATCACTCTGGAGAGTCCCCGACTGCTGACCTTCATCACCACCTCCATCCAAGCCCTCTTAGTCTCTTTGGTGGATTTCTTCTTCCCGATGCCAGGAAGAACACCTCTCTCTTCCTTACCAATGCATCCAGCAACACCTCAAAGGAGGCATCAGAAAATCGTGGTGCCGCCATGGGACGTGTGCCCATGCCAGCACTGGCCCTCTGATCTCCCTGCTACGCCATACTTGCAGGCAACAGCAAGCCCAGTCATGGCTGCTGCTTGTCTTTTAAAATCGCCCTCTGTAACTTGGTCCAACTTCCGGCTCCTCTAATTGGATGTCGGACTTGACCCCAGGCCAATTAGGCCTTTTACATTTGAAGATAGTGTCACATCAGCAGTGTGACGTGGCATGGGGTCAGGACCTGGAAATGTTCCGGGTGTGGGTTTCACGACCCCAGAATGAAAATCCAGCTGCTTATCTTCCTATCACGCAGATGTGGTTAAAATACTTGTGGGACATGTACTGGTCAGAATGTGAGACGTACAATGACGTACAGAAATAGAAATGCATTAAGCAGTCTGCAGCTCCTTCCTGGAGACCTATGCAACAATCTCCTTTCACAGATCACACAAAACCAACCTGCAGAAGGAGCAATGGATTGATGCTGAATGACAGCACACTACCATTAGGCCCCAGCCATATATTTCTTCAATCCCTGAACACAAACTCCATTCCCTACCCACCGACTTCCCTGGTAATCCTTCATCCCTCTCCCTGGTAACTGTCTAAGACAGAACCAGGCTGTTGACAGCATTGGTGTCATATTTGACCCTGAGATGAGCTTTCAACTGCATATCTGTGACATCACTAAGATCCCGTATTTCCACCTCTGTAACATCTCCCGGCTCTGCCCTGTCTCATCTCAGCTGCTGCCTCACCCATGCCTTGTTACCTCTGGTTTTCACCAGTCCAATGCACTCCTGGCCTATCTACCACATTCTACCCTCTGTAAACTTGAGGTCATTTAAAACTCTGTTGCCTGTGTCCTAACTTGCACCAAGCCCTGTTCACCCAGTGCCCCTGTGTTTGCTAACAGACATTGGCTCCTGATTAAGCAGCGACTCAATTTTTAATTTCTCATCCGTGTTTTCAAATCCCTCCATGGCCTTGCTCCACTCTATCTCTGTAATCCCTTTCAACCCTACAACATGCTGAGATATCTACACTCTTCCAATTGTGGCCTCTTGTCATCCCTGATTTTAATTGTTGCATCATTGGCACTCCTCAGTTGCCAAGGTCCTAAGCTCAGGAATCCCCTCCCTAAACCTCTCCAGCTGTCTACTTCTCTTTTCTCCTTAAAAACGATCTCTTTCACTGACCCTATATCCTTATGCAGCCTGGTGTAAAATTTTGTTTGTTAACATTCTTTTGAAGCATTTTGAGGCATTTTACTTCACTAAAGTCCCTATATAAATACAAGTTGCTGTTGTTTTTGAGTGAACTGATCCATAATTGCCACCAGAAAAGGTAGAATTGTCTCTGTGTAAGGTTGTTGAGCTGTGCTACCTCACCCACATCACCCCAAGTCCTCATGTGTTAAAACTACAATGCAAATATACAGAGCTATGCTGTTAACATATCCTCCTGTAAGTGCTGCACTCCACTATTTGCCTAGACAGCATTCAAAGGAACTTTGGTCTAGAAAATTATTGGCCGATAAAATTTTATAATCCATTCATTTTTCTTAATGGATGGAGATCTATTAACCATCAGTGATCCCTCGAAGGCTCACTTTTCATTTGCAGCGATCAATCAGGAATCCGTGCATCCTTATCACGACTCTACCAACGTGAAAGACAGTGCAGATTTTTTTCTGTCTTTTTTTTTTACCATTCTTTTTTCTTGTTTTTATTTGAAAGATATTTGCAACAATTGGTTTCTTTCAATGAAATTTTTGGGTATAATTTTAATCCTATCCACCCAGTGGAAATCAAATGGGTGGGCAATTCAAATTTCTCAAGTTACATACCTGCCCTGAAGATACCAGGGACTGACCAATCACAACTTTAACCTGCTCCTAATGCTTTCAGGATTCGTTTTTATATGTGCACGTAAAGTTCTGATGACATCATTCCATCCTGACTGCAATTTTTACCAGGTAGCCTGAGTAGGAAGCAGCAGTGAGTTTCTCCATCAGGCTAACGGAGCGCAGAAGTGGATCTTGGCCAGAAGAGGCTCCTAAAAGTATGTTTTTACTTTTTTTTTTAAACTTTCCTTATGGAGTCAGGAGAAACCTGAGTGTACAAGGAGAGCATATGCCTCCCCTGTTGTGAGCTCACTCCCCCTCCAAGTTTATAGCATGGCCCAGCAGCTAATTACTTAAGGGGTAATTTGAACCACCAAAAATGGGTAGGTTTGGGCTGGGTGAGAAGTTAAAATTGTAAAAATTTTAAACACCACCCCAACCCGCCATGAACCGACCATGTCCAACTTTAATGGAGGTAGAACAGGGGATGGGTGGAGGGCATACATGGCTAGGCAATCTTTCCATTCTCTGGAGGCTGGTCATTCGGTCTTTAAGGAGCTTAATGAGGCTATCTTCTTACATTTTTTACATGCTTTTTATTTTTAACCCATTTTGGCCAAGTTTCCCAGCCTTGAGAAACCCAGAAGTTAAAAGGAGGTGAGAAGAAGTGATAGGTAAATTGGCCATTGTAAATTGCCCCCAGTGTAGGTAGGTGGTAGGGAATATGGCATTACTGTAGGGTTAGTATAAATGGGTGGTTGTTGGTCGGCACAGCGTCGGTGGGCCGAAGGGCCTGTTTCAGCGCTGTATCGCTAAATAAACAGCAACAACCTGCATGTATACAGTGTCTTTAATATAAAAATGAAATCAAGGCCTTTTACAGGTAGCTTTAAGTAGGACAGATACCAAGCCAGAAATAGAGAACATCACAAGACAGATAGAAATCGGCAGAGAATTAAGTGTAGACTGGATATGTACATAGATCCCAGAAATGAAAGATCACTGCGCAAGCATACATACAAACATATGATTTAGGAGCAGGAGTAGGCCACTCAGCCCTTCGAGCCTACTTCGCCTTTCAATAAGTTCATGGCTGAACTGATTACTCCACATTTCCACCTACTCCCAATAACCTTTCACCCCCTTGCTTATCAAGAATCTATCTACTTCTGCCTTAAAAATATTCAAAGACTCTGCTTCCACCGCCTTTTGAGGAAGAGAATTCCAAAGACTCACGACCCTCTGAGAGAAAAAATGTTTTCCTTATCTCTGTCTTAAATGGGTGACCCCTTATTTTTAAACAGTGACCCCCTAGTTCTAGATTCTCCCACAAGGGGAAACATCCTTTCCACGTCCACCCTGTCAAGACCCCTCAGGGTCTTTTATGTTTCCATCAAGTCACTTCTTACTCTTCTAAATTCCAGCGGATAGAAGCCGAGCCTATCCAATCTTTCCTCATAAGACAGCCCATCCATTCCAGGTATTAGTCTAGTAAACCTTCTCTGTACTGCTTCCAATGCATTTACATCCTTCCTTAAATAAGGAGACAGTACTGTACACAGTACTCCAGATGTGGTCTCACCAATGCCCTGTATAGCTGAAGCATAACCTCCCTACTTTTGTATTCAATTCCCCTCGCAATAAATGATAGCATTCTCTTAGCTTTCCTAATTATGTGCTGTACCTGCATATTAACCTTTTGTGATTCATGCACCACGATACCCAGATCCCTCTGCATCTCAGAGCACTCCTGCCAAAGTGTACAATTTCCCATTTTCCCACATTATTCTTCATTTGCCAGATCTTTGCCCACTCACTTAATCTATCTATATTCTTTTGTAGCCCTCTTATGTCCTCTTCACAAGTTACTTTCCGACCTATCTTTGTGTTATCAGCAAATTTAGCAACCATACCTTCGGTCCCTTCACCTAAGTCATTTGTATAAATTGTACAAAGTTGAGGCCCCAGCACAGATCCCTATGGCACACCATTCGTTACATCGTGCCAACCAGAAAATGGCCCATTTATGCCTACTGTCTGTTTCCTGTTGGCTAGTCAATCTTCTATCCATGCCAATATGTTAACCCCTACACCATGAGCTTTTATTTTCTGCAATAACCTTTGATGTGGCACCTTATCAAATGACTTCTGGAAATCTAAGTACAATACATCAACCGGTTCCCCTTTATCCACAGCACATGTAACTCCCTCAAAGAACTCCAATAAATTGGTTAAACATGATTTCCCTTTCAAAACAATGGTGACTCTGCCTGATAACCTTGATTTTTTTCAAAATACTCTACTATAACGTCTTTAATAATAGCTTCTAACATTTTCCCTAAGACACATGTTAAGCAAACTGGCTTGTAGTTTCTTGCTTTCTGTCTCCCTCCCTTTTTGAATAAAGGAGTTACATTTGCTATTTTCCAATCTAACGGAACCTTCCCCGAATCTAGGGAATTTTAAACTAACACATCAACTATCTCACTAGACATATCTTTTAACACCCTAGGATGATGTCCATCAGGACCCAGGGACTTGTCAGCCCACAGCTCCAACAATTTGTTCAATGCCACATCCCTGGTGATTGTAATTTTCTTGAGTTCCTCCCGCCCTTCCATTTCCTGACTTACTGTTAATTTTTATTTATTTAGAGATACAGCACTGAACAGGCCCTTCGGCCCACCGAGTTTGTGCCGACCAACAACCTCCCATTTATACTAATCCTACATTAATGCCACATTCCCTACCATTCTTCTACCACCTACCTACACTAGGGGCAATTTACAATGGCCAATTTACCTATCAACGTGCAAGTCTTTGACTGTGGGAGGAAACCGGAGCACCCAACAGAAAGCCACACAGTCACAGGGAGAACTCACACTCCACACAGGCAGTACCCAGAACTGAACCTGGATCGCTGGAGCTGTGAGTCTGCAGTGCTAGCCACTGCACCACTCTAATCATATTAAATTCCTTTTTGAACAACTCCCAATTATCTTGTTTTTTGACCCATTAACAGATTTTCCCAGATTACTGTGGATATTCTCTTAGAGAGATACTGGGATGCTACTTGTATCCTCAATAGCGAAGGCCGATGCAAAATATCTGTTCAATTCATCTGCCATCTCCTTATTATCCGTTATTAATTCCTCAGACTCACTTTCTGTAGGACCAATGCTCACTTTGGTAACTCTTTTCTTTTTTAAATATCTATAGAAACTCTTACTATCTGTCTTTATATTTCTAGCTAACTTTCTCTCATACTCTAATTTTACCTTCCTTATGCATCTTTTAGTCATTCTTTGTTGTTTTTTATATTCTGTCGAATCTTCTGACCTGCCTCCCATCTTTGTGCAATTATAGGCTTTTTCTTTAAATTTGATACTATCTTTAACTGTTTTAGTTAACCACGGATGGCGGGTTCCACCTTTGGAATTTTTTTTTCTCGTTGAAATGTATCTATTCTGTGTATTCTGAAGTATCCCCTTAAATGTCTGCCACTGTATCTCTATTGACCTATCCCTTAACCTAATTTGCCAGTTCACTTTAGCTAGCTCTGCTCTCATGCCCTTATAATTGCCCTTATTTAAGTTTAAAATACTAGTCTTGGACCCACTCTTCTCTGTCAAACTGAATGTAAAATTCAATCATATTATGATCGCTGCTACCTAGGGGTGCCTTAACTATGAGGCCATTAATTATTCCTATCTTGTTGTACAATACCAGGTCTAGTATAGCCTGCTGTCTGGTTGGCTCCAGAATGTATTGTTACAAGAAATGATCCAAAAATAATTCTATGTACTCATCTCGGCTACTGCTGCCCAGCTGATTTTTCCAGTCTATATGTAGGGTAAAATCCCGCATAATTATCACCGTACCTTTCTGACAAGCTCCCATTATTTCTTCCTTTATATCCCATCCTACAGTGTGATTAATGTTAGGTGGTCTGTACACCACTACCACAAGTGACTTCTTGCCTTTATGATTTCTCATCTCTACCCAAACTGCTTCTACATCCTGGTCTCCTGAACTTAGGTCATCCCTCTCCATTGCGCTAATACCATCATTAATTAACAGAGCTCCCTTCCACAATTTCCTAGCTTCCTGTTTTCCTAAATGCCATGTACCCTTCAATATTCAGGTCCCGATCTATGTCGTCCTGCAGCCATGTCTCTGTAATGGCTATCAGATCGTATTTATTTATTTCTATTTGCGCTCTCAGTTCATCTGTTTTGCTTTGAATGCTACGTGCATTCAGATACAGAGCCTTTAGTTTTGTTCTTTTATTATTTTTGTCACCTCTAGCCTTATCTGTTGATTTACTCTTAGATGTGTATGCTCTGTCCCTTCCTGTCACAGTCTATTTATCATTTCCCATTTTCATACTTTTCTCTCTTGCCTTGTCTCTATTCCTTGATTTACCATATCTTCCCAAATTTGATCCCTTCCCCCCACTCTTCAGTTTAAAACTCTGTCCACTTCCCTAGTTATGCAGCTCGCTAGAACACCAGCCCCAGCACAGTTCAGGTGTAGACCATCCCAACGGTACAGCCACAACTTTCCCCAGTACTGGTGCCAGTGCCCCACAAACCGGAATCCACTTCTACCACACCAGTCTTTGAGCCACGCATTAATTTCTCTTATCTTATTTGCTCTATGCCAATTTGCACGTGGCTGAGGTAATAATCCATAGATTATTACCTTTGAGGTTCTGCTTCTTAATTTGGCGCCTAGTTCCTCATACTGACTATGCAGAACCTCTTTTCTTACCCTGCCTATGTCGTTGGTACCTACATGGAACACGACGACTGGATCCTCCCCCTCCCACTGTAAGTTCCTCTCCGGCCCTGAGCAGATGTCCTGAACCCTGGCACCAGGCAGGCCACAGAGCCTTCTGGACTCTCGCTCTTTGCTACAGAGAACAGTGTCAATCCCTTTAACTATACTGTCCCCTAATACCATTACATTCCTTTTCTTCTCCCGCTACTTGAATGGTTTCCTGTACTATGGTGCCATGGTCAGGTTGGTCATCCACCCTACAGCCCTCACTCTCATCCAAACAAGCTGAAAGAACCTCACACCTGTTGGACAATCGCAAAGGCTGAAGCTCACGTACTCCTGCCCTCTGGGTCCCCTTGCCTGCCTCAGCCACAGCCACACTCTCCTCTCCTTGACCACTGGCCAAATCAGAAAACCCTATACTAAGGGGTGTCACCACCTCCTGGTACAAAATGTCCAGATAACTTTCCGCCTCCCTGATGTGTCGCAGTGTCTGCAGCTCGGATTCCAGTTCAATGACTCTGAGCCGAAGCTCTTCAAGCCACGAACACTTACTCCAGAGGTGTTTGCCCTGAATTACAGTGGCATCCAGGAGCTTCCACATGCTGTAGCTATGACACATCATCTGTCCTGCCATCCTTAATGTGTTTTAATTAACTACTTAATTATTTTATTCAATTATTTATTTTATTTTCCTTTTTTATATATATTTTATTAAGCTTACCACTAGTTCCTTTACTATTTTAAATGTTAGGATTAGAATGGACCTTAATCACTTACCAGATACTCACCAAACAGGTCGCTTCTTCTCAAACTAATCACCTACCTGCTTGCCTGTGACGTTTGATGCTATATTTGATTTAAATTAAATTAAATTAAATTAAAAGCTTACCTGTATACTCACCCCGGCAGCTCTCTGTTTTCCTGCTCTCAATTTTAACTGTGATGTCTCTCTGATGTCACTTTTTGATTTTTCCCTGCTCTGTTCCTGCTGCTCCCACCATGCTCCTCTCTCTCCGCTCCCGCTGTGCTCCTCTCTCTCTCTCTCTCTCTCTCCGCTCCTGCTGTGCTCCTGTCTCTCACTCTGTCTCCAGTCCACATTCTGGGGGCAAATTTTCCCAGATACTTCAGGTGTTAAAGAGGCTCCAAGGCTGCAATTCCAGTATAGCCTGTGTTTAGTCTATGCTGCCATCTTGGTAAAGGAGTTGAAGCTTGCACTAGGAACAGCTGTCTGGAGGATCATTGAGGAGCTGATTGACAATTAAAATGCCAGCTGGTGCTCATTAAAGAGGTTACATGCCATTTTGGTGGTATTCACTTCAATTAACAACCTCTACTGACAGTGAACAGCTGCACAGGAGTGAACAAGTCATTGCTGAGGATTTTAAGTGTTATGTAAAACCATGCTTAGTTTTCAATGTTCACTTGCTGCTGGAGATCAACTGACAATGCCGCATTTGAAGAGGTGTTTGAGGAGCCTTTCTGGAACACTTTGTCTGGACTTTACCAACAAGCTATCCATATTTTTCCTGGAAAATCTCTCAGGAATTCACCAAAAAAGAGTGACTGCTGCGCTACTCTACCTTATTGGACACCTTATAGGAGTTACCAGGAGAAAGGAAATTCTTGGTGATGGGGATCTTGCTAGGGATCTCCCTTAGTCTGCATGAGGAATGGGAGGAGGATATGGGGCTAGGCAGAGCAGCACCAGCTGCTGCAGAGGGAGACAGGATGGTGAGGAGGGCCCTCAGCAGAAGGCCCTATCCACCTAGGGTCTTCAGAGAGCATTATTCCTACATTCACAGAACTCAAGAACAGTGCAATTTACCAAGGAGGTCATCACAGAGATCTGTGGTTTCATGGAACAAAGCCTCAGACCTCACAGCACAGCCAGGACTACATTGCCTGTGGCAGTCAAGATCAAAGTAGCACTTAACTTTTTGCTACCGAAACCTTCTAGGCTGCCACAGATGTTATCAGTCACATGTCACAGTCCTTTGTGCACTTCTGCATATGGAAGGTCACTACTGCTCTGTATGCTCTGAGGAATATCATTCCCTATTATCAGAGAAGACTAGGGACAGTGAGGTCTAGGATTCAACAGGATTGTGGGATTCCCTATGGTCTAGGGAATCAGTGACTGTACACACGTGGCCATGTGAACTCTTCATTTAATCTCGGAGGTGTTGAGGAACAGGAAAGAATTCCATTCCCTCAATGTGTCGCGTGTCTGCGACTACTGGCAGCACATCATGCAGGTGAATACCTGCTTTCCAGGGAGCTGCCACGAGGCACTCATATTGAGACAGTCACCTGTCCCACAGATCCTTGAGCCCCAATGCAATGAACATGACTGGCTACTAGACGACAAGTGATAGCTTCTGATGTCATGGCTCGTGACTCCCCTGAGAAACCCCCAAACACCAGCTGAGCACTCATACAATGAAAGTCACTGAGCCATCAGGAGTACCAGAGAGCACACCATTGAGGTCCTCAAACAGTGACTGAGAAACCTTGAGTCAGCTGAGAAGGTCTCCAGATTTGGAATGATTTGCTGCATCCTCTACAATCTGGCAATCAAGAGAGATCAGCTGTTACCACCAAACATTGTGCCAGAGGGTCTAGCTCAGAATCCATAACATCAGGAATAGGAGACAGAGGAAGAGGAGGAGGAGAAAGAGGAGGTGGTCACAGGCAGCATCGGAGGCTTCCAGGTAGGTGTCCTTCACGTGTCAGGGGGACACTCGTCACGACCTAATTGAAGATCACTTTTGAGAGTCTTCCTCCACCATTAGAGTTTGGAGCAGTGCTGCCACAAGTTTTACCTTCCACAACTGAGGATCCATCAGGCAGTCCACCATTTGCACTCAATCCTTTCAACCCCTTCCCATGAAGAACACAATTAAAAAACCCACCAATTCTACCACTACCCAATTACCATAATCAATTTTTATCCGCAGCAAAGCAAACAATGTAAACATGACACAACTAACAAATATTAAACTATTCACCTTGGTTTTTACCCTGAGTGTCAATCGGATAAATGCTTTTGCCTGCTTTGCTGCTTCTATGAAGTGCAACCCACATGACAGCAGCAAGAGAGGTGGATGGCTGATGAGAATCTGAAGTGGGCAGTTCAGATATCCGCCTATGACACCCTTGAGAGGCTGTAGGTTGTGATAGCCCCTCCCTTAGACTGCACCATCTCAGAAAGGCCTTGACCAGTCTGGGCCACCTGGTGATAAGCAACTGCAAAGACAATGGTGGACAGGCAGGGGAAGGGCCAACAATGCTGGCATCTGGAGAGCAGCCAGTATGTGCCTGCTCTATGATTTCCACATCACGACCTTGAGGCCTTTATTCAGCCAGCCCAGTGATCTGCTGGAGGGCAGATCTCTTAGCATTGAAGACACTCTGCAAGACCCTTTCAACCGAGCAACACAAGGCCACCATAGCAGCTGCCTGAGACTCCACTGTAGCACTTTGTCATTCCATGAAAGTTGTATTGATCACGGTGGAAGCTACGATCTCAGTCATCAAACATAATGTCAGGCTCCAAGTTTGCTGGATGGAATTGGCTATTTTCTCCACACTGGAAAGGATGGGTTCTAGGCTCTGCATCAAGCCATGGATCAAGGTGGAGCTAACTCCTCAATCTTCTTAACCATGAACCATAAGCATTCAGGCAGGCTGTCTTTTGCACCAAGCATTTGTTTGTCAGACCCATCTGAAGTTTTGCCCTGAGACATTCTCATCTGACTCCTCTACAACAGAACTAATATGTGACCTTGACCCCCAGCAAGGCGGTGTCTATGGTGTCCCATTCACTTGTGCTCAGTCCATCCTACTGTGATGATTCCTCCTCTACCCTTTCCTATATGTTACATGTGGTGCCAGTCTCTGAGTGGTAGTGATTAATGTAGTGCCTTCTTTCTCAGTCTCCTTCTCCTTCTCTTCCTCTGTTGCGGGAGCAGGGTGGTTGAGCAGGTGCACAGAAGAGGTGGCTGTTTCTCCTCTTCCAGTTTCTTCTGGGGAGAGAAGGGATGTATCTGACTCCTGGGAGCCTGCAATGGTAAAGCTAGAAGGAGGAGGGTGCAGTAAGTGTGGCCACTATAGGAGGATGTGTGTGATGAGACCATATGGAGCTTGGGAGTGAAGATAGGTGTGGGGATTAGTGATCAGTGAAGAGTTGTGGATATGTAAGGAAGCTGGAGTGGCCACATCCCTCTAGGTGAATGTCCCCAGCTTTCCCTCTGTCCACAGTATCTCCCACTCCTCTCCTGATCACGTTAAGTACTGCCTCCTCAAGGGGAGTGATCTCATGCAATCATGGTTCCCCTCCCTGATCAAATCCTGCTGTTATGATATGAGTATGAGGTTTGAGTAGTGCCTGTGTAGGATGCAATAGTCTGGTGTGTGTGAAGTTTTCTTTTTCTTCTTTCATGGGATGTGGGCATCACTGGTTAGACCAGCATTTATTGCCCATGCCTACTTGCCCTTGAGAAGGTGGTGGTGAGCAGCCTTCTTGAACCCCTTGAACTGCAGTCCATATAGTGTAGGTACACCCACAGTGCTATTAGGAAGGGAGTTCCAGGATTTTGATGCAGTGATAGTGAAGGAACGGCGATATAGTTCCAAGTCAAGATGGTGTGTGACTTGGAGGGGAACTTGCAGGTGGTGGTATTCCCATGCATCTGCTGCCCTTGTCCTTCTAGGTGGTAGAGGTTGCAGGTTTGGAAGGTGCTGTCAAAGGACAAACTTGGTGAGTTGCTTCAGTGCATTTTATAGTTGGTACACACTGCTGCCACTGTGCGTTGGTGGTGGAGCGAGTGAACGTTAAAGGTGGTGGATGGGATGCCAATCAAGCGGGTTGCTTTGTCCTGGATGGTATCAAGCTTCTTGAGTGTTTTTGGAGTTGCACTCATGCAGGCAAGTGGAGAGTATTCCATCACACTCCTGATTTGTGCCTTGTAGATGGTGGACAGGCTTTGGGGAGTCAGGAGGTGTGTTACTCACCACAGAATTCCCAGCCTCTGACCTGCTCTTGTAGCCGCAGTAATTATATGGCTAGTCCAGTTTCAGCCTTGTTTTTTACAGTGATGTGCTGGGCTTCCCCATCATTGAGGGTAGGGATATTTGTGGAGCCACCTCCTCCTGTTTGTTGTTTAATTGTCCACCACTGTTCAAGACGAGATATGACAGGGCTGCAGAGCTTAGATCTGATCCGTTGGTTGTGGAATTGCCTAGCCCTGTTTATCACATGATGCTTCTGCTGTTTGACGTGCATGTGGTCCTGTGTTGTAGCTTCACCAGATTGACACCTCATTTTTATATATACCTGGTGCTGCTTCTGGCATGCCCTCCTGCACTCTTCATTGAACCAAGATTTATCCCCTTGCTTGATGATACTGATAGATTGGGGGATTTGCCAGGGCATGAGGTTACAGGTTGTGGTTGAATACAATTCTGCTGCTGGCCCACAGTGTCTCATGGGATGCCCAGTTTTGAGTTGCTACATCTGTTCAAAATATATCCCATTTAGCACAGTGGTAGTGCCACACAACATGATGGACGGTATCCTCAATGTGAAGATGGGTCTTCGTCTCCACAAGCACTGTGCGGTGGTCACTCCTGTCATGGGCAGATGCATCTGCGACAGGTAGATTGGTGAGAACGAGGTCAATTAGGTTTTCTGCTCTTGTTGGCTCCCTCATCACCTGCAGCAGAACCGGGCTAGCAGTTATATCCTTAGGACTCGGCCAGCTCGCTCTGTAGAGGTCCTATCAAGCCACTCTTGGTGATAGACATTGAAGTCTCCCAGACTACATTCTGTGCCCTTGCCATCCTCAGTGCTTCTGCCAAGTGGTATTCAACATGGAGGCGTATTGATTCATCAATTGTGGGGGTGGGGAACAGTAAGTGGTAATCAGCAGAAGGGTTCCATGCCCATGTTTGACCTGATGCCATGAGACTTCATGGAGTCCAGACTCAATGTTGAGGACTCCCGGGCAACTCATTACCATTTGTATAGAACTGTGCTGCCACCTCAAGGATGGAAATGGTGGTGTCTTGGACATTGTCTGTAAGGTATGATTCCGTGAGTATGGCTATGTCAGGCTGTTGCTTGACTAGTCTGTGGGACAGCTCTCCCAATTTTGCCACAGGCCACCAAATGTTAGTAAGGAGGACTTTGTAGTGTTGACAGGGCTGGGTTTACCAATATCATTTCCGGTGCCTAGGGTGATGCCAGGTGGTCCATCCGGTTGCATTGATTTTAAACTTTTCTCTCGCTGTTTGGTACAACTGAATGGCTTTCTAGGCCATTTCAGAGGGTATTTAAGAGTCATCCACATCACTGTGGATCTGAAGTCACATGCAGTCCAGACCAGGTAAGGATGGCAGATTTCCTTCCCTAAAGGACAGTAGTGAACCAGATGGGTTTTTACAACAAATGACAATGGTTTCATGGTTGCCATTACTGAGACTAGCTTTTTTAAAAATTCCAGATGTATTAATTGAATTTAAATCCCACCAACTGCCGTGGTGGGATTTGAGCCCGTGACCACAAAGCATTAGCCTGGGCCTCTGGATTGAAATCCTGTGACATTACCGCTACACCACTGCCTTCCCACAATCTCACTATATAGTTAAATGGTGGATGAAGTGTGTTGAAGTTGTGCTGTTTGGTGATGCAGTTTACTGAGCAGTGTGTTTGTGAGATGGAATCTGAGATTGACCAGTCGTGTTGGGTTGTTCAATTCCTTATGGCCTGGAGCTGTGTCCTGGGGTCAAGGCACCTGGCTGTTACCTCCTGGTTGATTTCCTCCCACATGCACCAGATTAGCTGCCTCTGTGGACTCCTTCCTCACTATGGGTACAGGACATACCTCCTCCTCTGAGCATCCTCCACCAGGACCTCAGGGGTCTTGACAGGTTGGATGTGGAAAGGATGTTTCCCCTTGTGGGACAATCTAGAGCTCGTGGACACTGTTTAAAAATAAGGGATCACTCATTTAAGCTGGGAGCAGAGCGGAGCAGTGGCTGGCGGACCTGCGTGGAACCGGATCCGAAGCGACGGCTGTAAATAAAGAGCGGGGCTCGAGGCCCTCTTTCACTTACCTGGGAGCGGAGCGGAACGGCGGCTGACTCTCTGTGTCTCTCAGCGCGCGCTGAGACTCGGAAAAGAGGAAAAAAACTTACAGTGACATCACGGGAATTCTGCAAGGTGAGTGGTTGGGTAAGTAACAGCTGTTAGTGCATTTAAATTGCTTAAAAAAGGGGAAAGTCTTTTTTAATAAAAAAACCTCCAGTGATAAGGTGAGTAGTACTACTTAAATTAGAGTAATTTATTAAGGACTTTAAACTGTAGTGGGTAATGTTTGGAGACGAACAAGGCCCCTAGTGTAATTAGTATTTTTTTAAAGGGAGTAACTAAATTAATTTAAAGGTAAGTCGTGACAGGAGAGCTCAGCCCCATGATATGCTCTTCCTGCGCTATGTGGGAAATCAGGGACGCTTCCAGTGTCCTTGACGACCATGTGTGCAGGAGGTGTATCCATCTGCAGCTACTGGCTACCCACATTACGGAGCTGGAGCTGAGGGTAGATTCACTGTGGAGCATCCGCGATGCTGAGGACGTTATGGATAGCACGTTTCATGAGGTGGTCACACCGCAGGTAATGGCTACACAGGCAGAAAAAGGATGGATGACCACCAGACGAAGTAGTAGGCGCAGGCAGGTAGTGCAGGAGTCCCCTGTGGCCTTCCCCCTCTCAAACAGATATACCGCTTTGTATACTGTTGGGGGGGATGACCTACCAGGGGAAAGCAGCAACAGCCAGATCCGTGGCACCTCGGAGGTCTCTGCTGCACAGCAGGGGAGGAAAAGGAGTGGAAGAGCTGATTGATAGGGTGCAGATTGGCGTTTCTGTGGCCACAATAGGGACTCTAGGAATGTATGTTGCCTCCCTGGTGCTCGGGTCAAGGATGTCTCAGAGCGGCTGCAGGACATTCTGAAAGGGGAGGGTGAGCAGCCAGAGGTCGTGGTCCATATTGGTACTAACAACATAGGCAGGAAGAGAGATGAGGTCCTGCAAAGTGAATATAGGGAGTTAGGCAGAAGGTTAAAAAGCAGGGTTGTAATCTCAGGATTACTCCCTGTGCCACAGGCTAGTGAGGGTAGGAATAGGAGGATTAGGCAAATGAATGCGTGGCTGAACAGCTGGTGGAGGCGGGAGGGCTTCAGCTACTTGGACCATTGGGATCTCTTCTGGTGCAGAGGTGACCTATACAAGAGGCACGGGTTGCATCTGAACTGGAAGGGGGCCAATATACTTGCAGGGTGGTTTGCTAGTAATACTTGGGAGGGTTTAAACTAGTCTTGCAGGGGGGTGGGACCCAAAGTAGTAGTCTCTGCGATGAGATAGTTGAGGCAAATGAAGAGGTTAAAGCAAGCAAGTCCTGTAGGCAGGCCAGGCAGGGGCAGGACAGGGAGCGTGGAAGGTCTGGTAGACTAAATTACATTTACTTTAATACAAGAAGCCTTACAGGTAAGGCAGATGAACACAGAGCATGGATCGGGACATGGGATTGTGATATTATAGCTATTACGGAAATGTGGTTGAGGAATGGGCAGGACTGGCAGCTCAATGTTCCGGGGTACCGATGCTTCCGGCGTGACAGAGGTGGAGGTAAGAGAGGAGGGGGAGTTGCACTATTGATTAGGGAGGACATCAAGGCAGTACTTAGAGAGGATATCCCGGGGGGAACGTCCAGCGAGGCATGTTCCTGTTAGATGGAAGGGCAAGGCTGGCAAGTTTAGGGAACCTTGGTTGACTAGGGATGTTGAGGGTCTGGTCTGGTCAAAGAAGGAGGCATATGTCAGGTATAGGCAGCTGGGATCAAGCGATTTCCTCGAGGAGTACAGGGGACGTAGGAGTACAGGGGATGTAGGAATACACTTAAGAAGGAAATTAGGAGGGCGAAGAGGGACCATGAGGTTTCCCTGGCAGATAAGATAAAGGAAAATCCTAAAAGATTCTATAAGTATATTAAGAGTAAAAGTGTAGCTAGGGAGAGAGTGGGTCCCCTTTTGGATCAGTGTGGCAATCTATGTGTGGAGCCACGGGAAATGGGTGAGGTGTTAAATGAATACTTCTCATCTGTATTTACCATGGAGAAGGTCATGGAAGCTAGTGAGTTCAAGGGCGGGAACAGTGATATCCTGGAGCATATCAACATTACAAAGGAGGAGCTGTTGGAGGTTTTGAAGCGCATTAAGGTGGATAAATCCCCAGGGCCTGACCAGGTGTATCCTAGGATGCTATGGGAAGCAAGGGAGGGGATTTCTGGGGCCCTGGCAGAGATTTTTGTATCATCGTTAGCCAAGGGTGATGTACCGGAAGACTGGAGGATAGCTAATGTTGTGCCTTTATTTAAGAAGGGCAGCAGGGATAAACCAGGGAACTACAGGCTGGTGAGCCTTACATCAGTGGTGGGAAAGTTATTGGAAGGGATTCTGAGAGACAGGATTTATATGTCTTTGGAAAGGCAAGGTCTGATTGGGGATAGTCAGAATTTCCCATGCGTGGGAAATCATGTCTCACGAATTTGAGTTTTTGAGGAGGATTGATGAGGGCAGGGCGATGGACGTTGTCTACATGGGCTTTAGCAAGGTCTTTGACAAGGTCCTGCATGGTAGGCTGGTCCAGAAGGTTCGAACACATGGGATCCAGGGTGAGCTTGCCAATTGGATACAAAATTGGCTTGGTGACAGGAGGCAGAGGGTGGTAGTGGAGGGGTGTTTTTCAGATTGGAGGCCGGTGACCAGTGGTGTGCCGCAGGGATCGGTGCTGGGCCCTCTGTTGTTTGTCATATATATTAATGACTTGGATGTGAATGTAAGGGGCATGATTAGTAAGTTTGCAGATGACACCAAAATTGGTGGTATAGTGGACAGTGAAGAAGGTTGTTTAAGGTTACAACAGGATATAGATAAACTGGGAAAGTGGGCAAGGGATTGGCAAATAGAATTTAACGCACACAAGTGCGCAGTGATGCATTTTGGGAAGTTAAATCAGGGCAGGACATATACAGTGAATGGCAGGGCCCTGGGGAGTGTTGTTGAGCAGAAAGACCTTAGAGTGCAAGTACATAGATCCCTGAAAGTGGCAACACAGGTAGACAGGGTGGTGAAGAAGGCATATGGTATGCTTGCCTTCATCGGCTGAGGCATTGAGTACAGGAGTTGGGATGTCATGTTACAGTTGTACATAACGTTGGTTAGGCCACACTTGCAGTTCTGGTCACCACACTACAGGAAAGATGTGATTAAGCTAGAGAGGGTGCAGAAAAGATTCACAAGGATGTTGCCTGGTTTGGAGGGCTTGAGTTATAAAGAGAGATTGGATCGGCTGGGTCTGTTTTCCCTGGAGCGAAGGAGGTTGAGAGGGGACATGATAGAGGTGTATAAAATTATGAGAGGCATAGATAGGGTAGATAGCCAGAGTCTGTTTTCCATGGTAGGGGTGACTAAAACTAGAGGGCATAGATTTAAGGTGAGAGGGAGGAGGTTTAAAGTGGATCAAAGGGGTAAATTTTTCACACAAACAATAGTGGGTATCTGGAATGAGCTGCCAGAGGAGGTGGTGGGGGTAGGAACAGTAGCAACATTTAAGAGGCATCTGGACAGGTACTTGAATGAGCAAGGCATAGAGGGATATGGAATTAATGCAGGCAGGTGGGATTAGTATAGATAGGCATTAAGGTCGGCATAGACTCAGTGGGCCGAAGGGCCAGTTTCTATGCTGTATGAGTCTATGACTCTATAAGTTAGATATGAGGAGAATTCTTTTCTCTCAGAGGTTCGTGAGTCTTTGGAATTATCTTCCTCAAAAGGTGGTGGCAGCAGAGTCTTTAAATACTTTTAAGGCAGAGTTAGATAGATTCTTGATAAGCAAGGGGGCGGAAGGTTATCAGGGGTAGGTGGAAACGTGGAGTAATCAGTTAAGGCATGATCTTATTGAATAGCGGAGCAGGCTCGAAGGGCCGAGTGGCCTACTCCTGCTCCTAATTCGTATGTTCGTATGACCTCCTATATTGCATGCCACACTTGCGAATCTGTGCACCCTCTTTCTCAGTCGCTGAGCCATCATGCAACATTCACTTGTTGGCCAGTCAGTGCACTCCACACCTTCAGTGGAAATGTCTGCTTGGAGACTACATATAAAGCTCCAGGAAATTTGCTTTTAATCAGCACTTGAGTGCTAAATGTACAGGTGATGGTTTTAGTGCCTGCAGGCACATTTCAATCATGGTAATTATCAACTAGCTCCAAAATTGTGTGCTGAATCCAGACTTTCAAACAGCCTTTTCTTGTTAACAAAGCACCAAATAAATGCCTGTTTTCACCCTGTCATTGAAGTAATCCCTCTGCATTTGAAACAATCCAGATTAAGCCTGGATATGGTTGGTTTTACACCCCAAAGCTCATATGAAGTAAAAGAAAAACATGTTCACAATGTGTGGGCGATGATGGTCAACAATGGAGTCAGTTGAAATAAAGCCTGCATTGCAAGACTGACATGATGGAGCCTGATACCGTATCCATTTAACTTGTTATTGGCAAAGAAACTGCAAACACAGGCAATCTGTCAAGATCCTGCAAATGAAGAATTAAGCTATAAAGAATGCCCTTGTGTGCCATACTGAGAATTAAATATAGACAGTTCAGCTGAAGGACAAACTATCAGATAAAGTCCTTCAGTTGAACTACCTTTATTTCACTTCAGCAGTGCACTTTATGGAAAACTGTTTGTTGCTATTTGATTACAGTGTAAAATAACAACTTGCATTTATATAGCATTTTAATGTCGAAAAAGTATCCCAATGCTCTTTATAACAGTGCAAGGAAAAAAATGGATGCTGAGACAACAAGAAGAGTGATTGGCAGGGTGACCAAAAGTTTGATCAAAGACCTGGTTTCAAGGATGGTGTTATGATCTCTGTGGAGATCACCAACAAACCAAAAGAATCAAATCCACTGACTGTCCCCAATTTAGGAAACAAAAACCAAACAGAAGAGATCTCACTTTATAAATTTTACTCAAAAACACTCAAACCAAAACCAACAAAAATTTAACATGAAATAACAGTTAAATCACAGTCGGCATATATGTCTTAACGGTTGCACATTACTTATTAGATGCATCAATAATATTCCTTACAAAACCTCTGAGCAGTCCTATCAGCAAGAGAGTGCCGAACAGTCCCAAAGTACATCAAAATCAGGAACTTCCTCAGGTAGTTTTCTAAGTCCTCTCCTCCAGGATTCAGATACAGAAGTAACAATGTCTCGTTGATAGGGAACGATGCAATGTTCCCTTTAACAGTTTGGTCTTGTCGCGCCTTGGACAACTGTCCTGATGACATGATTTCACGGATTTGTCACTGAAGGCAACTACCATAAGCCTTATTCGCTGATGGTCAGCTCTCAGTGTCCAGGCTCCACTGCCTACAGCCAGTCTTTTAAAACAACTAACAGCTTCCAGCTTGTCTTTTTAAAACAACAATTGGCTGTTTTTGCTTCCATCCACTGCAAATAGTTCTTCCAAACTGAAACCTGAGATCCAGTCACGTATCTCTGATCATAAGACGGTGTTTCAAACTGGTTAGGACCAGCCTTGTTTTAACAGTATTCTCTGGAGCTTTCAGTTTAATTTCCAGTGAATGACTGTCTCAAAAAAAAACACAAGCTTTGAATCCAAGGTCATAGCACCTAACAGTCCATTCAACATGTCAGCTGTATAGAATGCAATCTGCACATGAAGACTCCATCACAATGGTCTTAAAGGATGGGACGGGGGTTGACAGTTGGTGGCTTCCACCCCATCCAGAGCATGAGGTCTTGGTGTCTGAAGATGCAGCCGACAGTGAGGGAAAAAAGAGCTAGAGTCAGAGGACCAGCAAAGTCAGGGTGAGTTGTGGAGCTGGAGGAGGTTAGTGAGATAGAGAGGGATGAGACAATTAAAAGATTTAAAGACAAGAATGAGAATTTTTAAATTTGTGACGTTGGTGGACTGGGTGCCAATGCAGTTCAGCAATAAAAGGGGCGATGGGTGAGTGGGACTTGGTGTAGGATAGGATAGAGGCAGCACAGCTTTGGATGAACTGCAGCTATGGAGATGTAAAGCAGGATTTGACTATGATCCTTGGATTGGCTGAAAAACTGAGTCTGTCCCAGTTGTTACGACCAGGTGGGAAAGGTGGCCAGGGGTCTGTTACTGTCTTCACCTGGTCTTATTGTAACAGGGTTTATTTTTAACATACTGTGTTTTGAGCTCCCCATTTGTGGATCCTTGTTCACAGCTTTCCCATTATAAGGCAAAGAAATGAGCACAAACAGGCTTTCTCAGGTTTAAAGAAGAAACGTGAAATTTATTAAATCTTAAACTTAAACTGTAATATGGTTAATGCCTACGGATATAGGACGCGCCCACGCTAGCATGCACACGCGATACACACATGCAAATAGGGACAGAAAAGAGCAGAAGAAAAATAAAATGGAGAGGTTTGAAGCAGTCTCTAAAGGGTGTTTCTTGTTACTGTTTCTGTGTTTCCAACTCGACGTAGAGTCCTTGATTGTGGACAGCTCTTACTTTTCATTGGGGCCCAGTATTCTTCTTAAATCTTGTTCACTGTAGAAGACGTTTCTCTCTTGAGGTTCATATGTCTTCAATGGTTTCCAAAGCTGGTGAGAGTGAGATGAGAGCAGACAGGAGAGAGGTGTTCTCAGTCAAGGAGCTAACAGCCTTTTGATTTCTTTCCCTGTTGGAAGATTAAATTTAAAAAAACTCTAATAGCCATGTGACTAAAACTGGTCTGACTACTTCTTCTGTGTATTGGGGAAGCAAAAGACTGGGTTCCTTTACTATAACACTGTCTGTTACTATGCAAATGTCTTTCCGGTCAGGGGCTTGCAATTTTAAGTTTTAATGCTCATGTGGCAAAATCACATGTGCCTCAGTCTTGGTAGGTGGGGGGTTCGCCTGACACAGTGTTGATTTTTTCCCTTACCTATGCCTTTGAATTTGAGGTTTTGAACTGTGGGATGAAGTGCTGTTTGAACTGGAATAGTGTCTTTTTAAAGCTGTAAAAGGCAGGAAGAAAGATAAAATATTGCACTGCTATCTACTGTTAATCTTCGACTTTTCAGCTGCAATAATAAACATTTTTATTATCAGCTGGCATTCACTAGACAATATACAATTTTATATTTCCATTATGACTGCATGCGACAAGCTACAGAAGTATTTGAAATCATTGTTGCTGCCTTCTCTGCTGCAGTGAAAATGACAACTGGCTTGATTTCTATGCATATGATTCTTTTCAAACCAATAGGAACCAACATGCTCTTTGCAGAAGAATTTAGCAAGCGATAGATATATTGATCCAAGGATCAGACAGTCAGATCTGTATCTGTAAAATATTGCATCAGTAAGAGTCAATCACAAATTCATTAGGATATAATTTCCTCTTCACTGCACCTGGATAATGCTGAGATTCCTGTTGTAGCAAAAAGGAAGTTGGGGCAGAGATTCATCGGGGGTGAGATTCAACTTTAACCTGAACACAAATAAAGTCATAGTGGATCAGCCGTCTGTTATATACACCGGCCATTTTCCTTTCCATTGCGGAAACTAAAACTGAGCTGGGTATATGACAAATAATCAATTCACTCGAGCTCATTTGGCTCCCCCACCAATGATGAAGTTAATCACCATTATGTCAAGTCTCACCCCCCACAACGTTGCCCAAGATTTCCTGAGGTTCCATGAGTGGACGTGACTGTGACTGTGCGAACAAGAACTTCAGACCGAGGATGCAGAAGAAGCAGGAAAGGTCATCCTCAGCCCTCCTGCCTCCCTTTCCAATGTACATTCCTGTGGACTACTTAGATAGAGGGGGTTCTGAAATGCTGGCAAGAGGACTTGTGCCAAGACCCTCCATAGAGTAGAGGATCTATGATGTCTATGAGGATCCTGACAGCATGTGAAGAAAACATGCCTAAAAGTGCCTTTTTAAAATTTGATGGTAATACCACCCAATCAAGGGGGAAATTTCTTACCTAAACTTTGCTCTGTACCTGAGAAAAAATAACACTGAATTAAACAAACACTTACTGTCAGCCTACAAAAAATTCTACCCTAAGCAACTTGACATACCATTGAAACAAAATGTGAAGGATACAGAATCACAGCAAACATTGACTATCCTCTTTTATCAATGTCTCAATTCAGTAAGATGCTAGATGCTATATTTATCACTCTTACCTTGCTACTAGACAAGCCTATTCCTACTTCTTTCCCCTTTTAAGTCTTCCTTTATCAGAGGTTACCAAGAGAGATAATCACACCTCTTAAATGTATTACTTTGACCCTTGAAAGAATATTTTCTTTGTAGAAACGCTGCTTGATAGTGACATAGGGCAGGAATTGCTTTTGTAGAAAAGTGATAGTTACTACAGCCCGGGCACATTGCCAGCATGAAGTCAAAGAATACTCTTAGAATTGACAAACTCTGGGAACTGACCCACAGCACACAGTAAAAAAAAGACCTTGGTAGATGTCGTGGAAACAGAGCTCTGAACTATGGCATAGTTATTCTCAAGATGGCAACATAGGAGGTGCTGGTGGTTAAGGTGGTGGATCAATGGACATGGTAAAATCTTGTATATAGAACTGTCAATTAAAAATCTATACCAACCAAATCACCACATCCTATGCAAGTTCCAAAGTCTATAGGTAAAAACGACTGCTCTGAGAGTTTGTGTTAAACAATTTCCCTTCATATTTCGTGAATAATGTGATGTTGGAACCCTACAAAAAAGAACAGCTGTTGGTGGGGCTCACATAATGGCCTCATTGAGGAAGTCCTCAATACTGAAAACAGAGGACTAAATGGAAAAGTGTTCCACTCTCCAACATCGATACCTTCCTTAACCTTGAGCATAAAAATCTCCTGTATTAAATTATATATAAATGTGAACAATACTTATACTTAAAGTAAACACTATTATGAAGATAATTTGGGCTATGTTTCCATGACACTATTGTTCAATGTCATCTCTGATCAAAGTATTTGGTTCCCTGCTGTTGTCGGTTTTATTGATGTCAAGCAAAGAATTTTTAGCAAATGTTGTCAGATTACTTTAATGCTATAGTCAAGTTAAATGCTTAGACATACCTACAAACATGCAATGTCAAGGTATTGATGCATGAGCGGAAAATATCTGAATTATGTTTGCTTAAGCAAATAAGAGAGATGATGATCCTGAACTTTTGAACTATCCAGTACATTGACATTTTGCTATATCATGATAACAGCTTAATCTTAGAAGAAATGTAGATAATGAACAACTAAGAAGATTTAATGAGATTTATTACGTCTGAAGGGATATTGTTACAGACAGGTGGGAAGGGATGTGGGTGGTTTCCACTGTTCACCTTTCAACTGACCGCAATCGCATTTTGTTTAAAATGATGAGCTAGCCCCTAAGTGTTTTACTTGCCAAATAAACAGACAGTGACAGTTTTCTTGCAGGTTTAAACCAGAGGATTAATTAAGTTATTGAACAATATTCATTCCATGAAATGTTCACAACACTACTCATGTATGCATTCACTCTCATATGCAGTCTCAAGAGAAGATAGATAGAAGGTAAAGAGTAAGAGTTCAAAGGTGTGGCAGGTATTCGTGGTTTATGGCAAACCTGTTGAATCTTTTAAAAAGGTAAGTCTGTTTTAAACATGCAGGCCTGGGTGGTTTGTTGAGATGTTGTAGATTTTTGGTGGTGAAAATATTAGAGGTGGTGGTCACTTTCTGTTCTCTGCTACATCAGGAAATTAGGAGGGTGAAAATGGGCCATGAGATTTCCCTGGCAGATAAGATAAAGGAGAATCCTAAAAGATTCTATAAGTATATTAAGAGTAAAAGGGTAGCTAGGGAGAGAGTAGGTCCCCTTAAGGATCAATGTGGCAATCTATGTGTGGAGCCACGGGAAATGGGAAAGGTCTTAAAAGAATATTTCTCGACCGTATTTACCGTAGAGAAGGTCATGGAAGCTAATGAGTTCAAGGGAGGGAACAGCGATATCCTGGAGCATATCAACATTACAAAGGAGGATGTGTTGGAGGTTTTGAAGCGCATTAAGGTGGATAAATCCCCAGGGCCTGACCAGGTGTATCCCAAGATGCTATGAGAAGCAAGGGAGGAGATTGCTGAGACACTGGCAGAGATTTTTGTATCATCGTTAGCCACGGGTGAGGTACCGGAAGACTGGAGGATAGCTAATGTTGTGCCTTTATTTAAGAAAGGCAGCTGGGATAAGCCAGGGAACGTCAGGCCGGTCAGTGAACCTTACATCAGTGGTGGGAAAGTTATTGGAAGGGATTCTGAGAGACAGGATTTATATGCTTCTGGAAAGGCATGGTCTGATTAGGGATAGTCAGCATGGCTTTATGCGTAGGAAATCATGTCTCATGAATTTGATTGAGTTTTTTGCGGAGGTGACCAAGAGGATTGACGAGGGCAGGGCGATGGACGTTGTCTACATGGACTTGAGCAAGGCCTTTGACAAGGTCCCACATGGTAGGCTGGTCCAGAAGGTTCAAACACATGGGATCCAGGGTGAACTAGCCAATTGGATACAAAATTGGCTTGGTGATAGAAGGCAGAGGGTGGTAGTGGAGGGGTGTTTTTCAGATTGGAGGCCGGTGACCAGTGGTGTGCCGCAGGGATCGGTGCTGGGCCCTCTGTTGTTTGTCATATATATTAATGACTTGGATGTGAATGTAAGGGGCATGATTAGTAAGTTTGCAGATGACACCAGAATTGGTGGTATAGTGGACAGTGAAGAAGGTTTTGGGAATTTTGGAAAGTTAAACCAGGGTAGGCCATATACAGTGAATGGCAGGGCCCTGGGGAGTGTTGTTGAGTATAGGGACCTTGGGGTGCAAGTACATAGTTCCCTGAAAGTGGCAATAGAGGTAGACAGGGTGGTGAAGAAGGTATATGGCATGCTTGCCTTCATCAGCCGAGGCATTGAGTACAAGAGTTAGGACGTCATGTTACCGTTGTACAAAACGTTGGTTAGGCTGCATTTGGAGTACTGTGTGCAGTTCTGGTCACCACACTACAGGAAAGATGTGATTAAGCTAGAGAGGGTGCAGAAAAGATTCACAAGGATGCTGCCTGGTTTGGAGGGCTTGAGTTATAAAGAGAGATTGGATTGGCTGGGTCTGTTTTCCCTGGAGCGAAGAAGGTTGAGAGGGGCCATGATAGAGGTATATAAAATTATGAGAGGCATAGATAGGGTAGATAACCAGAGTCTGTTTCCCATGGTAGGGGTGACTAAAACTGGAGGGCATATTTAAGGTGAGAGGGAGGTGGTTTAAAGTGGATCAAAGGGGTAAATCTTTCACACAAAGAATCGTGGGTATCTGGAATGAGCTGCCAGAGGAGGTGGTGGAGGCAGAAACAGTAGCAACATTTAAGAGGCATCTGGACAGGTACTTGAATGAGCAAGGCATAGAGGGATATGGAGTTAATGCAGGCAGGTGGGATTAGTATAGATAGGCATTATGGTCGGCATGGATGCAGTGGGCCGAAGGGCCTGTTTCTGTGCTGTACAACTCTAGGAATTCTGACCCTGCAGAGTTAGTATGTGATCTCAACCCTCCACTGAGCTGGCACCTTTGGCTTCCTGTGCTCATGCACACTTGTGAACAATAATTCAGCATCTGAAGACCCCTCCTCTAGCCTATCCTGGTACTTGAATGAGCAAGGCATATAGGGATATGGAATTAATGCAGGCAGGTGGGATTAGTATAGATAGGCATTATGGTCGGCATGGACGCGGTGGGCTGAAGGGCCTGTTTCTATGCTGTATGACTCTATGACTCTAAGTTGAAGTGTAGAATTAGCAGCAGGGATTTTTCTACTTCTTGTTTAAGCTGAATCTTTCCACAAGCCTTGGCTGGACTGCCTTCTCAATGATGTTGCTGTGCACATCCTCTCACTCTCCAGAGGGTTACCTTCTATGGTTGCAATTCATCATATTAGCATTTCTCGTGCCTGACAGACAGTTTTCTCCCTTGCTGTGACCACACAATGGATGTGGAATCCTTGGCGATCCATTAATGTCTGGATGAATATCATTCTGTTATGATGTGTCTATTTCACACCTTGTCTCAGAAGAAATCCAATCAATTCAGCAATGTCTGTTGATGGGTTCAGGATGCACTAGCTCATTGAACAGAGAGTTCTTATTGTGCCTGGAGTGGGTTTCACATGAGCGGGGCAACTGTGAATTGCACCCACTAACATAAATTTTGGGCCTGGAAATTTTAACTTGGAGGTCTCTTTTTCATGGCATGGATCATCAGTCCAACTGAAATTGTGCTGAGAGCAGAAGTAGCAATCTCCAGATAAGAATGTACACTCAGGTGGGAAGGTGTATGATGCCGTGAAACCCGGCTGGCACTGTGGCACCAAAAAGACCCACAGGCACGAACAGTGTCCTGCTAGTACAGCAGAATGTTTAAATTGCAAAAAGAGAGGCTGTTTTGGAAAGATGTGCCAGAGCAAGATCCTTTCTTACAAAGTCCCACATAAGAGATTAGCGTGTAAAATTAAAGCCCGCTAAAACAGCTAATACTTCCTCCCTTTCAATGCTAATTTGTTCAAGTATATCAGAATCCACCTCCCTGATCTCTACACCTACATTGTCCTTATCCAAAGTGAACACAGATGAAAAGTAATAATTTAAAACATCAACTATGTCCTCCGGCTCCACACAGAGATTGCCACTTTGGTCCCTAATGGGCCCTACTCTTTCCCTGGTTATCCTCTTGACCTTAATATACTCATAAAATGCCTTGGAATTTTCCTATATCTTGCCCGCCACTGTTTCTTCATGTCCCCTCTTCGCTCTCCCATTTACTTTTTTAAGTATCCCCCTACACTTTCTACACTCCTCTAGGGCCTCTGTTGTTTTCAGCGCTCTGAATCTGCCATAAGTCTCCTTTTTTTTCTTTATCCAATCCTCTATATCCCTTGACCTCTGGGGTTCCCTGGACTTGTTGGTCCTACCCTTCACCTTTCTGGGAATAAGTTGGCCTGAACTCTCACTGTTTCCTTTTTGAATGACTCCCACTAGTCTGATGTTGACTTTCCTACAAGTAGCTGCTCCCAGTCCACTTTAGCCAGATCCTGTTTTATCATATTGAAATTGGCCTTCCCCCAATTCAGTACCTTTATTTCCGGTCCATATGTGTATTTTTTCATAACTATCTTAAATCTTACAGAGCTATGGTCACTATCACCGAAATGCTCCCCCACTGACACTTCTATCACTTGTCCAGCTTCATTCCCTAGGATTAGGTCCAGTACCGCCCCTTTTCTTGTAGGGTTTTCTGCGTGCTGGCTCAAAAAGCTCTCCTGTATGCATTTTAAGAATTCCTCCTCCTTTCAGCCTTTTGCACTAAGGCTATTCCAGTTGATATTGGGGAAGTTGAAATCCCCTACTATTATTACCCTATTACTTTTACATCTCTCTGAGATTTGCCTACATATCTGTTCCTCGATCTCTCCCTGAATGTTTGGAGGACTGTAATACACTCCCAGCCAAGTGATTGCCCCCTTTTTTGTTTTTAAGTTCTACCCACATGGCCTCATTTGAGGAACATTCGAAGATATCATCCCTCCTGACTGCAGTAATTGACTCCTTGATCAACAGTGCAATGCCACTTCCTCTTTTACACCCTCCCCTGTCACTCCTCAAGATTCTATACCTTGGAATATTGAGCAGCCAGTCTTGCCCTTCCCTCAACCATGTCTCTGTGATAGCAATAATATCATATTCCCATGTGTTAATCAACGCCCTCAATTCATCTGCCTTACTAGTAAGACTCCTTGCGTTAAAATAGATGCAATCCAGCCTTGCATTATTCGCTTGTGTCTGAACAGGTCTATATTTGCTCTGCCTTCCAGACTGATTCAGTTTCTCTTCTATATTTGACTGAGCATCACCCCCTACTGTACCTGTACTCTGCATCCCACCCCCCTGCCAAATACGTTTACTTCCCCTCCCCCCACCACCCCACAACATCACTAGCAAACCTCCCTCCAAGGATGTTGGTCCCATTCCGGTTCAGGTGCAAGCCGTCCAACTTGTACAGGTCCCACCTTCGCCAGAAACAGACTCAGTGATCCAGGAAACTAAAGCCCTCTCTCCTGCATCTTCTCCTCAGCCACACATTCATCTGCTCTATCCTCCTATTCCTATACTCACTAGCACGTGGCACCGGGAATAATCCAGAGATTACAACCTTTGAGGTCCTGCTTTTTAATCTGCTACCTAGCTCCCTAAATTCTTTTTGCAGGACCTCATCCCTCTTTCTACCTATGTCGTTGGTGCCAATGTGTACCACGACCTCTTACTGTTCACCCTCCCCCTTCAGAATCCTGCAGTTGCTCCGTGACATCCTTGACCCTGACTTCCCACATTGCACAGGAGGAGCACTCCATGTTGCCGAGCTGCGCTGCCATGACTTACCCTTAATTTCCTCCCTTAAATTACCCAAAAATTAGATTATTTACACTAGGGACCTTGATTCCCTCAAAAAAAAGCATAACCTACTATATTTTAAAAATTAGACCTTTCTCTTTACTTTGGTTACTTACCAAGCTATTTAGAGTTTTTCCCTAACTGCATTTACTCACCAACCAATCACCTTGCAGCTTTCCTGTGATGTCACTGTTGACTTTTTTTTCTTCTTTTTTCAAAACTCGGCGCGACTGACCTGCTCTCCGCTCCCGGAAGGTAAGTGTCTAGGCCGCGGACCTCGTGCTCTATTTATCCGCTCCTCTCTAGGCGTTCTCCCCTCAGGTCCGCTCCTCTCTGCTCTGCTCCCGGAAGGTAAATAAATGTCAGTTGGTGGGGCCTTAGTGCGTGTCTAACTCAGAATGCAATTAAAATGCAACCCAGGTCCTATTGACACCAAAGGACTCCAATTAGCATTTATGCCACGAGGCTTCTGCCTGAGTCTGGCAGACATCTCATCTACCGACAAAACCAGAGGTGTTAACATCGGAAATCATCAGGAACGGGGCAGGAAATGGAACCATCCATTTTAACTATCTAGCTGTTTCATTACTGATGAGTTAAAAGTCCCCCCTCTATACCAGTTACTACAGTCTAAAAATAACTGTTGGCAATATTAACAGACAATACCATATTAATTTGTCTCATATTTTAATGAGGCATTGATCAGGTTCTAGATCATCGCTTCTGTTAAAATACTGGATGGATGAATGTCATATAAATGTGATTAGTACTCATTCGTTAATGTTATTAACTGTCATTTCTATGGTAAGATCACCTTGAATCATATGAAGTGGGGACAATTTTACATTTGGAGAACAAAACTCACACTGTAACTTGAATTTTACTAATTTTAATTTGAAACTGAAATAATATCAGAGCCCCTTCCAAATTTCTAACCAGCTGTAATAAGTGATTCAGGGCTTACATCCCTGGATTCTCCCTCCCAAGATAATGAATCACTTGCTTAATTTGATTCAGTAAGATACTGTGAGAAAAATTACATTTATTACAGCAAAATAATAGAGAACAGCAGAAAACAAAGGCCAGGATTTTAGTGGCCCCCAGGAGGTGGACTGGGAAGTGGGGTGGGATGGGGGGCCAATAAAATCACATCTGATTGGCTGTCCGCACAGTCCTGCCATCAGGGCATTTTACCAACGTGGTCCCTCCATTGGGACATTTTACCGACGGCAGGTCGGCTAGCAGAAAGGCTACCTGCTCCAGGGACGTGGGCAGCAAATTTCCATAACTAAAGACACAATTAGAAAAAAAATCATAGAATCAGAGAATGGTTAAGGCACAGAAGGAGGCCATTTAGCCTATTTCGTCCATGCCGACTCTCTGCAAGAACAACTCACCTAGTCCCACCCCGCCGCCTTTACCCCGTAGCCCTGCAAATGTTTCTCTTCAGATAATTGTCCAATTCTCTTTTGAAAGCCAGGATTGAATCTGCCTCCACCACGATCTCAGGCAGTGCATTCCAGATCCTAACCAGTCGCTGTGTAAAAATGCTTTTCCTCATGTCGCCATTGCTTCTTTTTCCAATTACCTCAAATCGGTTTCCTCTGGTTCTCGATCCTTCTGCCAAAGGGAACAGCTTCTCCCTATTTACTCTGTCCAGACTGTTCATGATTTTGAATACCTCTATCAAATCTCCTCTTAAACTTCCATTCTCCAAGGTGAACAGCCCCAGCTTCTCCAATCTATCCACGTAACTGAAGTTACTCATTCCTGGAACCATTCTTGTGAATCTTTTCTGCACGCTCTCCAATGCCTGCACATCGTTTTTAAAGTACAGTGCCCATAACTGACACAATACTGCAGCTCCAGGACATCACTGCAGGAGTTCCTCAGGGTAGTGTCCTAGGCCCAACCATTTTTAGCTGCTTCATCAATGACCTTCCTTCAATCACAAGGTCAGAGGTAGGGATGTTCGTTGATGATTGCACAATTTTCGGCACCATTCGCGACTCCTCAGATACTGAAGCAGTCCATGTAAAAATGCAGCAAGACCTGGACAATATCCAGGCTTGGTCTGATAAGTGGCAAGTAACATTTGTTGCACACAAGTGCCAGGCAATGACGTTCTCCAACAAGATAGAATCTAACCATCTACCCTTGACATTCAATGGCATTACGATCATTGAATCCCCCACTATCAACATCCTGGGGGTTACCATTGACCAGAAACTGTTAGGAATTCTGCAGCGAGTACCTCACCTCCTGACTCGCCAAAGCCTGTCCACCATCTGCAAGGCACAAGTCAGGAGCGTGATGGAATAATCTCCACTTGCCTGGATGGGTGCAGCTCCAACAACACTCAAGAAGCTCGACACCATCTAGGTCAAAGCAGCCCGCCTGATAGGCACCCCATCGACAAACATTCACTCCCTCCACCACCGACGCACAGTTGCAGCAGTGTGTGCCATCTACAAGATGCACTGCAGCAATTTGCCAAGACTCCTTCGACAGCACCTTCCAAACCCGCGACCTCTACCACCTAGAAGGATAAGGGCAGAAGATGCATGGGAACACTACCACTTGCAAGTTCTTGTCCAAGCCACACACCATCCTTGGAACTATATCGCCGTTCCTTCATTGTTGCTGGGTCAAAATTCTGGAACCCCCTTCCTAACAACACTGTGGGTGTACCTACCCCACATGGATTGCAGCGGTTCAAGAAGGTAGCTCAGCACCACCTTCTCAAGGGAAATTAGGGATGGACAATAAATGCTGGCCTTGTCAGCGACGCCCACATCCCATGAACGAATAAAAAAAATAGTTGTGGTTGAACCAATGTTTTATACAGGTTTACTGTAACTTCCTTGCTTTTGTACTTTATGCCCCCAATTATAAAGTTCAGGATCCCGTATGCTTCATTAACTGCTTTCTCATTGTGCCCTGCCACATTCAATGATTTGTGCATATATTCTTCCAGGTTCCTCTGCTTCTGCACCACCTTTAGAATTGTACCCTTTATTATGTATTGCTTCTCTGATTCCCCCTACCAAAATGAATCACTTCACATTTCTCTGCATAAATTTTGGCTGCCACTTATCTGTCCATTCCACCAGCCTGTCTATGTCCTCTTGAAGTCTATCACTATTCTCCACACAGTTCACAATACTTCCAAGCTTTTTGTAATCCACAAGTTTTGAAATTGTGCCCTGTACACCCAAATCTATGTCATTAATATATATCAGGAAAAGCAGGGATCCTAACACCCACCCCTGGGGATCTCCACTGTATATTTTCTTGCAGTCCAAAAAACAACCATTCACCACTCATCTGTTTCCTGTCACTCAGCCAATTTTGAATCCATGATGCAATTGTCCATTTTATTCCATGGCCTCTGACTTTGCCAACAAGCCTGTCACGTGGCACTTTATCAAATGCCTTTTGGAAGTCTATGTACACCACATCAGCTGGAGTCATAGGATCATAGAGTTATACAGCACAGAAACAGGCCCTTTGGCCCATCATGTCTGTGCCAGCCATCAAGCACCTAACTATTCTAATCTCATTTTCCAGCACTTGGCCCGTAGCCTTGTATGCTATGGCGTTTCACGTGCTCATCTAAATACTTCTTAAATATTGTAAGGGTTCCTGCCTCAACTCCTCTTCAGGCAGTGCGTTCCAGATTCCAACCACCCTCTGAGTGAAAATATGTTTCCTCAAATCCCCTCTAAACCTCCTGCCCCTTACCTTAAATCTATGCCCTCTGGTTTTTGACCCCTCCGCTAAGGGAAAAAGTTTCTTCCTATCTATCCTATCAATGCCCCTCATAATTTTGTATACCTCAATCATGTCCGCCCTCAGCCTTCTCTGCTCTAAGGAAAACAACCCTAGCCTTTTCAGTCTCTCTTCATAGCTGAAATGCTCCAGTCCAGGCAACATCCTGGTGAATCTCCTCTGCACCCTCTCCAGTGCAATCACATCCTTCCTATAGTGTGGTGCCCAGAACTGTACACAGTACTCCAGATGTACAGCTCCAGCTAACTACATTATCCTCATCAACCCTTTCTGTTACTTCATCAAAAAACTCAAGCAAGTGAATTAAATATGATTTGGCTTTAACAAATCCATGCCGGCTTTCCTTAACTAATCCACATTTGTTGAAGTAACTATTAATTTTGTCTCGAATTATTGTTTCAAAAAGCTTTCCCACCACTGAAGTTAAACTGACTGGGACTGGCCTGTAGTTGCTGGGCTCATCCTGATGCCCCTTCTTGAACAAGGGTGTAACATTTGCAATTCTCCAGTGTTCTGGCACAACCCCTGCATCTAAGGAGGTTTGAATTAAGAGGTTGCCTGTGGTAAAATTGCCAAGTAGTTCCTGTTTCTGGCAAGTGCAGGCTCAGGACCTGCTTTTTACCCCGACATCGGGGTCCAGACTTGTAAGACCCCCTCTCTGGTCTCAAGGTTCTTGCCTTTACTCTTGATATCAATGGCACACAACAACTTGGATGCTGTTTCACTAAATGTGATACACCTTTATTAAATCTCTAAGCAATAGTACATACAATGACACTGGTTGCTTAGGAATCCCGCGAGCTATGGTTCATCTCATGTGGTCAGTCCTTCGACAGATCTCCAGGTGTGACTTCAGAATGGCTGACCAGGCCACTGTACCTGCTGCAGTAATAATGTCCTTGAGGGCTTTGGCTTTATACACCTTCCTGACCCTGACCCTTGGCATATAAGGCAATACCTTAAATCAGATTGTCTGATTGGGTTATAATTGCCACCCTAGCCATCCAGAATCTCCCGCAAGTGCTCATATCCTGTCCTCAGCAGTGGGGTGGGGGGGGGGGCGGGTGTCTCCATGTGCACGCTAATAATGGGTGTGATTACTATATCTGGGGCAGGAAGAAGGCCATTCACACATTTCCGAGTAGCCATTGTCTAGTTCAGTTTCTGTAGACGAAGTGTCTGTGGCAATCCACCACCTTGGGGACATGCCCTCACATGTCTGTATGTACGTGTCTGTTTTAGCTAAAACAGTACCAGCATTAATGTCTTCAGTCAGAATTCTCACTTCGTAGTTCCATCTTCTTACCACCATGAGACAAACTCTGCCCTCAAGTTTCCACCGCAGCCAGCTTACATTCATTAATATGAAAGAAATAAAAGCATGGTTTACACGATTAACTGTGATTAATACAATTAAGGCAGATAATGCATTGGCTTACAGACTCCCATCGTAAAATTCAGCCCAAAAGTGTCGACTCTACCTCTCGCAGCAGAACAGTACATCCACTAAAAGCTTACTGTTCCTCCATAACAACAAAAACAACATATATTTATAAAGCACTCTTAACATAATAAAGCATCCCAAGGTGCTTCACAAAGGCTTTAGAAACAAAATATGGTTTTGAGCCTGATAAGGAAATATTACATCAGACGACCAAAGGTTTGGTCAAAGAGATAGGTTTGAAGATGTGCCTTAAAGGAGAAAAGTGAGGTAGAGAGGCAGAGAGGTGCCGGGAGGGAATTCCAGAGCTTAGGGCCTAGGCAGCTGAGGCACAGCCATCAATGGTGGAGTGATTAAAATTGGGGAGGTGCACGAGACCAGAGTTAGAGGAACGCATATATCTCAGAGCATTGTGGAACTGGAGGAAATCACAGAGATAGGGAGGAGCAGATCATGGATAGATTTGAAAGTAAGGATGAGAATTTTAAAATCAAGGAATTGCTTAAAAGGGAGCCAATGTAGGTCAGAAAACACAGGGGCGATAGGGGGTGGGATTTGGTGCGATACAGGCAGTCGAGTTTTGGGTGACCTTAGGTTTACGGAGGGTAGAATATGGGAGGCCAGTCAGGAATGCATCAGAATAGTCAGGCATGGAGGCAGCAAAGGCATAGATCAGGGTTTCGGCAGCAGAAGAGCTGAGGTGTGGAGGAGTTGGGCAATGTTGCAGAGGTGGAAATAGGCGGTCTTAGTGACAGCACATATATGTTGTTGAAATTTCATTTCGTTGTCAAATATGATGCCATGGTTATAAATAATTTGGTTCAGCCTCAGACAGTTGCTCGGGAGATGGTGACAAGGGAGCGGAGTTTGTGACGCGGACAGAAAATAACAGTTTCAGTCTTCCCAATACAACATTAGAGCAAATTTCTGCTCAACCAATACTGAAGAGGGGTAGCCTTTGACATTGAAGGCCTTAAACTTAGGGAAAGGCAACCTATCATGGGCCTCATTCATCCAGATTTTGGGGACCCCCATTCAAGAGGAGATGCAGCAGAGTGGGAGAGAGTTCCAGACACTGGCAGTGGCACCGCAACAACACAGGATCAGCCTCAAATGGTGGAGAAGGCCACAGATGGGAAAGCCAGCAGCTTCCTCCATGCAGAGGAAGCTACCCTCCAGAGAGGACATACTGGTCGAAGGTCAGCTACCTATAGATGTCCGAGAGGCAGTGCCAATGAAAACTTGGCTCTCAAGGGAGGCCACCACTGACCTGTGAACTATGATGCAGATCAAGCTGAGCACCGGGAGCTTGGTTCAAATCCAATGCCAGTGCCGCTGAAGATTATCGTGGCACTGAACCTCTATGCCACTGGATCAGTACAAGGATGCACAGGGAACATGTGTGGGATCTCACAGTCAGTGGCCCATTGGTGCATCAAGGAGCTCATCAATGCCCTTTTCAGGAGGGCTGGTGACTATGTGCGCTTCTGCACAGAGATCCCAACTCTCAAACTGAGAGGTCCATTTGACTTGGAGCCATCGCTGGATTCCCCCAGGTGCAGGGTATCATCAACTACATACATGTGGCCATCAAGGCTCCTGTACACCCACAAGCAGCTTCATCAGCTCTCCCAGTGTACAACTGGTCTGTGACCACCGTAAATGGATCCTGCAGGTCTGTGCACACTTCTCAGAAAGTTGCCATGATGCCTACATTTTAAGGCAGAGCCAGGTGCCGGAGCTTTTCCAGTCTCCCACATACCTTCAGGGATGGATCCTTGGAGACAAGGGCTAACCACTGAGGACATGGCTTTTGGTGTTTGTGGGAAAACCGTGCACAGATACAGAGGAGAGGTACAACACCTGCCATGGACAATGCAAGTAACCATAGAGCAGGCGATCAGTCTGCTGAAGATGAGATTCAGGTGCCTAGATCGGCCTGGTGGGGCCCTTCCGTATGACCCAGTGAGGTCTCACATATCGTTGTTGTCTCATGCACTGCACAATACCTGTTGCTACAAAGTGAATAATGAGAATATCGAGGAGCATGATGCCTTCTCAGACAATGTGGATGTGGAGGAGGAAGCTGGCCAAGCTGAACCAGTAGAAGAACACCAAGGATAACAGGAAAGATGCCATGAGAAACATGCAAGAGAGGCTCGCGATAACCTTATACATTTGTGTTTCCTTTGATCCTTAAAGTAGTGCAGTATTTTGAAATTACAATTGCATTGTGTACTCTAGAGGCTTCTGTAGAACACACATGCTAGCAAAGTGAAACTAAAATAGGCAAAATAAAAGGAGGAGTCTTTCTGCTCAGCTGCTGCAGTTTGTGTCTCTCTGTCTCTGCCTCATATCCTCTACCAAACCTGGCTAAACCTCACTCAAGTCCGAGGACATCACACTTACTAATAATTGTAGGGTGACCAATAAATACTTACCTTTCTGCAGCCTTGCTGTCACCTTCCTTCCTTTAGGAAACATTTGTCCACTGCCCAGATACACTGCATTCAGCTGGCAAGGCTCAAGACTTGACACCTCACAGGAGAATCCCTAGCCTCAAGTCCCTTGACTGAGGCAAGGTTAAAATAAAGCTCCAAAGACCATAAATAAGAGGAAGATCTTGTGAGATAGAAGCTTATCTTTATTATCCTTGACAACAAATACTACCCTTTCTATTTACATTGGAGATTCACCAAAGTGCTTCTAGATTCTCTTTGTTCTTTTGTGTGTATTCCTAAGAGGTGCTCCCCTGCGCTGTCACCTGAAGTGGAGGCAGGCTGCTGATCTTGATGCCCTCTTGGCTAGGGATGACCTTGGTTGTAGTCCTCTGGATCCCTGAGGCCTGGAGAGTCCCAGCATTCTGAGGGCCTCCTGCACAGAAGCAGTACCACCATCAGGGATGAAGGAGAATCTGGCGTCACAGGCAGAAGGGTAGAGGAGCTGCTGCCCACACCAGGAAGACCCCATCTGTGAGAGGCAGCCATTCCTCTTCCCTTGTAAGGCATATTTATGCCTCCCTGCTGACCTGAGAGAGAAGAGGACATGGTGGCGATGCCAGGTTCCCTGTCCCCCTCTCGCCTTGCCACTGCTGCCTTGAGCCCATAGTCAAGAGGTGGTTATGCATGTGTGGACGAGTCAGAGACTGTGTTGCACCCAATGCCTGGATTGATTCCTCTATCGTCCATGCTTGGGCACACATAGATGTTGTGTGACCTCTCGCTGCAGCTGCAGCTTTTGCTGTGATGCTGGTGACACCAGAGGCACATCATGAGACTGAGGCTCAGCAGAGGCCTGGGTCTCCCACAGTCCTCAGACTGTCAGTGGCCTGGGCTGTCACAGCCTCCATCAGCTACTTGGGCACCAGTGCAGCATCCACCAGGTTGTGTGCCAGTATGTAACTGCGAGCGCATACTCACCAATGTGACAGTATTTGCTCTGGTGGAGGTTTTTTAAAATTTGTTTCTGGGATGTGAGCGTTGCTGGCCAGGCCAGCATTTATTGCCCATCCCTGACCCTTGAGAAGGTAGTGGCGAGCTGCATTCTTGAACCGCTGCAGTCCATGTGGGGTAGGTACACCTGCAGTGCTGTTGTGAAGGGAGTTCCAGGATTTTGACCCAGTGACAGTGAAGGAACGGCAATATAGTTCCAAGTCAAGATGGTGTGTGCCTTGGAGAGGAACTTGTAGGTGGTGGTGTTCCCATGCGCCTGCTGCGTGAGGTGGTAGAGGTCGCGGGTTTGGAAGGTGCTGTCTGAGGAGCCTTGATGCATTGCTGCAGTGCATCTTGTAGATAGTACAAACTGCCGCCACTGTGCATCGGTGGTGGAGGGAGTGAATGTTTGACCATGGGATGCCAATCAAGTGGCCGGCTTTCTCCTGGATGGTATCGAACTTCTTGAGTGTTACTGGAGCTGCACCCACCCAGGCAAGTGGAGAGTATTCCAACACACTCCTGACTTGTGCCTTGTCGATGGTGGATAGGCTTTGGGGAGTCAGGAGGTGAGTTACTTGCTGCAGGATTCCTAGACTCTGACCTGCTCTTGTAGCCATGGTATATATATGGCTTCTCCATTTCAGTTTCTGGTTAATGGTAATCCCCAGGATGTTGATAGTGGGACATTTAGCCATTGAATGTCAAGGGGAGATGGTTAAATTCTCTCTTGTTGGAGATGGTCAGTACCTGGCACTTGTACGGCATGAACGTTACTTGTCTCTTATCAGCCCAAGGCTAGATATTACCAGGTCTTGCTGCATTTCTACATGGTAGGCACTTTACTTTCATTTTTAGTCATTTTTAGTTATTTTTTCTTCCTTTTTTTTTGCATTCCTTTTTACATTTTTTACAATCTTTTTTTGCATTTATTTCATTTCATCTTAGTTTGTTCAGTTTGCTTACCCACTGTTTTTTTCAGGTTGTTTTTCTTCAGGTTTGCACTTGCTGATGTTCAATATTCAGTATATTCACACCTAATCTGTACTAATGCTTTGTCTTTCAACACACCATTAACATATTGTTTGCCTTTGCTCCGTGACCTTTTGGTCAGCTATGTGGCCTGGTCCAATCTGCACCTTCTCCTTTGTTATCTCTTGCCCAACCCCCACCTCATTTGTTTATAATCTGTGACTTTTCTAATATTTGTCAGTTCCGAAGAAGGGTCACTGACCCGAAACGTTAACTCTGCTTCTCTTTCCACAGATGCTGCCAGACCTGCTGAGTGAATCCAGCATTTCTTGTTTTTGTTGCATTTCTACATGGACTGCTTCAGTATCTGAGGAGTCGCGAATGATGCTGAACATTGTGCAATCAGCGAACATCGCCACTCCTGACCTCATGATTGAAGGAAGGTCATTGAAGATGGTTGGGCCTAGGACACTACCCTGAGGAACTCCTGCAGTGATGTCCTGGAGCTCAGATGATTGACCTCCAACAACCTCAACCATTTTTCTTTGCCCCAGGTAAGAGAGTTTTCCCCCGATTCCCATTGACTCCAGTTTTGCTGGGACTCCTTGATGCCATACTCGGTCAAATGCTGCCTTGATATCAAGGGCAGTCACTCTCACCTTAACTCTGGAGTTTGAACCAAGGCTGTAATGAGGTCTGGAGCTGAGTGGCCCTGGTGGAACCCAAACTGACCGTCACTGAGCATGTCATTGCTAAGCAAGTGCTGCTTGATAGCACTGTCGATGACACCTTCCATCACTTTACTGATGATTGAGAGTAGACTGATGTGGCAGTAATTGGCCGGGTTGGACTCGTCCTGCTTTTTGTGTACAGGACATACCTGGGCAATTTTCCACATTGCCGGGTAGATGCCAGTGTTATAGCTACAGTGGAAGAGCTTGGCTCGGGGCATGGCAAATTCTGGAGTACAGGTCTTCAGTATTATTGCCGGAATGTTGTCAGGCCCATAGCCTTAGCAGTATCCAGTGCCTTCAGTCATTTCTTGATATTATGCAGCTGAAGACTGGCATCTGTGATGCTGGGAACATCAGGAGGATCCAAGATGGATCATCAACTCGGCACTTCTGGCTGAAGATTGTTGCAAATGCTTCAGCCTTATCTTTTGCATTGATGTGCTGGGCTCCCCCATCATTGAGGATGGGGATATTTGTGGAGCCACCTCCTCCAATTAGTTGTTTAATTGACCACCACCATTCACGACTGGATGTGGCAGGATTGCAGAGCTTCAATGTGATCCATTGGTTATGGGATCGCTTAGCTTTGTCTATCCTATGCTGCTTACGCTGTTTGGCATGCAAGTAGCCCCAGGTTGTAGCTTCACCAGGTTGACACCTCATTTTGAGGTATGCCTGGTGCTGCACCTGGCATGCCCTCCTGCACTCTTCATTGAAGTAGGGTTGGTCCCCTAGCTTGATGGTAATGATAGAGTGGGGGATATGCCAGATCTTGAGGTTACAGATTGTGGTTGAGTACAATTCTGCTGCTGATGGCCCACAGCCCCTCATGGATGCCCAGTTTGCATTGCTAAATCTGTTTGATTTGTTAAATTTTCTGTTTAAATTGTTAAACTGTTAAATTTTATCCCATTTAGCACAGTGATCATGCCACACAACATGATGGAGCGTATCCTCAATGTGAAGATGGGACTTTGTCTCCATAATGACTGTGCAGTGGTCACTGCTACCAATACTGTCATAGACAGATGCATCTGTGGCAGGCAGATTGGTGAGGACTAGGTCAAATATATTTTTCCCTCTTGTTTGTTCCCTCACCACCTGCTGCAGACCAGTCTAGCAGCTGTGTCCTTTAGGACTCAGCCAGCTCGGTCAATAGTGGTGCTACCGAGCCACTTTTGGTGATGGACATTGAAGTCCCCTACCCACAGTACATTCTGCGCCCTTGACCTCTCAGTGCTGCCTCCAACTGCTGTTCAACATGGAGGAATACTGATTCAACAGCGGGGGGTGGTGGCGGTGGTGTTGTGGGGGGAGTGCGGTAGCTGGCAATCAGCAGGAGGTTTCCTTGCCTATGTTTGACCTGATGCCATGAGACTTCATGGGGTCTGGAGCCGATATTGAGGACTCCCAGAGCAACTCCCACCCAACTGTATACCACTGTGCCGCCACCTCTGCTGAGTCTGTCCTGTCGGTGGGAAAGGACTTACCCAGGGATAGTTATGGCAGTGTACGGGTTATTGCCTGTAAGGTATGATTCGGTGAGTATGTTTATGTCAGGCTGTTGCTTGACTACTCTGTGGGACAGCTTTCCCAACTTTAGCACAAGCCCCCAGATGTTAGGATGCGGGGGTCTGAGGTGACAATGCATCCTCTGAGGCTCCGTCCTCTTCCTCAGAGGCAGCAGACTCTCCCATAGTCTTGGCGGCTCTTTGTTGATTTCTGCGTGACCTGCATGAGAGAACAAAGACATTGAAGAGTAAAGGACTTCCCCTCCCGACATGTAATCACTCCTACGTTGGAGATCTCTGTAGGCACTGATTGCCTGATAAGCAGCATGGCTCTATCACTGCTGATGCACCCTTGTGCCCCATAGTGACCTTAGTCACTGTCTGGGGAAGGTGCCCATGTCTCTGCATCCACTATGCAACATCAATCCTGTGGCCTTGCCAGCTCCAGGGCCTCCTGTTCCATTGGGTTCAGGACATTGTGAATTGGCAGTCCTCTCTCTGCTCCTATTGAATCTGTTTCCATCATCCTTTCAGTGCATTCCAAATCACAACAACAAAATGTTTCCACTTGTCTCCTCTCGTTCTTTTGTCAATGAACAACATACGAACATATGAAGTAGGAACAGGAGTAGGCCACGCAGCCCTTCGAGCCTGCTTTGCATTTCAATAAGTTCATGACTGAACTGATTACTCCACATTTCCACCTACCCCGATAACCCTGCACCCCCTTGCTTATCAAGAATCTATCTACCTCTGCCTTAAAAATATGCAAAGGCTCTGCTTCCACTGCCTTTGGAGGAAGAGTGTTCCAAAGACTCTCAACCCTCTGAAAGAAAAAAATTATCTTCAACTCTGTCTTAAATGGGCGATCCCTTATTTTTAAACAGTGTCCCCTAGTTCTAGATGCTCCCACAAGGGGAAACATCCTTTCCACATCCACGTGGCGCAGTGGTTAGCACCGCAGCCTCACAGCTCCAGTGACCTGGGTTTGGTTCTGGTCACTGCCTGTATGGAGTTTGCAAGTTCTCCCTGTGACCGTGTGGGTTTCCGCTGGGTGCTCCGGTTTCCTCCCACAGCCAAAGACTTGCAGGTTGATAGATAAATCGGTCATTGTAAATTGCCCCTAGTGTCGGTGGGTGGTAGGAGAATGGTGGGTATGTGATAGGGAATATGGGATTAACGTAGGATTAGTATAAATGGGTGGTTGTTGGTCAGCACAGACTCGGTGGGCCAAAGGACCTGTTTCAGTGCTGTATGACTCTATGACCATGACCCTGTCAAGACCCCTCAGGATCTTACATGTTTCAATCAAGTCGCTTTTACTCTTCTAAATTCCAACGGATACAAGCCTAGCCTGTCCAATCTTTCCTCGTAAGACAGCCCATCTATTCCAGGTATTAGTCTAGTAGACCTTCTCTGTACTGCCTCTAATGCATTTACGTCCTTCTTTAACTAAGAAGACCAGTACTGTTCACAGTACTCCAGATATGATCTCACCAATGCCCTGCAGAGCTGAAGCATAACCTCCCTACTTTTGTATTCAATTCCTCTCACAATAAACGATAACATTCTATTAGCTTTCCTAATTATGTGCTGTACCTCCATACTAACCTTTTGCGATTCATGCACTGGGACAGCTAGATCCCTCTGCAATCTCTCACCATTTAGATAATATGCTTCTTTGTTATTTTTCCTGCCAAATGGACAATTTCCCACTTTCCCACATTATACTCCATTTGCCAGGTCTTTGACCACGTACTTAACTTATCTATATCCCTTTGTAGCCTCCTTATGTTCTCTTCACAACTTACTTTCCTACCTATCTTCATGTCATCAGCAAATTTAGTAACCATACCTTCAGTCTCTTAATCTAAGTCATTTATATAACATGATTTCCCTTTTACAAAACCATGTTGACTCTGCCTGATTACCTTGAATTTTTCTGAGTGCCCAACTACAATAATAGCTTCTAACATTTTCCCCAAGACAGATGTTAAGCTAATTGGCCTGTAGTTTCCTGCTTTCTGTCTTCCTCCCTTTTTGAAAAAACTTGTTCGGTCACAGAAGACCGAGGGTAACAGTGGATGGGTGTTTTTTCTGAATGGAGGGATGTGACTAGTGGTGTTCCGCAGGTATCAGTGCTGGGACCTTTGCTCTTTGTAGTATATATAAATGATTTGGAGGAAAATGTAGCTGGTCTAATTAGTAAGTTTGCGGACGGCACAAAGGTTGGTGGAGTTGCGGATAGTGATGAGGATTGTCAGAGGATATAGCAGGATATAGATCGGTTGGAGACGTGGGCGGAGAAATGGCAGATGGAGTTTAATCCGGACAAATGTGAGGTAATGCATTTTGGAAGGTCTAATGCAGGTATACAGTAAATGGCAGAAACCTTCGGAGTATTGACAGGCAGAGAGATCTGGGCGTACAGGTCCACAGGTGACTGAAAGTGGCAACGCAGGTGGATAAGGTAGTCAAGAAGGCATTCGGCATGCTTGCCTTCATCGGTCGGGGTATAGAGTATAAAAATTGGCAAGTCATGTTGCAGCTGCACAGAACCTTAGTTAGGCCACACTTAGAATATTGCATGCAATTCTGGTCGCCACACTACCAGAAGGACGTGGAGGCTTTGGAGAGGGTACAGAGGAGGTTTACCAGGATGTTGCCTGGTCTGGAGGGCATTAGCTATGAGGAGAGGTTGGAAAAACTCAGATTGTTTTCACTGGAACGACGGAGGTGGAGGGGCGACATGATAAAGGTTTACAAAGTTATCAGCGGCATGGACAGAGTGGATAGTCAGAAGCTTTTTCCCAGGGTGGAAGAGTCAGTTACTAGGGGACATAGGTTTAAGGTGCGAAGGGCAAAGTTTAGAGGGGATGTACGAGGCAAGTTTTTTACACATAGGGTGGTGAGTGCCTGGAACTTGCTGCCAGGGGAGGTGGTGGAAGCAGATACGATAGTGACGTTTAAGCGACATCTTGACAAATATATGAATAGGAAGGGAATAGAAGGATATGGGCCCCGGTAGTGCAGAAGGTGTTAGTTTCAGCAGGCATCAAAATCGGCGCCAGCTTGGAGGGCCGAATGGCCTGTTCCTGTGCTGTACTGTTCTTTGTTCTTTGTACATGCGCTATTTTCCAGTCTGATGGCAACTTCCCCGAATCTAGGGAATTTTGGAAAATTAAAACCAACACATCATCTATCTTACTAACCACTTCTTTTCGGACCCTTGGATGAAGTCCATCAGGCCCCAACGACTTCTCAGCCCGTAGCTCCAACGATTTGCTCAGTACCACTTCCCTGGTGATTGTAATTTTCTTGAGTTCCTCCATCCTTTCCGTTTCCTGATTTACAGCTATTTCTGGGATGTTACTTGTATCCTCTATAGTGAAGGGTGTTAAACGAACTTGCCAGTATCTCGTTAACAAGTCTACTTTTGTAAGGAAAATGGCACTGCCCACTCTCAATACAGTCTTCCAAGAAAGGGATTGGGTAGGAGTCTGCCTTTGTTACCCTTATTAACTTTTCTTTCGTCTATGCAAAGTCTGCATGAACCATTAGGTTTAGGCATTAATACTACTGGTGAACTCCAGTTGCTTTGACTGTGTTCTATTCGGTGGTTCTCCAGCACGTATTGAATTTCTGACTTTTCCTGGGCCTGTTTCTCTGGACTTAAGCAGTAAGGATGCTGTTTTATAGGAATGTGTTGCTAAGGTTGTAAATCCTGGCTTATCCCTACAGACTCTTTAAAATGCCGTGAGTAGCCTTGTTAGGTCTTCCTGTTGGATCTAAATATGAAAGCATAGTGTCTAATCTCCCTAGCAATTCAATATTAGCGAACCGGATAGTAGTTTTTCTGCAGATCCCGGACAAGCCCAATTCATATATTACATGCAAGGCAAGAGGAGTGCACTGTTTATTTTAATCCCACTTCTCCAAAGGTCACAACATATTATTTTAAATTTTCCCACTTATCAATACGGTCAATCATATACTCTATATTTCCCAGAATAGAACACACAAACCAGGTTTCTTTAATGAACAACAAAATTTTCAGTTTATTATAAAACAATTCTTAACTAGTGATGAAGTAAAACATAAACACACAGGTCAAGATTTGAAAGTTCCTTTTTTTAACCTTAGTCCCTTCACACACACAAACACACATATAAAATAAGGGATTTAAAAAAAATAAATTCAGAGCTCTGTTACAGACAAAAAGAACTTGCTCATTTTTGAAGTAAACAGCAGATGAGATATGTTGTTCCAAAAATGGCATACGGTCTAACTTCTGAGTACATGTAGACAGGTCACCTGAGATCTTTTAGCACAGTTCATTTCAGGCGGCTTTGAAAAGTAATTTAGCAAGCTTTCTTCAAAGACAGGAAATGAGATGAATCGACACAGTGGACTTCACAGGGTCCTTCAGAGATATTGGAAAATGAAGCTGGGTTATGGTCTTCTCTCCTTTTTACATTTTTTTAGCAGACTTGACTTTATCAACCACTCACTCCAGAAGGTAAAACACAAACTGACCCACAACCAAAAAACTTGCTGGTTTTCTGCCCATCCCAGGTGTGCTCTGCTACTACTGGGCTTGTCCAATCAAGGGATGCTTGTCACTTCTCTGACACTGTTACCAGATTTCTGTTCTATCTTTAACTTGTGTCATGTGACAACCAGTAACATTGTTGCCAGTCCAGTTCCTTCAGTGCCCCCTTGATGGCTCTCTTTTTGAAAAAAAACTGGTCCAACATTTAACTATAAATTCCTTTAAAAAAATATTTTTAATAACAACAGAATCACTTTCATAACAAGACCAATGCAAATTACCTGTTCAATTCATCAGCCGTCTCCTTATTTTCCCTTATTAATTCCCCAGACTCACTTTCTGTAGGACCAATGCTCACTTTATTAACTTTTCTATTTTATATATTTATAGAAACTTTTACTATCTTTTTTTTTGTTTCTAGCTATCTTTATCTCATACTCTAACTTTTCCCTCCTTATCAATCTTTCAGTCATTCTTTGCTTTTATTTTATATTCTGTCCAATCTACTGACCTGCCACCCATGTTTGCACAATTATATGCTTTTTCTTTAAGTTTGATACTATAAACTTTTTGGTTAACCATGGGTGTATCCTCCCTTCTGAATTTTCCTTTTTCATTGGAATATATCTATTCTGTGTATTCTGATATATCCCCTTAAATGTCTGCCACTACATCTCTATTGACCTATCCTTTAACCTAATTTGCAAGTTCACTTTAGCTAGCTCTGCTTTCATGCTCTCATAATTACCCTTGTTTAAGTTTAATATACTAATCTTGGACCCATTCTTCTCTCCCTCAAACTGAATGTAAAATTCAAACATATTATGATCGCTGCTACCTAGGGGCACCTTCACTTTTAAGTCATCAATTAATCCTATTTCATTGCACAATAGCAGGTCTAGTATAGCCTACTCTCTGGTTAGCTCCAGAAGTTGCTGTTCTTAGAAACTATCCTGAAAACACTCCATGAACCCCTCATCTAGGTTACCATTGCCCATCTGATTCTTCCAGTCTCTATGCACATTAAAATGCCCCATGATTATCACTGTACCTTTCTGACAAGCTCCCATTATTTCCTCCTTTAAACTCTATCCTACCATGTGGTTACTGTTTGGGAGCCTGTACACCACTCTCACGAGTGACTTCTTATCTTTATCATTTCTCATCTCTATCCAAACTGTTTCTACATCTTGGTTTCCTGAACCTAGGTCATCCCTCTGTAATATGCTAATACCATCATTAATTAACAGAGTCCCCCCTCCACCATTTCCTAGCTTCCAGTCCTTCCTAAATGTCATGTACCCTTCAATATTCAGGTCCCAATCTATATCATCCTGCAACCATGTCTCTTTAGTGGATATCAGATCATACTTATTTATTTCTATTTGCACTCTCAGTTCATCTGTTTTGTTTCGAATGCTATGTGCATCCAGATACAAAGCCTTTAATTTTGTCCTTTTATTATTTTTGTAATGTCTAGCCTTGACTGCTGATATAGATCTTAGATTTGTAGTCTCTATCCCTTCCTGTCACAGTCTGTTTATCATTTCCCATATTAATACCTTTCTCTCTTATCTTGTCTCTACTCTTTAATTTATCACATCTTCCCAAATTTGATCCCTTGCCCCTCGTATTTAGTTTAAAACCCTATCTAATTCCCTAGTTATGTGGTTCGCAAGAACACCAGCCCCAGTACAGTTCAGGTGTAGACCGTCCCAACAGAACAGCCCCCACTTTCTCCAGTACTGGTGCCAGTGCCCCATCAAACCGGAACCCACTTCTACCACACCAGTCTTTGAGCCATGCATTAATTTCTCTAATCATATTTCCCTATGCCAATTTGTACGTGGTTCAGGTGATGATCCAGAGATTACCACCTTTCAGGTTCTTCTTCTTAATTTGATGCCTAACTCCTCATACTGACTATGCAGAACCTCCTTCCTTGCCCTGCCTATGTCGTTGGGATCTACATGGACCATGAAGACTGGAACCTTCCCCTCCCACTGTAAGTTCTTCTCCAACCCTGAGCAGATGTCCCAAACCCTGGCACCAGGCAGGCAACACAACCTTCTGGACTTGTGCTTTTTGCGACAGAGAACAGTGTCAATCTCCCTCACTATAACTGTCCCCTACTACCACTACTTTCATTTTTGCTCCCCCCACTTGAATGGCTTCCTGTACCACAGTGCCATAGTCAGTTAGCTCATCCACCCTGCAGCCCCCACTCTCATCCACACAAGCTGAAAGAACCTCACACCTGTTGGACAATCGGAATGGCTGAGGCTCCTGCACTGCTGCCTTCTATGTCCCCTTACCCACTTCAGCTGCAGCCACACTCTCCTGTCCCTGACCACTGACCAAATCAGAATAAAAGCAAAATACTGCGGATGCTGGAAATCTGAAACAAATACAAGAAATGCTGGATTCACTCAGCAGGTCTGGCAGCATCTGTGGAAAGAGAAGCAGAGTTAACGTTTCGGGTCAGTGACCCTTCTTCGGAACTCCAAATCAGAAGACCCTATCCTAAGAGGTGTGACTGCCTCCTGGTACAAAGTGTCCAGGTAACATTCCCCTTCCCTGATGTGTCACAGTGTCAGCAGCTTGACCTCCAGCTCAATGACACTGAACCGAAGCTCCTTGAGCTACAAACATTTACTTCAGGCATGTTTGCCCTGGATCACACTGGAATCCAAGAGTTCCCACATGCTGCAGCCATGACACATCATCTGTCCTGCCATCCTTAATGAGTTTTACTTCACAACTCCAAGTATTTAATTCAATTATATATTTTCCTTTTTTATGTATATTATTAACCTTACCACCAGTTCCTGTACTATTTTAAACCTTAGGAGTAGAATATATCTTAACCACTTACCAGATACTCACCAAACAGCTAGCTTCTTCCTTTGTAGTAGAGTAAGGGCCATATCCCAACAGGCTGAAAAAGTTAAAAAAGCAAAGCACCTCCTTCCCCTCAACTCACCGAACTCCCAGCACTCTGTCCAAGTCACACTCAGTCCCTTTTCAACAATCTAATTAGTAACCTGTTAAAACTATCAATTTTAATTAATACCTCTATTCCTGCAATGTGCTTATATTCTTATTACAACACTTACTCTTAAATACCCAATTGAATGTTTTTAATTTCCCAGGTCCTAATTTGAACCAATTACACTCTCTGCTGGTGTCTCTCTCTCTCTCTCACCCTGTATGATAAACTCATAAAATCTACCTTTGTTTTTAGTTTATATACTAATGAATCGAGAATAACTTTAAATGTGTCACAGAAAAGCTGGACATACTCAGTAGGTCAGGCAGCATCTATGGACAGACAAACAGAATTAATGTTTCAGATCTGTGTCCTCTCATCAGAACCGTCAAAAGTTAGAAATGGAACAGGTTTTGAGCAAATGAAAGATGGGAAGAGGAAGAAGAACAAAAGGGAAGGTCTGTGATAGGGTGGAGGGCAGGAGGGATTAAATGTCTAAAGGTTTCATGGTACAAAGCCAAAGGGAGTGGTAATGGGACAAGTAAAGAAACTAAAGATGTGTCTGGAAGAGGTGTGAATGGCAGGATAGCAGCCATCCAAACACAAAGTAACGGGATAAAGAAAGAAACAAGTCGGGAAAAAAAAGCAAAACAAAAACACAATAAAAGAAAAATTGGGAGCAGCAGTCATAATCTAAAATTATTGAACTCAATGTTGAGTCCAGAAGGCTCTAAAGTTCCCAGTTGAAATATGAGGTGCTGTTCCTCGAGCTTGCATTGAACTTCATTTGAACACTGCAACAGGCCAAGGACAGAAAGGTCAGTGTGGGAGCAAGGTGGAGAATTAAAATGACAAGTGATAGGAAGTACGGGGTCACACTGGCAGACCGAACAGAGGTGTTCCACAAAGCAGTCAGTCAGTCTGTGTTTGGTCTCCCGAGTGTAAAGGAGACAACATCGTGAACAGCAAATACAGTATACTAAATTCAAAGAAGTACAAGTAAATCGTGTTTGAGCCTTTAACGTGTCCTCTGGTTACTGATTTATCGACTGCTGGAAGCAGTTTCTCCTTATTTACTCTATCAAAGCCTTTCATGATATTGAACACCTCTATCAAATCACCTCAACTTTTTCTGCCCTAAGGAAAGGAACTCCAGCTTCTCCAGTCTTTACATATAACTTATCCCCGATATCATTCTAGCAAATCTCTTCTGCACCCTCTATATGTCCTTGTCATCCTACCTAAAGTGTGGCGCTCCAAGTCAAACAGCATACTGACTTGGAAATATACTGACATTCCTTCATCGTCGCTGGGTCAAAATCCTGGAACTCCCTACCTAACATCATTGTGGGGGGTACCTTCAACACACAGACTGTAGCAATTCAAGAAAACAGCTCAGCAACACTTTCTCAAGGGTAATTTGGGATGGGCAATAAATGCTGGTCTTGGCAGTGATGCCCACATACCCATGAATGAATTAAAAAAAAGAATGGAAAACAATACCCCAGCTGAGGCCTAACCAGTGATTTAGAAAGGGTTAGCATTATTCCATTGCTTTTGTATTCTATGTCCCTATTAATAAAGCCAAGCGTCCCATGCTCTTTTTTAAAATAGCCTTCTCAACTTGTTCTGCCACCTTCAAAGATTTGCGTCCATACACCCCATGTCTCTCTGCTCCTGCACTCCCTTTAAAATTGTATTTTTTTTCATATTGTCTCTCCATATTAGTCCTACCAAAGTGTATCACTTCATACTTCACAGTATTAATACATCATGTGTCATCGTATCTTACCAGGCTATCTATGGCATCCTGAAGTTTGTTCCTGTACTTGTAATTTTTTACTACATTTCTGAATTTTGTGTCATCTGCAAACTTTAAAATTATACCCTGTGTACCCAAGTCCAGGTTATCAATATATATCAAAAAGAGCAGTGCTCTTAATACCAACCCCTGGGGAACACCACTGTATACTTCCTTCCAGTCTAAAAATCAACCTTCACCATTATGTTCTGCTTTCTGTCCCTTTGCCAATTTTGCTGTCACTATCCTTTTAATCCATGGGCTTTAACTTTTCTGACAAGCCAATTCTGTGGTACTTTGTCATGCACCATTTGAAAGTCCATATGCACATCATTAACCGAACTACCCTCAACAACCCCTCTCTGTTGCTTCATCAAAGAACTCAGCCAACTTATTGAAGCACAATTTACCTTTAACAAATTCATGCTGACTTTCATTTATTAGGTCATACTTTTCAAAATGTCAATTAATTTTGGAAATTAGAGACAAGAATTATGTAGTTTGTTTTTCCTTAGATACAAAATAACAGCAACATGCAAAAAAAAAGCCTAACAAGCAAAAATGTGACAGCGTCATTCCCTGGGTTTGTTTGGTGCACTACCTATTAACTGCCTCAGAAAACATTAATGTACACTATGTTGAAAATATTCTTCAATGCAATGTTGCAAATGCAGGTTGGATTTGGGAATGATGTACTATTCTCATTAAATATTGCTGAAACTACTCAGCACTTAGAAAAAAGGTACAGTATCAGAAAAGTGACCCTTGACACAGATTTGCTTAAAAATAAATCTTATGATATAGCATTGGGACAAGGAAACACAACCTACTGCCCTTTCAGGATTGTTGGCTATATATTTGATGACTAGTGCTAATGTATTTTTTTAATGATCTCCATTCTGCTTTATGCTGGAATTCAGGAAACAATTAAAATACTCAGTTATGCCTTGCTCTCTCTCTCCCCATTATTCCAGCATTTTGCAGCTTATTTTAACCAACATTAATCACTTAAATGTGTCTTTACAAGTGCGCTAGTGACAATTACAGGCAGAAAATGCTTATTTGTCATCTTTTTCCTAAATCTCTTTATAAATAAAACTTGAAGTTATCTGTTAAGACCTCATCCTACATTTATTCTGATACGTAGGAGCTGATTTAAAAAGAATTCTGCTGTATAACTGCATGTCCAATGCACACAATAGGATAAATGTGGGAGGGTTATATTCCTTAATACTGAGTGGGTGTTTGATTATCACCCAGTATTCAGCCTCTGTCTATTATTCATTTTTCAAATGTGTATCTACTGGAGTGTTGATGGCTTACTGCTCCTTTGAGTGTTCTTTTGTGCAAATCAGGCCCAGGGCAGCAATAATTGTCATGTGCAGCAGCAAACTTTCTGATCTAGGATGAGAAGTGGTGTTAATGGCAACTAGAGCTACTCTCAAGCTGCCTTTGGCCACTTAAGGAAAATGAATTGCTCTTGTTGCTATGTGCAGCAAGTGCTATTGCAAATGCACTCAGGAACAAAAAGTTCATGATGTTGATATGTGCAGCGACCAAAACAATTTTAATTTTTATTCTTTTGGAAATTGTCCTTACTCTTTCAAATATTTGGTATTTCGTCCTCTACTGAAATATACCATAGAAATCAAAGCTAATCCAACTTTAAAAGTCATTGCCTTTCCCAATACTTTGTCGCAGTGTCAGATATCCCTCATTAACATTCTGCTGCTTTATTTCAAGCTTAAAACAACTGGGCCTTGAAATTACACCATGTGGTAATACATACAAACTCTTAACACATTCATCTGAAATTTCTCTCTCTGCTTTTTAAATAGCGTGACTAACCCATTTAAGATAAATATTTTTGCTTTAAATTACAAAGTGGAATTTCAGACGAGCACATTAAGTGTTTTCAATATTATTCCATAAAGTAAATTAAAGGCCCTGATCACTACTACTGGTTGTTACAATCAGGCGAGGAAGGGTTGAAAGGCTCTCCTCTTGTCCCTCTCCTTGTTTGACCGCCACAGGGTTCATTCCTTTTTAAACAATAGATGTGCTTACCAAATCAGTGAGTGTTTAACCATTTGTGTGCTATGATCATAAAATAACCAATCGGACAGGTTTTCTGAGTTTAAGCCTCATACCTCCTACCTCCAAAGAGAGAAAGAGGGAACTTGCATTTATATATGTGTCTTTCACACCTTAGAATGTCTCAAAGCACTTTACAATGAATTAAGTAATTTTGAAATGTAGTCACTGCTGTAATGTAAGAAATGTAGGGGCCAATTTATGCACAGTTAGGTTCCACACACAGCAATGTGATATTACGTTGAATATACAGGACTGAAACAGGGCAATATGTCCAGCTGGCCTGTGCTGATGTTTATGCTTCACACGAGTCTCCTCATATTCTGCATACCTTAACTCAGCCTTTCAGCATACCTTTCTATTCCCTTCTCTCTCATGTATTTATCTGGTTTTCTTTTGAAAGCATCCGAACTATTTGCTTTAACCACTTTGTTACAACCAGGTGAGAAAGGGGTCCAGGTGTTCCCTCTCAGCCTTTGCCTGGTTTAACCATAACAGGGTTTAATTTTAAAAACACTGTGTTTTTAGCTCCCCCTCAGTGAATCCTTGTTCTTTGCTTTCCAATTGGAAGGCAAATAAATCAATCAGACAGGTTTTCTTAGATGTAAACAAGACAGGTGGAAGTTTATTAATCCTAAACTCTAATTCAATTAACGACTACGAATATGCAATGCGACCACGCTAGCATGCATGCACAATAAACACACATGCAGATAGAGACAGAAAAAGCAGAAAGAATAAAGGGGAAAAGTTTGAGGCAATAGCTGGGTTTCTATTTACAGTCCTTTGAGTTTGATGTAAAGTCTTTGGTTGCCGCTGAGTCTTGCCATTTCATTATGGCCCAGTGCATGCTTTGAAACTTGTTTCGATGTAGGAGTCTTTTCCCTCCTGAGGTTTATGTAACTTCAGTGGATCTGGAGGTTAGTGAAAGAGAGAGAGAGCCAGACTGGAGAGAGGCTCTTGTTCCAAGTTCAGTTACAATCTGCAGACTGACCCAATAGACCTGGGCCAGCAGGTTAGTCATGTGACTCACTGTTTAAATAAACTGCTGTGTTTGTGGATTTCAAAGCTCTCGGTGCGGGGTCGGGGGTGGGGAAAGAGGGGTTTAGTGCTGTCTCTTACACCAACAAGATGTGGATCACCATTGCCCAGACCAATCTCTGTTAATTGAATCAGTGAGCAATTCTTTTATCTCTCCAAGCACTGTCTCTGAGAATACAAATGTTTTTCCAGCCACTGCTGATCTCTTTAAACAAGTCATCTCTTCACTCCAGCAACAGTTTAAAATTGATGTTCATGTGACAAAATTAATATGCCTTATTCCTGGCAAGTGGGGGTCTTCATGACAACTTCCCGTTAGTGAGTGCTACAATTTAACCACTCTCTAAACAAATAAATTTCTCCTTAGTAGTCTATTGGATTTATTTTCTTGTATTTACGGCCCTTAGTTTGGATTCTCCTAGAAGTGGAAACATTTTCTCCACATCTACCTTGTCCAACACATTTATAATTTTAAAGACCTCTCCAAAGAAAAAGACCCCAACCTATTTAATCTTGCCAATAGCTGTAATCTCTCAGTTCTGGTACCATCTGTATGAATCTCTTTTGCATCTTCTCCAGTGCATCTATGTCCTTTTTATAGAATGGAGATCAGAACTGTGTACAGTACTCTAAGTATGGCCTTACAAGGGTCCTATAACAAATTTAACCTAACTTCACTACTCTTGAATACTTTGTTGCATGATAATGACAAGATAATCTGATTTGGTGATGTTCATCAAGGGATAAATATTGGCCAGACACTTGAGAACTTCTTTGCTTTTCATTATAAATACCTGGGAGGGTAGATAGGGCCTTGGTTTAATGTCTCATTTGAAAGGTGGCACCCCTGACAGTGCAGTGCTCCCTCAGTACTGCACTGGAGTGTCCAACTTAAATTATGTGCTTAAGTCTCTGGAGTAAGCTTTTAACCCATAAGCTCCTAACCCAGAGTGGAGAGTACTACCAACTGAGCCACAGCTAACACCTTAAAAAAGGCATGTTTGAGCAGTAGAACTGTAAAATCAATAACCTAGAAATTTGTTTGAATTGTTCACTTGAATCTGGCTGCAAAGCCAGCACCGAAACTCATGTGCAGGAGGTCTACACATAATTGGCCCTCCTGCATCATCAGACGGGACTGGCATGTTGGGATGTCATTTGCACCCTTGAATGTTGGATGATCCAATCTCTAGGCCGCTAAGTTGGGTATCAAATTATTGTTTTTCTTTACAATTAACTGCATCTGTTTTCCAATATTTCATTTTTAGAATTACACCATACCACAGTGAAATATTATTGAATGCAAACAAGGCCCTAATTCTAGAAATAACGCAACACGTTCATGGAGGCATTTTATTTGTATTGCACCAGTGATCAGGCACCACCATTTTTCTTTCATGACTATAAAAGACTCATAAGCACTGAATGTGCAATAGTGGTTACGTACAATTGTGTGATAATATTGCTGCTGTGAAAAATTTCACAAAATGTAATTGTTTCCAACACAATGCAATGCTATTGTTTGAGATTTTCAGAGTATATGAACCAAGCTTATTCTTTCCTTTTTGTTAAACATTCTCTTGTAATTTTGCCTCTTCTCATTGTCCTACGTTTTCTATAACAGAGCATATTTCCCAACTGAGATGATGGACAAGCAATTTACTTCAAAGATTCTGCTTATGTCAAAAATATTAGAAAGTGAGGGCTGTCTCACTTTCCAATTTTCCCTCCCTTGCCTTGGACAAGAAAATTCATTCTCTTTACTATTTGAGACAAGATTGTAAATGCAAGTGCAAAGAATGTGTTTCCAATTTTGCTACAAATAGTGAACAGGAGAATTCTCCCCTCCTGCCCAGTCTCCTCTTGACACTATAGGTGGGCCAGCTGAAATCTGCAAATACCAAATACCCATGTGAGAGGCTAATCTGACTTTTACCACATTACACTGCATCATGCATGTACACCAGCCAGTCATATATCATAGTACTTTGACCAAACTTAATTAAAAAACAGGTTTTGCCTGCTCTAGTTGAAGCTAACAAATTTAGATTTGCTCAATTATTTCAGTGTTACCAACTGAGACAACTTGAACATCTTATGGCTGCAGGTTAAAGACCTACTGATTGAATGGAGCACAATATTTAAGGTGAGATTTCAGTGCAGTATAGAGGCAGTGACACATTGGGTTGGATTTTACATAGGCGGCAGGGTCCCACTGTCGGGGCCTGTAGTGTTATGCTGTGTTCACAGGCTTTATATTCAGATTCAACACAAACACCATTTAATGTCTTACTTAACCACATTGCATGATCTCAGGTCTTTTCCTCTCTGCTGTACTCTTTACAAGCCATGTGCTGAGTTTACCTTGCAAAATGGTGTCTCTTTCCTATATCTTTCTGATGATGTCATCAGTTGCATCTGTGGCCTGGTCTCTTAAAGGTACATTTTCTTAAAGGGGAAGTCACCACTACACAGCATTACATTCCTCCCTTCTTTTAAATTTAAAGTTTCCCCATTTTCTTTAAAGATTATCAATTATTCTCTAGCTATGTAATCATGCAAAAATATATCAAACAAAACTCAGTTGGACTGAAATTTGAAAACTTGGAGGTGATATGTTTCAGGCACATCACCCTCAATACCAGACTTTTATTCCAGCCTGGCTCCCTTCATCAATGATACATGACCAAATCTTTAAATCAGACAGGTAATCAATGAGGTCTGTTTTTGACTCTTGGCTCTATCCCTCAAGCTTTCTGTTGAGTGCATGTAGGGTTGAGTGGGTGTGAATTGTGGCAGTTCACACTTCACCTGCCTTCCATTTAGAGTGAAGCTTGGTGATATATTTGTGGTCAAATGAGGAGTTGCCCTATAGGCTCTTAGAAATCTAAAGAGTTGTTGTTTCCAACTCTTTCCTTCAGCACGAGCTGTCTAAATGGTTTTCATTAGGGTGTGAGTAAAATGTTTTGCCTGCCCATTTGCTGTCAGCCACAAAAGTGTGATTCTAAGTGATTCAGGCTTCTCTGTACCTTGATTCATTGCTGCTTGGCACATGATACATTCTCTTCCTGCTTCTTTTACCATTTTGTCACTTCCAGGGAATCATATCTTCTCATATTCTGCGAATATGTAATCTTCCTTCTGGCATTCAACTCTATTAATGTCTTGAGCAAGCTTTGAACAACATACTCTTGCAAAATGTCCCATTTTTCCACAAGCTTTACACTTCCTTCCTCTTGCAGGACAAGTTTTGTTTGAACGTGAGGTGACTGTAATCTCTATCTTGGTCTTCCTTGATGTGCTTCGGACCTTTCTCTGGGTTTCCTCTGTGCCCTTGTGTTTGATGTGTTTCTTTGGTGAAAGCTTCCTCTTGTCGCATTCACGGATTCTGTTGACGATCCTGGCCTCAGGGGATTCTTATCTTATGTTATTTGCCTCTTTCCCATCAAAGACCTCAGCTTGTCTTTTGCTGGCTTCCAGCATTCCGCCGATATGAGTAACTTTTGCATGTTTAAAGATTTGTCCTCTCTAAGAGGTTGCCTTCTTAGTCTTGCCGATTCGCAGGCCATGATCTAGGAGATGATTTCTCTGACCACACTTATGAAGTTGCAATTCCAGCTCAGATTTCTGAGTCTTGTCATGTTGTGATCAAGGGTCTCACACTTATCTTGTTTTGCTTGCCTGAAGGAATAAATTTCGTAGTGAGGATTTGCCCTCGGTTGAAAATATCTTGTTAGAGCAGTCTTTGTTGCATCATAATTAATGTCAGTTCCAGTGTCAGGGAGTGGATGAAAGGTGTTGTCGGCTTTTGGTCCAGCATAGTGTAGGAGTAACACTCTCTTTCTTCGGGGTGTATTGATATTGAGTGCTACTATTCGACATTCAAATCTTGCTCCCATTTGCTCCAGTGCAGCCCTGGTTTAATGTCTGTCTCTGTAAAGGCTGGAAAAACTGGCAGTTGTTGTGCATGCATGATCATTGATTTTGCTTAAATCTGGAATAAAACCATTTTTCTGTTCCAGCCCAGGTTTTCTCTCTATTCCAGTACATGTTTTCTGTTTGATCCCATCCTAGTTTTCTCTCAACTATTTTTGTCTGTGTTTGCTTTCTGTCTTTGGATCCTCTGTGCCTCCTCTTTTTTTCTGATGATGTTACTAATTGCATCAGTGGCCTGATCTCTTAAAGACACTATTTCTTAAAGGTGAAGTCACCACTTCACATTACAGGGCCAAAAGCAGAGGTGGGTGGGGTGACCCCATTTTGGAGGGCAGCAGGACCTGGGCCACATATTGCCAGCAGCAGCCAATTAAGTTGCTGCCGTTGGTGCTGCCATCCCTATTAAGGACAGCAACCCTCCCCCAGGAGTTGCTGGCCCAATCAGAGGGCTGGCAGTTCAGCAGCCTCAGCAGTGCCACCGCTAGTGGTGTCCATGGCTGGGGGTGCACCTGGAGAATGAGGGCACATCAATGGCTGGGCGCCCACTAAGTCAGGTAAATGGGCTCTGGGGGCATCAGAGCCAGTCAGACAGGAGGAAGAGTGTTGGTCACAAAGGGCAGATGGTGACATTGCCGCAGGGGTGGCCATTGCTCCTGGGGGGGGACGCTCAATGTGGTCCACAGAGGGGTGGATTTTATTTTGGCGATAGGCCGGAAGCCCATGGGGTGCCTGGTGGGGGGCGGGGGGTGGCGGTTGACCCTGCCTCGGCCCTTTATTGGTTCCCCGTTTGAATTCAATGACAAGCAAGAAATTAACTGCCAGCCATCAGGGATGCTGCCCCTTTTAGGGTTGACAAGTGGCAAGTAACATTCTTGCCACACAAGTGCCAGGCAATGACCATCTCCAACCACAGAAAATGTAACTATCTCCCCTCGACATTCAATGGCATTACCTACGCTGAATCCCCCACTAGCAACATCCTGTGGGTTACTATTGAACAGAAACTGAACTGGACCAGCCACATAAATATTGTGGTTACAAGAGCAGGTCAGAGAATGGGAATTCTGAGGGGAGTAACTCACCGTCTGAATCCCCAAAGCCTGCCCACCAGCTATAAGGCACAAATCAGGAGTGTGATGGAATACTCTCCACTTGCCTGGATGAATGAGGCTCCAACAACACTCAAGAAGCTTTACACCATCCAGGACAAAGCAATCCATTTGATTGACATCCTATCCACCAACATAAGCATTCAATCCCTCCACTACCAGCATAAAATGGACTGCAACAACTTACCAAAGCTCCTTCGACAGCACCTTCCAAACCCATGACCTCCAATACCTAGAAGGACAAGGGCAGCAGATGCATGGGAACATCACCATCTGCAAGTTTCTGCCACGCCACACACCATCCTGACTTGGAACTATATCACCGTTCCTTCACGTCGCTGGATCAAAATCTTAGAACTCCCTCTCGAACAGCACTGTGGGAGTACCTGCACCAGATCAACTGCAGCGGTTCAAGAAGGCGTCTGACAACCACCTTCTCAAGGGCAATTAGGGGTGGGCAACAAATGCTGGCCTTGCCAGCCAGCAATGCCCATATTCCATGAAAGAATAAAAAAAATCCTACCCAAGAACTGCCAGCCAATCAGAGAGCTGGCAGCTCAGCGGTCCTAGTAGCACCACTAGGAGTGGTGGTCACTGCTGGTACTGCAGGAGGCCCAGAGCAGCAGCAGCAATGGAGAAGGCCCCAGAAAACTGGTGAGTATGTCAGCCTTGCTACAGAGCCACTCAGGCAGGACCCAGCGAGGGCTGGATGTCATTATTGAGGGCAAGGGGGTCTCTAGCCATCAGGGGGTGCCCCTCCACGGGCCACAGAGAGTCAGGGGACGCTCTCCCACACACCTGCACCCCTCCCTAGGAGGCTGCCAGATTTTACCTGCTGGTGTCTCCACATGGCAGTATGTTTCTCCGATGTTGGCTAAATGCCAGTGGAGGTGAGAAGCGGCCCTTAAGTGGCCCTTAATGGGTGCCCACTGCGGACAAAATGGCATGGGGACAGGACAAAGAGGAGCACGCAACCCAATGCCACCCATGTCATTTTGTCTGCACCCCCCGCCCCCCCCCGCACCCCCGTCCACCTCCAGCCCAGAGTTCCCAAAAGTGAGGGCATCCCACCTGCCAGAGACAGCTAGGAGACCACCAGGATTTATCTGGATGTCTCCCCACGTGGTGGAAGACCACTCCAGCAGCTGGTAAAATGCCAGTGGAGGCAGGAAGAGGTCCTTAATTGGCCAGTTAAGTGGCTCAATTGGGCTCCGGGCGGGTGGGCTATCTTTCCTGCCACTGGCAAAATGCATGGCAGCGGGAAGAAAATGGGCACATCACCCATTGCCTTTCCACACCATTTTGCCAGCCTAACCCCCTCCCAGCCTGTCCCCAAAGGACTGGTAAAGATCAACCTGTTGTCTTAGACAAGAGGTTAAATCAAGTTCCTGCCTGCTTGTTCAGATTGACATAAAAGATCTTGTGGCATAATTTGATGAAGCACAGGGAGTTCTCCCAGTGTCAGACTCAACATTTCTCATTCAACCACAACCACTAAAACAGATTATCTGGTCATTCAATTATTTGCTGTTTATTGGTCATTGCTGTATGAAAATCCGACTGCTGCATTTGTCGATATAACAACAGTGACCGCATTTAAAATGTAATCCATTGGTTGTGAGATGCTTTGGAAGATCCTGAAATCATGGACTGAATTTTGAACTGACAGTCCCAACCAAACGCTGAGACCAGCAGTGGGTCGGGAACCCGATTGTAGCTGGAGTGGGCTTTGCTGTGACTCTTTTAACTAAGCAACGGTATTAGCATTCCGCTTCCAGGTTTCCCGGCCAATCAGAAAGTGTGGCTGTGAAGGTGGCAGGACAGGTTGAGAGTGAGTTCATAAAGCATACAGCAACCTAGGCTTTATTAATAGGGGAATAGAGTAAAAAAAGCAATGAATAAAAGCAAAATACTGCATATGCTGGAAATCTGAAATAAAAACAGTAAGTGCTGGGAATACTCAGCAGGTCAGACAGCATCTGTGGAGAGAGAAGCAGAGTTAACATTTCAGGTCTGTGACCTGTCATCAGAACTGGCAAAGGTTAAAAAAGAATTAGATTTAAAGCAAGTGGCGGGGGTTGGGGGGCGGGGGTTTTGTGGAGAAGAGAACACAATGGCACAGGGCAGGTGAGATTAAATAACAAAGCTGTCATGGGACAAAGGCAAAGAGCGTGTTAATGCTTGTGGTGAAAGACAAGGCATTAATCCAGAGAGAGTGTTAATGGCAGAATAACAAGCAGCTCTGTCCACATGAAAAACAGGCATATAGTTAAAAAATAAAACAATAAAAAAATATAAAAATATTTAAAAAGCCAGTCATGTTCTGAAGTTATTGAACTCAGTGTTCAGTCCGCAAGGCTGTAGAGTGCCTAATTAAAAGATCAGGTACTGTTCCTCGAGCTTGTGTTGATGTTCACTGGAACATTGCAGCAAGCCAAGGACAGAAATGTGGGTTTGAGAGCAAGGGGGTGTGTTGAAATGGCAAGCAACTGGAAGTTCGGGGTCATGCTTTTGGACTGAACGGAGATTTTACGCAAAGCGGTTGGTCTTGCCAATGTAGAGGAGACAACATTGTGAGCAGCGAATACAGTATGCTAAATTAAAGGAAGTACAACTAAATCGGGCAATGGTGAGGAGAAAGGAGGTAAAAGGACAGGTATTACACCTTCTGTGATTGCATGGGTAGGTGCCGTGGGAAAGGAACGAGGTGTCGGGGTGATGGAGGAGTGGACCAGGGTGTTGCAGAGGGAACAATTCCTTCGGAATGCTAACAGGGGAGGGGAAAGGAAGTTGTGTTTGGTGGTGGTATCACATTGGAGGTGGCCTCTGCGATTTATGCCACGTCCAGCATACTTACATATGTCAATAATGACCTGCCGTGAAAGCCTGAGCCTCTTGAAACACTGGTGCTCAGACATGTCGAGAGAGCTGATCTTCTGCCTGTAGACCCTGTGTCAAGGGTCTCGTCTCCGATGAGCTGGATCTCTGCATCCATCCCTCTGCCCTCTGGAGCAGCATGTGGCTGAGAAAAAGGCAGCTGGTGCTCCTGTTGGTATTGCTCCTGGTGCTCCTGGTGCTGTTGGCATGCTGGTGCTTCTCCTCTTGTTCCTCATCAGAGGCACAAGGTAGAGCTGCATAAGCTGCTCCCTTGCAGTGGTGAAGACTGACAGCAGGGACGTGCAGCTGAAGGTGAGTGACATGTATGACAGGTGAACTGGCTTCCAAGAAGTTGGCAATCATTTGTCAAGAAATGAAAGAACTCTCTGAGAAGAAGTGCTGTTAGCTGCAACCTTTTACCTGGCCATGGATGGAGCTCCTCAGTTTCACTGTTCAAAGACTTCTCAGTTTGTCAGTTTCACTGAAGAAGTACTCCTGGCCGTGCACCCACTTAGTTGCTGACACATCAGGAAATAGGTGCACTGGTTGTTAAAGCCAGAATGATTTATTAAAATAACAGTTAATAGCCTATTCGCATATGACCATTACTTACCCAACAGCTGCGAGGGCTCCCTGTTCATCTGCAAACCCGCCTAGGTGAAACCTGGAAGTAGGCAGAATGATGTTGCGATCCCAACCCAATGTCGCTTTTGGGGGATTTAATTCCCTGCATGCACCCAAACCCTTCTACCTTTGGCAGTTAAGATCCTGTCCCATGATTAGGCGCTATATGGGCTTGATTTTATGGCCACCCCCCACGGTGGGGCCTGAGGTAGGGGACCCATAGAATCACAGTGGGTGGCGGGGGGCAGAGGGTCCGTCGCCACCCCATTGCCAAGAAATTTTGTCGGGGCGGAAATGACCAACGATGGTCTTTCTGCCCAGAAGCCGATTGCGGTCCTTAAGTCGCCAATTAATGGCCACTTAAGGGTCTCTTCCCACCGCCGCTAGGATTTAACCAGCAGCTGGGGTGGCCTCTGTAATGCAGAGAGGGGACCTTGTAAAACGAGGCACACTCCCTGTGGCTTTCGGGGAGGGGTGGTCCCTCCTTTGTGGGCCATAGAGGACACCTGCTGGCAAAACCTCCACCTCCATGGACCCCCTCCCCCTGGACTACCTGCCTATCCTGCCAGTCCCCTCGTCTCGCCTGCCTGAGATTTGGGTGTCCAGCGCTGGGCCTTAGTCCAAGACCTCTGCAGCACCGACAGTGGCCACCTCACCCGGCGGTGCTGCCAGTACTGCTGAATAGCCGTCCCTCTGATTGGCCAGCAGCTCTTGGAGGCAGCATCCCCATCTTTAAAGGGATGGCGAACACAGTGCCAGAAACTTTGCCTCCGGAATAACGGAGGATCGTGCTGGGGTGGGGTTGCGAAAAGGCTAAGGCGCAGTTCCCCCCGTCTTTTTGGCCTGGCACCAGGAGACCTGTGGCCTCCACAAGATCCCAGCCTATAAATGCAAGTTCTTAGTCATTTTTAGTCTTATTAATAAAAGCACTCTAATTTTTAAGTATCCAATGACCATTCATAGATAATTCCATAATAACATACTACAGGCATTTTCACTGATTCCAAGGTCAGTTGAAGGAATTCCAAGAATTTTAAATTCAATAGTTCGTGAGAGTGTCATCAACACCCAAAAAGTTTACTTGTGTGGAAATTCTTGTTATCCAAAAGGTTAAAGCTGAACACTCTGCATATCTAACATTGAAAGTGAATTAAATTGGAAATAATTGTGGAAAATGGAAGAAAAGAAAAAGCAGAAAACATCTTGGAAGAAATTATAATTATAACTGAACACAGAGTAGAATTAATTTTAACTCTGCAACATTCTCTCAACTGAATGAAAACATTTTGAGGTAAAAGGTCTCAGTGGCAAGCTAAAAGAAAACAATAGTTAACTGTATTTAGAAAAAAAGTATGAGCTAATATTAGCAAATCAGTTTAGAATAGGAGTGTTAATCTAACTGTGCAAATGCGTTAACAATGATTTAAGATGATGGAATTGGTTCTATAAGTATCCTCCAGGAAAACTCATTAGAAATAACATAGGAAACAGCAGAAGTAGTGAAAATGAAAACAGGTTTATTCAGCAACTATCAAAATTACTTGTATTTTTTGATTAATCATATACTGTAATCATTTTCCTTTTTAGCTCATTATACTTATGAGGCACTAAATCAGCATCTGAAGGCTTTAATTAACTCTTTGCTATCGTTATGGTTTAATATCATTTCTTTTAATTTGTTCATGGAATGCTGGTGTCACTGACAAGGCCAACATTTATTAGCCATCCCTACTTGCCCTTGAAAAAGTGGTGGTGAGCTGCCTTCTTGAACCGCTGCAGTCTATGCGGTGTCGGTACCCCCACAGTACTGTTACGTAGTGACTTCCAGGATTTTGACCTAGCAACAGTGAAGGAACAGTGATATATCGGGCTGGTGTGTGACTTGGAGGGGAACTTGGAGGGGGGTGCTACCCGAAACTAAACTAAACTAGGTGGTAGAGATCGCAGATTTGGAAGGTACTATCAAAGGAGGCTTTGCATATTGCCACAGTGTATCTTGTAGATGGTACACACTGCTGCTGCTGTGCACCAGTGGTGGAGAGAGTGAATTTTTAAGCTGGTGGATGGGGTGCTAATCAAATGGGCTGCTTTGTCCTGAATAGTGTCGAACTTCTTGAGTGTTGTTGGAACTGCAGTCATCCAGGCAAGTGGAGAGTATTCCATCACACTCTTGATTTGTGCCTTGTCGATGATGGAAAGGCTTTGAGGAGTCAGGAGGTGATTACTCTCAACAGATTATCCAGCCTCTGATCTGCTCTTGTAGCCACAGTATTTATGTGGCTGTCCAGTTATGTTTCAAAAATGGGAACATTTTGATTGTAGAACTGAGAATACAAGCTGCAAATAAAATTTCTGATTAAGTTACTGTTATAGAACAGTTTTATAATGCCTGATAATGATTAGTTCAATCAAGAATACAGTGGAAAATACTTACTTAAAAATGAGTTGCTTGCTACACTAAACTAAACTAGGTGGTCAGTGTCAGAATATAGATATTTTGCTGCATTAATTTTACTTCTAACAAAAACAGAAAAGTAATTTAGACAGAATTGGTTTAAACAATGCTGCTGACATTGGAAATGGAAGAATTTCAGGACCAAAGACATTGTACTATAAAAATAGGCACATATAGATTATTAAATAAATAAGCTAGGTGAATAATGTTGAGCTTAAAGAGTTGTTAAGATTGGAACATGTAGCTTTTAAAACAGAGGGCTTTTTTCACAGTTAGTGTAAGAAAAGGATATTGCTGCAATATAAAAGGTATAATGCTGCTATAGAGCATGCATCAGAGTGTTGGACCACAAAGCTTTGGCTTGGGAACAGCAATATTAGGAAATAACAGTATGGTGTGAAAAGACATGAGGCCTCTCATCTCTGTTTGGTAATCTGTTCAAACAACTGGGTGGTCACAAAACATCAGATAGTGTTTCATCTCACCGGACACAGGAAATGGTTTAAGAAATGCAATGTTTTTACTTAGTTAGAAAGTTCTCTTGATACCTTCAAACCCGTTGGAGTGAACAGGCATGTCGAAACCATTATCATGGTTCCTGATTTGATCTTCTGCAAGCAAGACTTAAAGCTGATTGGTGCTGCTTTGTAAGGGTATTTATGATTAATGTTTTGTCAATGATAAATGAAATGAATTATCAGACATCTTTCTGCCTCTAGCTTTTCAAATCTGTTAAAAAAAGTAAAGGAATTATCCAACAACCAGCACCACCATATTCCAGCATTTGAGGATAACGTTTTCTTTTGAAATCTCTCTTCAATGAAACATTTAGAAAGAAAAACTTGCATTTATATAGCACTTTTTATGACCTCAGTACATCCCAAACAGCTTTAGAGCCAATTAAGTGCTCCTTTGAAATGCAGTTACTGCTGTAATACATAAAGTGAAATATATTCCCTGAGATAGAATCTGTTAGCCATTTCAACTTACAGATTTATTGATACCTGAATATTAGTTTGTATTATTAGGCTGAACATCTTTTTCTGTTTATTTTCTTAAACAGCAGGATAAAATGAGTATACAAGGTGGGCCTGATTTTCACTCATTCAAAACCTATACACTTACACAGAGTTAAAATCTGGCCCTTTATTAAGGAGTCAGAATATTCCTCTGTACATCTCAAATAGCATTTCTTAGAACTTTCTGATGCAGGTCAGTAGGCAAGTGATTGTTGATTGGCTACAAATACAGCAGCAAAGGTATGCAATTTCACTTGTAATTTGCAATTTGCATTTCCTTTAATGCTAAGGTCTCATTAGCAGTCCTGTGGTGGGGGAGAGGTTTCTGTCTCCTGATCATGTCCAGTTCTGTGGTGGTAAACTGTATCTGATTCCTATGTGATCTGTTAGGGTACAGGGAGAGAGGAGGAGGGCAAGTAGACATATCTGATTAACTTCATTTTAGTTGCTCATATAGAGTTATCTGATGTAATGTGGCAAAGAACATCTGATTCTCTAACAAGTCAGTGAAACACTAGACCTTTTCTGATTATGGAAATAACTTCTAAGCACTTCAGTTAATTATTAATTGTTTTATTGCAGCTACTGTAACATGACTATTTGATAGAATATAATTATGATATGTTTTTTAACATTAAAGTTACAGCACAGGAACAGGCCATAAGGCCCAAAAAGTCTATCCCAGGCTTTATGCTCAACAGGAGCCTGCTCCTACCTTGCTTAATCTCACCCTACGAGCATAACTTTCTATTCCTTTTTCCCTAGATCTAGCTTCCTCTTAAATGTGTTTATACTATTCACCTCAACCACTCCATGTGGTAGCATGTTGCACATTCTCGCTGCTCTATGAGTAAAGAAATTTCTCCTGAATTCCTGTTGGACTTATTTGTATCTATTTTACATTTTAGGCTGCTCTGCTGATGTAAACATCTTCTCTTCGTCTACTCTATGGAACCCCTTTATAATTTCAAAGCCCTCTATCAGATCACCTCTCAGTTTTCTCTTTTCCATTGGAAAGAGCCCCAGTCTTTCCTGATAGTTGTACCCTCTCAATTCTGGTATCATCTATGTAAATATTTTTACAATTTCTCCAGTGCTTCTGTATCCTTTTTGTATTATATAAAAATATAAAATATCCTTTTTAAGTGATTACTCATGACTCCAAAGCCATTGCCAGAAAAAAACTCCTTAGCTCTTCCTCCTCTCATCAACATCACCAACTTCCTCCTTTTCTGCCCCTTCCCCCATTGCTGTGCTAGATCTTCAGGAACAGAGAATGGAAGCTAAGAATGAGTGAACATTACCACTTCAGTGTTAATGAAGTAGAGAAAGGGGGAAGAAGATTGTATCTTTGTGGTGCTTTCGAAGGACGTAAGGGTGACAGTGTACTAACTGGTTTCAGCAAGTTGCCACCAAATTTGGCACCTCCCACAGCAGAAATTGAAAGAGTACGCACAAACTCCATGGCCTTGTCCTCGAAGGGGCTTAGGCTTTAAAGGTGGGGATATCCCTTTCAGTAAACTGACTTTGGCAGGTGTTATGTGCCAATTAAAGCAGCTAAAAGACAGCGTAAATGAGGTTAAGTCAAGCAGCTGAGGAATGGATACCAAAAATTATTTCTTTTTAAATTCTATTTCAGGTTAAAATATGTTTGAATAATTTAAGTTCAATTTTGGATTGAGTGTCACTCTTATATTATCGCTGTGAAATTGTCAGAAATACTGGTCATTTTGATGAAGTTCAATTCTGTAGCAGTTGATTGATTCCATAAAATTATTTTCATATCTCAAGGGTAATCAAACAGAAACTATTAAATATTACTTACCTTTAACCAGATTCTTTCCATGGCATTAACTTCTCTGCAGCTCAGAAACCATTGTGTATTTGATTATCCTTGTCTTTTTACCCTTTCAACATTCAGTCCCAATCCTACGCATGTACTTGTCCAATTCTTTTTGTCAAAGCATTCATCAGCAAAGCATTTATTATTTCTCCAGGAATCTATTCTGCAGACTCACCATTCATTCCAATCTCTAGTCTTGCTTGAGGCTGATTAATTTTCTACTCATGTCTTCTAGCTCTGCCTTCTAGTACAAAATTAAATAATTTGTTTGCAATAATATTATCCCTATTTTTCAGGGGAGCATGTCTTCTCATAATCTTCTTTTCCAAAAAAAAGTTAGTTTTGTGAGTCTCTTGATATCTAAATGTCCAAATTTTGGATGGGAGGTTTAACTGAAACCCTATCTGCCCTCTCAGGTGGAAGTTAATGATCCCATGACACTATTGCTAGAATAGCAGGGGAGTTCCCCCAGTGTCTTGGCCAATATTCATCCCTCAACCAACATCACTAAAACATATTATATGGTCGTGTATCTCATTGATGTTTGTGGGACCTTGTTGTTTCTAAATTGTCTGTCATGCTACAACAGGGACTACACTACAATAAACATTTTGTTGGCTGTGAAGCACTTTGTGACATCCTGAGGCCATAAAAGGCACTATATAAATGCAGGTCCTTACATATATAAACATTTTTATTGAACCCACTGTGATTAATTAATGTCCTTTCAAAGAGAGGACATCCAAAGTTGCAATATTGTACAATCAATGACCAACATATTGATCATTCAAAAAGAACCACTGTTGTAAAGATTACCGAAAATATTGTGAAATTAAACTGGTGATGACAAGTACACGCCACATCTCTGAGCCTTGAAATTACATTAAATTTGTTCAAACTGAGGAGGAGCACTAACTGTGGAAAAAATAGAAAATCCACAAATTACTTGGATAGTTAGAAGAAATGTGGAATCCGGTCACTACAGGGAAGAACCTTTCAAATCAAAACCCTCGGTCTGAGGTTACAAATCTTCATCTCCCTGTATTTATTGTAATGTGAATTGTGTATTTGATTTTTATCCTTTTTTTTAAAGGGTGCACTATATCATTGTTATGTAATTATGTAGTTCTTTTTTGTTTTCGACCATGCTAGTATAATAATTATGGTTCAAATTACTTTAATACATAAAAGAAACTAAAGCTGGAGCAAAAATACATCCTTGTAGCCTACAATTTTACACAACAGAAAAATCAGATATTAATAAACGTGTTGTGTATATTTTTTCAGTAGAATTGATGGTTCGCTAAATATTGAGGGACCTTATTGTTCTCTTGGGCTTTACCTGCACCCAGTCTCAAAGACAAACTGGATGGGGCAGAATTTTGTGAGGTTGTTTTGGAGCAGGTCGTTTGGGGCTGCAGAATAGTGACGGATGCGCCCGCCCAGAAATCCGACGTCATGAGTTTGGTTCCCGATTTAGTCAGTGGTGGGAAAGTGCCTTGATGCGACGGGACTGCTATTTGAATTGCTGAATGGGTCATTGTAATACATTAGCATGCAATTGATCGTGATTCAGTGTGGGGCTTGGAATTAAGTGAATGGTGGGCAGCCCTCCTGTGCCTTCAGATCCTGGTGAAAGGTGGCAGCACCGAGGCGAGACCTCAGTCCCATGATGGAAAGCAGCCATGACGAGTACTGGATAGGAGAAGAGGGAATAGCAGATGCTGTTGTCAGCCTGTACTCTGCACAGGTGGGCTTGGTCTTGGGTGGCAGTACTGGGTGGGCTTGGTCTTGGGTGAGAGGGTCGGGTGGCCGTATGACTGGGTGTGAGGGTCGAGTGGCCATGTACAGAGTGCTGGGCTGACTCTCAGTAAGGGTGGGCACTTAGGGCCATAAGTGCGTAAGGGGTGTAGCAAAGACAAAGATGCCAATGCAAGTTCGTCTCTACAATGATAGCACTCTGGGGGCCTACTGATCAGCTGGCATGGGTCTCATACACCCTGTCTTGGTGGATCCCTGTGGCATGAAGTGGCATCTCTGATATGGGGAGGGCCACAAGGCAGCTGCGCCTACCCGTGAAGCTCCACGAAGAGAGCGACTGCAGCTGGCATGCCAAGAAGGGCCCACCTGCACCAGAGAGTGCACCAGACTCGACTCAGCTACCTGCAAATGTCCGAGTGACAGTGTCAGCGAAAACTGCGTCTCTTCAGGGAGGCCATCACTGACTTATGTACGCTGCTGCAGGACGAGTTGTGATCTCTGGAATTCGGTGGTCACCCTATGCCAGTGTTCCTGAAGATCACCGTGACGCTCAACTTTTATGTGTCTGGATCTTGCCAGGGATCCACCAGGGGTCTCGCAGGCACCAAGCCTCCGCTGCATCAAGGAGGTGACCAATGCCCTGTTCAACAGGGCCGGCTATATGCGCTACTGGACCGACTATGATAGTCAGGCAGAGAGGGCCATCAGATTTGGGGCCTTCGCTGGATTTCCCAAGCTCAAAGTGTGATAGATTTCACACATGAGGCCATCAAGGCTCCAACGAACCAGTCAGCTGCCTTCATCAACAGGAAGGGCTTCCATTCCATCAATGTTCAACTGGTATGTGACCACCGAAAACATTTCCTGCAGGTGTATGCCCGCTTCCTGGAAAGCAGCCTTGACACCTACATATTTCGACAATCCCAGATGCCACTGCTTTTCCGGCCTCTGATTCACTTTCAGGGATGGATTCTCAGGGAGAAGGGCTACCCATTGAAAACATGGCTACTGATGCCTTTGAGGAACCTTTGCACTGCAGCAGAGGAGGGGTACAACTCTTGCCATGGCTACACCTGAGTGACCATCGAGCAGGCCATTGGGCTGCTGAAGATGAGATTCTGGTGCCTCAATCGATCTGGTGGAGCCCTGCAATATGCGTGTCGTGGTTGTCTGCTGTGCTCTGCACAACCTAGCACTGCAGAGGGGGGAGGCCTTGCATAAAAAGGACATGATTGATCACCAGTCCTTAACCAACAAGGAGGACGCAGGGGAAGCTAATGAGCAGGCAGCACTGGATCTTGAACACTTTGCACCGGAGGTTAGGCACATTGAATGATGGGCATGGGAGGCAAGAGACAATCTCATACTTATCCACTTCTCAGATGGCTTCTCAGAGTGAATTCTCAGAGTGAAGACTCACCTCAATGCAGTGTCTGTCGCCTCCTTTCTATCTGGATTCCTTGCCTAGTGCTCAGCTTAACCATGCACTCTGGTACATCTGAGACATTTACCTAAGGAGGGTTGTGTCTATACTGGCAGTCCAATGAGGGAGTAAGGGTGAAGGCAGCATTTCACATTGAAGGCACCAATGAATGTGAACTATAATAACGATAGAGTTTTATAACACAATACAAATAGCAAAAGTCAAGAACTCATGAAAACACCCATGAAATCCCAACTGTGTCTAGGTGCTTTTCTTAATACATTTACAAGTGCTTCAACAAGGTCTGACCCCTGTGATAGCAGCTGGGCTGGAGGCAGGCTGCTGATTATGCTGCCCCTTGGCCTGGTCTGATTTGGCAGCTGTCCTCTGGCTGCCTGAGGACTGGAGGCCACCGGCTGCTTGACAGTTTCCTGCACAGGTGCAGGACTCTCCTCAGGCGGTGTGGCTACTGGTACTGGGCTCACAGGTTGAGGGTCTGAGGAGTCGGTGTCCACACTCAGAGTGCCCTGAGTGGAGTCCTCAGCTGTGGAGGCCAGCTTCTCCTTCTTTCTTTTAAAGCTCACTTGAACCTCCCTGCTGACCAGAGAATGAAAAGGACCTATAGAAAACTCTAGGCGCCTCATCCTCCTCTCACCTTGCCACTGCTGCGTTAAGCTCATGGCCAAGGCAATGGTGTGCAGGTTATTATGATATCACTTTAACAATGAAGTACTCCACACGGCATCACAGAAAGTGATGTCATTCAGCATGTCAGTTTATTGGAGTTGAGCAACACATCAAGTCACACATGGAAGGCAGAGCCCACTTGTAAATGTGTTAATCTGCAAATAAAGAACCAACTATTTATAACCACTCAACTTAAGATTGTTTGGTACATTATTCCTACCTAAAAGCAAGAACGCAATATAGTGGCAGCATATGATTCTGAAAATTTATTTTCAACTTTCAAACACACCATCCTTGACATGGTAGCAGTGTGTGGTCTCTGAAGAATCACACCCTCAACGACATTGCAGCAGTGTGTGATCTCTGAAGCAGCACACCATTCGCAAAGTGGTGATAGTGACGCGCAGGGAAATCACAGCTCCGAGGTAACACCATTGCAGATAGGCACAGGAATAGTATTCACGGAGACCAATGATCTCAGGCAAGACAATGAGAACAGCGTAATTCATCGTCGAGGGCAGTGGCGATTCAGCACGAGTAAGTTCAACCTTCCACAAAGTTGACACAGTGAGCACACAAAGGGTGTTGTTCAGATCGACCAAAGCCAGAAAGAAACAGCAGAAATTAGGCAGAATCATGCTCGGAAACAGCAAGCAAGGTCGGTTCTCATCAGGCGGGGCCTCCCCGATCGCAGGCAGAAAGTCTACACTGCAGGCACAGGTTTGGGCGTGGCCGAAGCTCGATGCTGCAAACACACTAGACCTACAAGTTTTTTTCCCTCAAGGGAAAGTCCCAAGAGAAAAAAGAAAGAGAGGCTGCAATTTAAAGGGGAAAGCTCCAACTGCATTTTTCGATATTGGGAATTCAACACCAAATTCACTAAATATTCTTCCATAAATTGGAAAGCCCAAGACTTCCTCCACAAGTTTCAACTTTTTAAACAATGGCTGAAGTTTTGTTTCTTGGATCTGGCCATCACAGAGCTGGAGCGGTTAGGATAAAAATTCACAATTGGTGGCAACCTCAATAGCAGCAGATTAGCGCCTCTGGACTTTCTGAAGAAAAACAGAAGGACCCAGCAGGACTATGGTCTACATTAGAGGACCAACTCAAGGTCAAGATTAATTTAAGATTTCACAGCCTAGAGTTGATGACAGACAGGCAGCAATCAAGAGACCATTGACCAATTCGTGTGCAGGTGCCACGAGAAAGGCAAACTCTGTGACTTCTCAGAGGCGGAGTTATCATAACGGATTATGGAGTTGGTGATTGCATCTACCTGATAGAAGCTTTTCAGAAAGAGCTACCAGACAAGGAAAAAGGGTATGATGACTAAGAGAAGGCAGGAAGTTTAAGGCAATTGCTGCAAGTAGGCAGTGCATATGGGCTCTTGGTACTACAACTGTAGGTGAGGTAACCAGGACATCTCAATCAGGCAAGATATGTGACAAATGCAGCCTGATGCACCAAACAACCTTCATGGACAACTGCAAGGTGTGTGGCAAGAAAGGCTGTGCAGGAGCTCCAATAAGGAGAAGTCACAGTAGACCGTGACCTGACAAGAAGCAGATGCTACCTAGTAAAAGAAACAGGGTTACATCCACCAAAGTTCAAACCAAATGCAGACGTGACCACGAGATTGACAATGATGTGAATAGCACACAGGATAATGATGGTGAGCATGCCTTCCACACTGCAACCCTAACACACCATATGGATCTGGATGCACAGAAGGAAACATTCATAACCATTGACATAGTGTGCCCAGAGATAAGTGGTCAACATACTTTGTGGCTCAAGGTCGGTACAGGGCAAGTGCTGACATTTTGCCGCTGCGAATAGTGAAGGACAAGTACCTGGCGAGATGGAAAGCCATGGTACAACCAACAAAGTCAAGACTCACCTTGTACAATGGTACACCGATCAACTGTATTGGTATGGTAGGGATGACGTGCAGGTATGGAACCTCTGTTTGGTCACAACAAGTTTTCTCCATCATCAACACAGATAGTCCAGCAGTTGCAGGCCTGCCGGCATGTAGTGAGCTTCAAATCATAACAATCCATGGGATCAGCAGTATGCCAAAGACACATGACAAGTACAGGTTCGATCCTATCGAGTCCATCCAAGATTTACAAAGAATGTACCTAAACCATTTTAACAGAGTGGAAAGTTTTAAAAGAGAAGCTATCCTATGTGTGAGGGATGACATGCTTCTTTCTATAGATCCACCGAGGAAATGCAGTGTCTATGTCATGGACAAACTGAAAACAGAGCTGGACACTGTGGAGAGGCAAGGAATCATCAAGCATGTTCAACATCACACAGATTGGTGCAGCTTGATAACAACTGTAATCAAAAAAGATGGCACCATCCAGGTGTGTTTGGACCCCAGAAGGGACCCCATTTAAACAAGTTGAAATGCTGTCCTCACAAAATCCACACATTAGAAGAGCTGAATCTATAATTCATTTGGCCAAGTTCTTTTTTAAACTAGATGCAAAGCAAGGTACTGGTCGGTCCATCTCTATGAAAGTTCGCAAGAGTTGACGACTTTCAGGACTCCATTTGGGTGCTATTGCTTATTGGACCTACAATTTGGCTTATCAGTAAGCCAGGATTTATTTTAGCAATGCATGGATCACATTACAGAGAATGTCCCAGGGTGTATATGTATTGCTGATGATATCGCAGTTAATGGCACCACAAAAAAAGACCATGACAGGAATTTACATATCCTGATGGAAAGGGCCAGGAAAGAAGGCCTTGTATTTAACGGTAAGAAATGTACCATAAACACAAGGCACATTAACTTCTTTGGCTCCATTTATTCAGACACAGATATTAGACTGGATCCCAGCAAGTTAGAGGATATCCAGTCCATGTCAAGTCTACAAGACAAAGAAGATTTGCAAAGATGTTTCGGTCTCTTCAATTTCTTAGCTCTTTACATTTCAATTGTCTCTGAGAAGTCTTTGATTCCACGGGAACTCCTCCGAAAGGAAACACCATTTCTGTGGCATGGGGACCACCAGCATGCACTCGATTTGTTGAAGCAGTTGTTATCAATGGATGATGTTTGCAGCACTGTGATCCCAACAAAGACTCCATTCTCGAAGTGGATGCTTCACAAAAAGACCTGAGAGCATGTTTGCTGCAAGACACACGTCCAACAGCTTTCAGTTCAAAAAGCTTATCCCTTATACAAGCCAACCATTCCAACATAGAAAGGGAAACACTAGCACTGGTATTCGGAAAGTTTCACACTTATCTCTTCGGGAAACACTTTGTAGTTGAAACAGATCATAAACCATCAGCAATGATCTGGCAGAAGCCGCTCACAAATGCACCTCACTGGCTGAAAAGGCTGTTGATAAAAGTGAGAGGATATGACTGCAAGGTCAAATCCAAGCCAAGGAATCTCATGATGACCTCTGATGCTTTAAGAAAATTACCTAATCCCAAGAAGTGAGAAGATGTTCCACCAGACGCTCAGGTTGATGAGGTTGACATTGAGCTCGAGAATGTATACCAGATGCGTTTCAGACAGAAGAAGTGTGAAGAATTATGGGAAGAAACCTCAAAAGACCCAGTCTTGAAGATGCTATGGCAACTCATTATTAAAGGATGGCCTGACATCATACAAGAGGTTCCTCTAGAGCTCAGAACATTCTGGTCATACCGGGATGAATTGGGCATTTCTAGCAGTGTTACCTTCAAAGGCAGGCAGGTAATAATTCTGCAGATGCTTCATTCTGACAACCTCTCACAGATGTCAGCCATATGGTTGTTGAGAAGTCTAGATGGCCTATGCATGAGACCGTCTACTGGCTGGGAATGAACAGTGACATTGAGCAAGCAGTAAGATCATGCGATGTATACCAGTAGCACCAACCAGGCCAGCATAAAGAGCCACTCATTCCTCACGACATTCCGTCACATCCTTGGTCAAGGATAACCACCGATCAAAGGTGCCATTTACTTGCTAGTCACCGATTACTACTCTAAATTTCCGATAATACGTCAATTAAGGGACACTTCCAGCGCATCAGTTGCCAATACCAACAGAGCAATTTTCAGCTTGTTTGGTCCCCAGAAGTAATAGTATCGTAAAATGGTCCACAATACATTGCCAAACCATTCCAAGATATGAGCAGGAGATGGGGTGTAAACCATATCATTTCTTCACTGCATTACCCTAGGTTGAATGGTCTAGCAGAGAGAATGGTAAGCACAGTCAAATCAATTATTTTAAAGTGTTGTGAAACAAAACAGGATCTACATATAGCCATGTTACACCTGAGGGTGACACCAACCAACACAGTGCTGCCATCCCCTGCAGAAATCATATTTGGAAGATAGGTTAAAACAGCGCTTCCATGTCACCATCTTATGAAATGCTTCTCGATACAAGATAGGCTCCTAGAAAAACAAGAAAAGATGAAGACGATGCATGATAAGCACACAGATGTGGAATTACCGCTGTTACAGATAGGGCAGAAAGTCAGGGTAATTCATCCACAGGAAAAAATGTGATTCCCTGAAGAACAGTCCAAGGTCTACAATAAACCAAGATCTTATGAAGTAACCACCCCCAATGGAGCAATGCTAAGAAGAAATTGAAGTCAGCTAAGAGAACTAGCAAACAACACTGTGCCTGACAACCCTATTGTATTGAGAACTTGGTCACACTCAGACCTACAGAATGAGGTAAGAGAAAATGTAACGATCGAGCACAGGATGACCATCAGAATATACACAAAAGTCGAGCCAAGAAAGCTGGTAGGTCTAGTTCTCCATCAAGCTACTCTGTGACAAGACCAGGTTCAGTCAGTAGACCACCTGTATGGTTCAGAGACACTTGACTAAAGCACTTTAGAGTCAATGTATGTGTAAATATTTTTTAAATTGTTTCATTCCATTATGTACATAGTTTATTCTTTGTGTATTTCCATTTGAGGAAAGGGGGTTGTTGTGATACCACTTTAACAATGTAAGTACTCCACACAGTATCACAGGAAGTGATGCCATCAGCATGTGATCACATGGTTGGAGTTGAGCAAGATATGTCGACACATATGTAAGACAGAGCTCTCTTGTAAATGTGTTACTCTACAATTAAAGGCCCCAAAGTTTATAGCCACACAACTTAAGATTATTTGGTACATTATTGCTACATAAAAGCAATAACCCAACATAGGTCTGCACACATTTGAGGTATATGGCTCTCCATGAGGGTCACCAACCTCTTGATGGAGGAAGCCATGTGCTCACATGCCTGAGACATGGCAGCACTCGTGACATGGATGGACTTCTCCATCATCTGCTCATGGCTGCGCATATCCTCTGGCAGCTCCGCCAGATGTTGCCTTACCTCTTTTTGCAACTCCAGCCTGTCCTGTGCTGTCAACACCTGAGGCTCATCATCAGCCTGGGGATCAGCTTGAGCCTGGCCACCCACAATCTGTCATAGCCTCCATCAGCTGCTCGGGTGTGTGTATGGAGCTCTCACCAGCTTGTGACCCTGACTCTAAGGCTGAGCACAAATCCACCAAGGTGAAAGTATCTGCACTGGTGAACAGTGCATCCTCTGACTGTTGCTCCTCTTCCGAGGTTGACAGCTGCCCTCACCCCCTTCAGCTGGAGCCTCCTGCGAAAGATGACCTGCAGGAGAAAACACTAACATCTGTGGGTTAGGCTGTGCAGATCTTGTCATGCCAACCATGTGTTATGTGTATCTCCAAATGTGTGGTGGATGTTGAATGAAGACTCTCTTGTGCGGAGACTCCAGTCTTACCATCTGCTATTGAGTGATCGCCCTGGGCCCCAGCAAGTTCAAGTGCCCCGTCCTCAGCAATGAAAAGAGGCCAGATATCAGCTATTCCTCTGCCATTCCTTGAGGTCTCCCTGGCTTTTTGAGACTGTTTATTCCACAAGTGGAAAGAGAGCCATAGTAAGACTTTGCAGACAGAACAGGAGAACATTTCTGCCAGTGGCAACCTCTCGTACCCTGATAGGGTTTCTACATGGCTCCTCCCCACGTCTGCTCTCAGGGGACGTCATTAGGCTGAGCTGTGAAAAAAGGTGGCCTGTCGTCAAGATGTATCCATGCCTCACCATGCCATCTTTGACAGCATCTTCCAAACCCATGACCTCTTCCACCTGGAAGGTCAAGGGCAGCAGACACATGGGAACACCACGTAAGTTCCCCTCCAAGCCACACACCATCCTGACTTGGAAATATATGTTGCCTCACTGTTGCTGTAACAAAATCCTGGAACTCCTTCCCTGACAGCACTGTGGTTATACCACACCAGATGGACTGCAACGGTTCAAGAAGGCAGCGCACCATCACCTTCTCAAAGGCAATTTTTTTTAAATTCATTCATGGGATATGGGTTTCACTAGCTAGGACAGCATTTATTGCCCATTCCTAATTGCCCTTGGGAAGGTGATAGTGAGCCACGTTCTTGAACCATTGCAGTCCATGTTGCAAGCCACCCAATGTCTTCCACCTGACATGTTCCCTCTTGGCTTCCGGAGAGCTCCTGGCCTTTTGAGATCTTGATCAGTAGCACAGCTGCACAGGGGACTCCAGGCCGGGTTGCGGGGGGGGGGGGGGGGGTGGGTGGTGGGGGGTGGGGATGGTGGTGGTGGGGTGGAGCAGAGGTGTCAGCAGTACAGCAGTACAGCGGCACAGGGACTCCAGGTGGGGAGGGCGGGGTAGAAGGGGCCGGGGGGAGTGTGGGTGGTGTCAACAGAACAGCATCACAGCAACATCAAAGTCAGTCAGTGAAGCAGCAGTTTAAACAGGTGTTACAGCCAAGGAGTGAGGAATGCACTGTTGCAAAGAAATAGAAGAAATAAAAAAAGACACTTAAGCTGAAAAGAAGGTATGGAAAGATGTCCTTTGTTTCAGTGAGGTGTCCCAAAAGTGTGTCAGCTGTCAATGGGATCTTCCTAGAACAGTTGTTTCCAAGCAATGTTGATGATCAGTTTGGGTAGGCTTTCCAAGAGATGCAGCTACAGAAGGTGGCAGGCAGGAATCAGCAACAAGGTTTTAGTTCTCACACATTCAATGCAGGAGTTCTTCAAAGATGTAGGATTTCCTCCAAGATGCTGGATTTCTTTTCAAAGACGCAGGATTTTTTTTCAAGAGAAAGATGGGCTGGTAGTCTCCTGGCCAGTCAAGAAGCTAACTTATTTTTTTAACAGTTCAAATTGAAACTTAAATCAGTCCAGAAGTTAAGTCTCATGATCTCGATAAATCTTGGCTTGTCACTTCTTTGTAAGCATCTCTCCAAGTCAAAACAACCCCTGCTGGATTTTTATTTGAAAGCAGGTGCCTTCCAGTAAGACTTGTTCACTAGCCAAAACCAGGAACCTACTGGTAGCTTCTTTTAAAAAAAAACACAACATTCAGCAATCTCTTTAAAATTCCAGATGAATCAGTGTCCATAATTCAAATATAAGTGCTTAAAACATATTTTACAAAAGAAATAGAAGCAATTTCGTAACACAGGGCTGGCATCACTTTAAATATGGTGCCAGCACCGACATTCCTCTCCGCTAATGGTGCCATTGGTATCTCACCACCTATCCCTGTCCTCCAATTAGGATGGGCTCTGCGCCTATGGGCCCCCTGCCACTGCTCATGGTCAGCTGGCTGCACACGTGACGAGTGACGATGGCACACACTTCCAGGTCCGCTGCTGGGTCCCACGATGGGCTCACTAAATTCAGCTATGTGTGCATCTTGACAATCAATTATTCTGACAATCATAGAATGATACAGCACAGTAGGAGGCCATTCAGCCCTTTGTGCCTGTGCCAGCTCTTTGAAAGAGCTATCTAATCAGTCTCATTCTCCTACCTTACCCAGAGCTGTGCAAAATTTTCCCCATCAAACATTTATCCAATTCTCTTTTGGAAGTTATTATTGAATCTGCTTTCACTAACCTTTCGGGCAGAGAATTTCAGATTATAACAACTGGTTATGCATAAAACCTTTTCATATACCAGGTCTACAAAGGGGTTTATTTAGCTTTAGAATTGTGAAAAGTGTTATCTTACCAAACATTTTTTTCCTAAGATGCATATCGGTATCACACAGAAAATTTAAAATATGTTTAAATGGCATGTATTTAATTTTGGAATGATTGTCGTTGGTATGATGTCAAAGTGAAGTTGTCAGAAATACTGGTCAGTTTGGTGGATTAATTCAGTATCTTTTGATTGAGAATTACATTGAAAGGTACTAATCTTGTTGCTTACAATTCCATGATTTGTATAACCTGACCCATCTGTTATTAATTCCGAACCTCTTTCTCAAATCGTATTGTGTGTACACACAGAATTGAAAGCAATCCTATGTATATATATATTCATTCTTTTACTTTCTACATCAAATGCAATGCAAAGATGTAAGTCAAATATATTAGTTATATAAGCTTTCAAACTTTTGGTTTGGGCAATCGCTGACTGAGCTTTTTACTTGATAACAGGCCCGAATTACACCTGACTATATAATGGAAGGCAACATGAGTTACATTTAACAGGTATATCAGTAGTTATTATCAGAGTGCAATTGTCAGAAATGTTAACGAGTTTCGTCAAAAGGTGAGTTTGTTAGATGCCTGGAAACTATTTCATTGCATTGGACGGGATTACTTTTACTACTTGCAATCCCATGACACATTCTCAATATAATTTCAAGTTTTACATCTGGCACATGGCCAACATATCCACATGATAAAGTGTCAAAGATGTCTGCAGGGCATAAGCATGCCGATTTGATCCAAACTTAGTAAAAGCAGCAAATCAAAGATATTTTGTGTACATTAATTCATTAAACATCCCAGACAAGAAACACAAAAGAAACAAATCCCTGGAAAAAAAGGTAAAGTCATTTGTACAACCATTTCTTTTTCCAGACAATTCACTGTTATCCTAAAAACATGGCCATAGAATTCTGATGGGGTCAGATGGTTCAGAGTAGGCAGATTGTCTGTGGTTGTGGGGCTGGCTTGCAATTTGGAGGCAGAATCACTCGGTGGGAGATGGTTGAGTATTCTGCTCTTGCCTCTCACATTAATGCACAGTTTTGGGGGCATGTATTTCAGGGCCATCCTCTCAATTCAACCACATATGCTACTGATATTCTCAGCAAGACCTGCTGAGAACTGTGATAGAACCTTTCTAAGAACCAAGAAAAGTTTATCGGAAAAGGTAATCAATTTCACAGATGGAAAACATTGATCGCAGAAGTGACCATTACAGCAGTATGGTTGTTGAAGAAATTTGATTGTCAAAGAAATTCTCCGGACTCAGACCTTGAGCATTAACAAATTTAATGCATGATATCATGGGGAGCACACCTTTCCTAATCACGGTCCGGTGCTACTCCAAAGCGCTCCAGATCTCCGCGGATTTATATAGTACAACAGATGCCGAGCTGACAGTTTCCCAATTATTTACAAAACCACAAGATAAGCACAGGACGGCCTACGTGACTATACACCATGCAGAATCCGAGGTCAGCTTCGCATAAGGCTGTACATAACAAGCTATTATTTTCCTTAAGTCAATGCATACTCCAGATACCACATTCGCCCGTTGATAATATCTGTGTGGGTTGCGGTTTTGCTTAGCAGGTTGCTGCAGACAAACGAGTCATTAAAGCAAAGAGCTGTAGACCCCAATATCAGCAAAACTGCTACCACAATGGTACTACCGTCAATCAAGATGGGTGCCTTTAGCTTTTATGCTTGTTCAGGCACTGATCATGTACCCAATTATGTGAATAACCTCATCCTCATGATGTATCTTGATCTATGACATTGGCCACAGGTAGATGGGAATCTCATGCCACTTTAAGAATAATTGCATATGACAATGACAGACAGGAAAAGACCCACCGGTTCACCTGGACCGTCTCATACAATTGTGATGCATTTGTTACGACCGAGGCAGGAAAAGTGCACTGTTCTTTCTAATCCCACTTCTCCACAGGTCACAACATATATTTAAATTTTCCCACTTACCGATACGGTCAATCATATACTCTACTTTTCCCAGAATAAAACGCTCTAACAAGGTTTCTTTCATAAACAACTAAAATAATCAGTTTATTATGAAACAAGTCTGAACCAGTAATGAAGTAAAGCATAAACATAGAGATTGAAATATTAAAATTCCCTTTTAACTTTAGCCCTTCAGACTCATGCATACATACACCGGTAAACTGGAAAAATAAAAGGATTTTTGTTTTTACAGCTCTATTACAGACTTGCTCATTCTTGAAGAAACAGCAGATGTGATATGTTGTGTTCCAAAACTGGCACACAGTCTAGCCTCTGAGCACAGGTCACTGGGATCTTTTGGAACAGTTCTTTTCAGGTAGCATTGAGAATTAATTTAGCAGGCTTTTCTTCAAAGACAGGAGACAAGATGAGTTGACACAATGGACTTCTCATGACTTTAGAGAGGTGCTAGAAAGTTGAGCTGGGTTGTGGTCTTCTCGTTCCTTGGGAATTTACTTCTCTCTGTGGAAGTTCCATATTCTCCTTAGAAGTTACATTCTCTCCTTGGAAGTTCTCTCCCTTTTTCTTCCATTCAACCCTAACTCAAAACAACTCAAAAGCAAAACCAATAATGAGAGGTCAACATCAGTATTGGCCTGTCACTTCTTTGTAAACAACTTCTCCAGGTGTCCAAAGTTCTCTGTTGTTTATTGAGCTGGAAGTCAGGTGGTTTCCCAGAAAAGCTTGTTATTGTTGCTGGAAATCAAGTGATTTGCCGGAAAGGTTTGTTTTCCTCACAAGACCGCTCAATGCCCCTTTTCAAAAACATTTCCAGGGACTGTATTTTTCAAGTCAAGTGGCCTTTACATGACCCCTTTTGAAAACCTCAAAGTTTAACATTTTTTCAATCTTTCAAAAATGAATCCTCAAGAAATATATTTAATTAAATAGAGAGGAACTTTTGAAACATCTTCTTCAGAATTATTTCCTCTCCCTCTACTGTTTATATTTTCACAGCAATTCCGTCTAACAGCTGTACGAACCTTCTCTATATTTCTGGGAATCCCAGAAGCAGATATCAGTGTAAATTGTCCTCATATACAGATATTCTTCTTCTCAATCTCAACTCAAATAAACTTGGTTACTATGTTTTTTTTTAGTATAGAATAAGTTGGGGAAATACTGGCCTATTTCAAAAGCCTGATGTCCTGTTGGAAGTTCCCTCAGGAAGTTTCTTTTTAGCTATTCAACGATGCTTGAGAAACTCTGGTTTTGGCAAAAGCACAAGATCCACATTTTGCTGCAGGAATAATGGTGAGGCTACCAGTGCCACTGTTATTAAGGAGTAAATCAGACAGCAACTTCCAGTATCCATGTATCCATAGTTAAACATAGAAATCGGGACATTGCTACCCATGGGCTAGAAACTGGCTAGCCTGGTTTTTGGCCATGGGAGTCACAGTTCATGACCTGACCCCATCCATTCTGATTGAGGTGGGCAGCAAACAAGCTATATGTAGCCACCTCATCTGAATGATTGTGGAGCTGGCCTGAGTGGCTGCAGCATTGCTGACTGCTCCTGAAAACTGCTGGTGGCCTCCATGCACAACAGGAAGGCCCAAAAGTATTGTTTGCAGACAATGTGGTACAGCCAGCCTGCTCTTCTCAAATGGTGGATGGTGGGCTGTATCTTAAAGGCAAACTGAACTCAACAACGTTACTGCAATGTAAATTATTGCCAAGTGAAAACCAGGGCAGACAAAGGGATCCATAGTGAAGGATGCGAAAATGGAGGCATTAGTGGAGCAGGTGGACAGGAGAAGACACACCATGGTTATGCAGGGGGACTGGAGACCTTGAAGGACCACTCTCAGAAAGGACCAGGAGCAGGTGGCCAGGAAGGTTCACTACTGGAGGACCTGGCAGCAGAGCCATAAGAGGTCTAATGATGTTAATGTCAGTGAATGCATCTACACATGACATCTCCTACCCACCATAAAACCAGCTTCTCATGCTGCTCTTTGCACCACACTCCCATCACTCACCCAACAGCACTCCTTGGGACTCAGGACTCATGCCTAAAATCCAGATACCCCACTTCACCCTCACACACATCCCAGTGAGGCCAGCCTCACCCCCATCTCTCCACATGCCTCCAAATGCCTCCAGCTACTCAGCTACGACAGTCACATCACTCAAATGCAGTGCTACATAAACACTGACATTCTGAACTCTCTCTTGCAGGACACACAATAAAAGGGAGCAGAGCAGAACTGGTGGGGGACAAGGATGCCTGCATTTCCTAAGCCCAATGGAGGAGATAGTTCTCCACATCATGGGGCTAGCTGTGTTGGGGCCTATAGCATCCAATAATGTTGAGAACATTGAGGTTGATGGCATGTTTCTGCCGTAAGCCCCTTCGCAACTCTCAGCACACCCTCTTCCTCTATTTAGCATGATGAGCAAGTTGAAGATGGTATGACCATGGATCTCCTTTTTCCCACCCCATTTCCCTTCCTTTACACCAGTCTTCAATTTTTAAGTTCCTGCTTTCAGGCATCCAAGAGGTGCCACTTGCCCAGCGACAGCAGCTCAAAGAGAAAGAGAGAGAGCAACAGCACAGCACGGATGAAAAGGCTCCGTCACTTGATCTGATTTGGGCACTGCACATACCTTGGAGGCTAGTGTAGAGTTGGGATCAGCACATGGTGAGTTGCCAGGCATGAGGGGGCTGCAGCCAGGCAATGGGGAAATAATAGATCATTTGCCAGCTCACCAAAGGGTGAGGTGGCAGACAAGTACTGCTACAAAAGACTCAGATGAGGCCCTCGATAGGGCAGTATACAGGACAGTACTGATGGGCATGCACACCTAGATGCTTGCTTTTCCTTCAGTAATCAATGCAGGCAGCGCCTGGACACTCATTGCCCAAATTTGAGATCCTGGCGCCACATCAGCCAGTTGCGCTTGGTTTTGGGACCTGTCCAATTTCACTGTCACTATATTGTTACGACCAGGCGAGACAGGGGTCTAGGGGTTCCATCTCAGCCTTTGCCTGGTTTAACCGTAACAGGGTTTAATTTTTAAAAACACAGTGTTTTTAGCTCCCCCTCAGTGAATCCTTGTTCACTGCTTTCCAATTGCAAGGCAAAGAAATAAAATCAGACAGGTTTTCTTAGATTTAAACAAGAAAGGTGGAAGTTTATTAATCTTAAACTCTAATTCGGTTAACAACTATGAATACGCAACGTGACCATACATAATGAACACACACACAGATAGAGACAGAAAAGGTCAAATGAATAAAGGGGAAAAGTTTGAGGCAATATCTGGATTTTAATTGCAGTCCTTTGAGTTTGATGTTGAGCTTTGGTTGCTGGTAAGTCTTGCTGTTCATTGGGGCCCAGTGCACACTTCAACTTGTTTTGATTTAGGAGTCTTTTCTCTCTTGAGGTTTAAGCAACTTCAGTGGGTCCGGAGGCTTATGAGAAAGCGAGAGAGAGCCAGCCAGGAGAGAGACTATCTTGTTCCAAGTTCAGTTCCAATCTGCCGTCTGTCTTCAAACTGTCCTGTGAGCACAATTCAAAACTCCAAGTTGGCCAGCAGGTTAGTCATGTGACTCCTGTTTAAAATAACTCCTGCATTTGTGAATTTCAAAGCTCTCGGTGGATGGGGGGTGGGGGGGTGTAATGCTGCCTCTTACCCCAACAAGATGTGGATCACACTTGCCCAGCCCAATCTCTGTTAATTGAATCAGTGAGCAATTCTTTTTTCTCTCCAAGCACCATCTCTTAGTATGCAAATGTTTTTTTCCAGCCAAATGTCTGGTGATCTCTTTAAACAAGTCATTTCTTCACTCCAGCAACAGTTTAAAATTAGTTTTCATATGATGAGATTAATATTCCTCATTCTTGGCAGGTGGGGGTCTTCATGACAATATAAAATGAAGCTGTTATTGCTATCTAGGGCCACACATGGACACATTGTAACTGGTCTTGAGAAGCTGTTACTTAGTAACAGTAGATATCTTCAGGAAAACAAATGGGAAAAGTTTGGAGGAAAAGGCAAAATTTGCTAATAAATGAATCTAGTGTCTGCTTGAAGTTTCATAGTATGTGTCTGCATGTTCAATTTCATGAGAAAAGTAGTAAAATCTTAACCACAAAATAACTGATTTTATTGCTGAGAGCTTTTGGAAAGTTATATTATGCATCTTTATGCTTTGTTTTAAAACTATCAGAATGTTTTTCTTGACGGGGACACAGCTGTAAAATATAACTGTAAAATATACTGAACATAATGTAACATAATGGGACTGTGAAAATAGTCTATTTTTATGCATTAGAAAATAGACCATTGCAAACTTGTATTATTTTTGGATCGTGTGCATAAATTCTACTGCAGACATTGATGGATCCATAATCTGAGTTTAAGGGGTTGTTATATCTTGTTGAGGCGGTTTAGGCAAGATAGATTTTTTTTAAACAAATATATTCAAGGTGACTTTAAACATTCATGAATATATATCTGCAAGACATTTACTCTGCTGAAGTACTAAAACACCTTGTATGATTTACACGCTGTCAAAATCTGCTCAACTTAAATGTAAATTTAAATAAAATGCAGTTTCTGGAAGTATGCCATAGAGCACAAAAATTGTCATCTAGTTGAATTCACTGCAGTCCTTACAATGGACATTTAAACCTTCTGCCATATTTATTGCTGATCATAAGTATAATTGTCCCTGAAGGGGGTCTGTGAGACTGACCACTCATCCACAAGCATATTTATTTCATGAAAATGTACATTAGTCTTGGCTCACAGCATTAGGGAGGCATAGAAAAATAGCATCGCAATTCAATCTTTGCTGCAGGTTAGTTT